>NC_083105.1:1200000-1500000 GCF_949774975.1 Lagenorhynchus albirostris
AGATTTCTGACCTCCAAAGTTATGCTATTTTCAACCACTCTGTGATAATTTGTTAAAGCAGCACTAGAAAACTAAAACAATAAGCAACAGAAAAGAATTAAGGTCAAATCCTACAAAAGGATAAGAGAGAGAAAAAAAATGAAGACCAGAAAAACATCTCTATAGATAATGAAAGCACACTAGAAAAATATAAGCACAAATTACATGAAAACTATAACTTATTTCAAAAGAAGCTAAAGAAATTAAGAAAATAATACAAAAGAACAAAATAAATCAGAATAGAAAAACACTGAAATGAGGTTATGGATCCTAAGAAAATATTACAAATAAAAGTAAAATGTCATTTTACAAATTGCAAATCATGAGGCTAGGAGAGAAGAAGGGGAAAGTTGGAGGGGGAAGAAAGAGAAAGAGCCCTATCTGTTCAAACCAGAGAACGAAGCCAGCAAAAAGGGTGGGTGGTGGCCGTGGGCTGTGTATACGGCCTCCCTGTAACCTGAAATCTTCAGCAAAATAAACACACACGCTCAAAAACAAAAAGTAAAATGCCATTTTAAGAATAAAAACTAAGTTAGAAGCAACATAAGAACAAATAAACCCCACAGATGATTTCTTAAGATAAACAGAAGAGTTTAGAAAATAAAGTTTTTTAATGAAGAAGAAATGAAGAGCTAAAAAAGACTCAGGAGAAGCTGGCCAATTGAAAACACACGCAAAGAAGATCCAACACATGTATAATCAGAGCATCCCCCACAGAAAAAGGAGGGCACAAAGCAAAAGAAAAGAATACTAAACACTTTGAAATAAAAATTGTAAAACTACGTATATTGAAAGAGCATATCGTAAAGCTGAGAAAATCCATCCTTAACAATTAACACTGAGGTATATTCTAGGAAAACCACTGGACTTAAAAAAAAAAGAAATGCCATTGAGGGGAAAACCAAGGTCACGTACAAGGGAAAGAAAATAAAATTGTCATGAGTTTGACAGCAATGTTTTATGCTATAAGACAACAGAATAACATATTTAAGATATCTGAGGAAAAAATATGTGAGCCAAGCATTTTATATCCAGTCAACCTGGCTTACAAGTATAAGAGACACAGAAAAACTATTATCAACGTGCAAGAATTCAGGAAATATTTTTCCTTGAGTCCTCCCAGAGAAATCTAACAGAGAACGAACCTCAACCAAAAAGTCTAGAGAAACACTGATCAAAGGACCGTGTGAGTGCTCAGTATACACTTCCTCGCAGGACTAAGACCGAGTGAGGGTCTCCGGGAGAGAGAACGGTAGGCAGTGGTCACCGCGCTTCCACGTAGAGCCCGAATCACTGCAAAGAGGGGTGGGAAGACAATGGGAAGTCTTTGGCAAAAAGTATCAACCTGTTTTCAGTAACGACACAGCCACTGTTACTCGCAGACTGAGGTGTGTACAGTGAGAGTGAAGCAGAGGAGTGACCAGCAATAGCACAAGACTCTCACCTCCCATGTCCTTGAGAACCAGCATCCTCAGACAGAGACAGAGACCCAGGGCAAGAAAGGTCAAATGCACATCCTACAGTCGGTGAGCAGGACACCTACCCCAGCTCTGCTCACTGCAAAGACCTAAAAACAGTGACCAACCCAATGGGAATGAGCTTACCTGCCATCCAGACTATAGTTGTGAAACATCATTTCCCATTAAAGAAGCCCAGGGCTTTTGCAGGAATGGCTGACTGCAGGTCCTGGGCAGGAAGAATACAAAATGAGCCTAGAACATTCTGGCACACCAGAGAGCAAGGAACCTCTGAGAGAGGACGAGAGTTGTGTCAGAAGGATCTAGGCGCCGACCTGTAAGGGCTCCCACTGTCCAAAAAACTGAGATAATTTGAACGTAAATAAGGACCGTCATAATAATGCATTAAAGCACATCAAATATGTTAAATCTATGAGTGCATATCACTGAAATAAAATGCTCAATTGGTCACCTTTGGAGGATGATGGGAAACTTGATAAAGAAGCAAGAGTTTTTCTTCAGTTTCCTACATAAACTACAGCACCAGATAACCACGGAGGAGCTAAGGACAGGGTCCTCTTACTCCAAGCCCAGCTCGTGAACAAAGACACAGTAACTGAGCCGGAACGTCCCTGCCCCATAACTTTTACTGATTAAAGCCTGCAGCTCTGTGCATCGCTGGCTGCCAACAGCAAAGAGAGCGAGAGCCTCACACACGAGGTCCTTCCTAAGGGAGCAACACAGCAGCCAGGAAGGAGGCTGAACCTCATCAGGCCTTAGATCCACCACCAATTTAAAGGAACCAAGAGCAGGCAAACACATTAAACCACACCTGAGGCCGTGGCTGGCAAAATCCAGACTGAGAAACACGAGTGCAGCCACCTGGCTTCTTCCACACCAAACTCCCACGGGAGGAGGGGGTGCCCTGTAGGTAAGGGACTGAAACGTCACGTGAAAAACAGGCAACACTTAACTACTGCTTAAAGACGTGCAATCCCGTCATAAAACTACGAAGAAAGGGAAGTATCTGGCACCAAAGGGAGGGATGTGGCTGGGATAGGGCACGTGGAAGGATGCCAGGGAGGGCAAAATTTTCTCTCTTGACCCAAGGGATGGTTACAAGTGTCCACCTTATCAAAATCCATCAAGCTATTAATTTATGCAGTTTGTCTCTGTGCCATACTTTATTTTTATCTTAGGCCGTGTTGGGTCTTAGTTGCAGCACGCGTGATCTTTGTTGAGGTATGCAGGATCTTTTCCGTTGCGACGCACAGGCTTCTCTCTAGTTGTGGTGTGCGGGTTTTCTCATCTCCAGTTGTGGCGCGCATGCTCCAGGGTGCGTGGGCTCTATAGTCTGCGGCACGCAGGCTCTCTAGTTGAGGCGCACAAGCTCAGTAGTTGCCCCATGGCATGTCAGATCTTAGTTCCCTGACCAGAGATCGAACCTGAGTCCCCTGCATCGTAAGGTGGATTCTTTACCACTGGACCATCAGGAAAGTCCCCCTGTGCTATACTTTAAGATAAAAAGGTTTTTAAAAACCTCCTGAGGGGCTTCCCTGGTGGTGCAGTGGTTAAGAATCCACCTGCCAATGCAGGAGACACGGGTTTGAGCCCTGGTCCGGAAAGATCCCACATGCTGTGGAGCAACAAAGCCCGTGTGCCACAACTACTAAGCCTGCACTCTAGAGCCCGCGAGCCGCAACTACTGAGCCTGCACGCCTAGAGCCCGTGCTCCGCAACAAGAGAAGCCACCGCAATGAGAAGCCCGCGCACCGCAACGAAGAGTAGCCCCCGCTCGCCGCAACTAAAGAAAGCCTATGCGCAGCAACGAAGACCCAACGCAGCCAAAATAAATAAATATATAAAATAAAATATTTTTTCCAACTTTAAAAAAACACACACACAAAAAAACACCTCATGAAACTATCGTGACACAGGCAAGGACCATCCCAGCAGGAGGGAGGCCCCACCCCACTGCCCTCGGCACAGATGGGAGGGTCAGGCGGGCCCGGGGTGTAAACGCACCCACACATGTGAATGTGCATCTGGAACGTGGTCATCAGGAGAGACTTTCACCTTCTATTTTATGTATTTCTCTACTACTGGGCTAGTTTTGTACATATTATTTCAAAATCATAGATAACAATGATGTTTCTTTTTCTTTTTTTTTTGGCCACACCGCACAGCATGGGGGATCTTAGTTCCCTGACCAGGGGTGGAACCAGGGCCCCCTGCATTGGAAGCATGCAGTCTTAACCACTGGACTGCCAGGGAAGTCCCTGTTGTTTCTATTTTAGGAAAAATGCTGTCATTTGCTCTAGCAGCTTACTACTAAAGAAATTAATTTTTCTACTATTTTAGCACCAAAGTTTTAAAAAGACAAAAAAGCACGTTAGCTTTAGTTTTCCAACCACAAAAGGATTATGTTGCTGAGGCATTGTTGATAGTTTTCTATGTGTGTGAATAACAATTTGGTTTTTGTCACCTGTCCTAAAACTTTGGAGGCTACCCTGGCCTTGAAAGGCGAGGGCTACCTATTCACCGTGCGTCTGGACGGCGTCTGGAACCAGCCTTTCCGTGGTTCTGCTTCTGTTCTCCAGCAAATCAGATTTAGTCTAAAATAAAATCAATCAGCATGAGTATTAAATAGGGCAATCAATGACAATAAGGGAAACGGTCCTTCTAGAACAAATCCCATCAGTTTCCTTGTTGTGGGTGCTGCCCGCAGCCCCTGGCCCCCAGGGCGAAGGGTGCCCCGTCTCACTCAGCCCCACTCATCTCTTGATAGCTAGAGGACCGCTCTGAAGCACCGAGGAGATTGAGAAAATACAGGTACACTTGAACAGTGAGCACGGCGGTCCTAAATTATGAGCAGAGACTGGAGGGAGAGGATGATGAGGGGTAGAAAGGAGGCATCCAAAACCCACATCTTCTGAAATTCACTTTACATTTTTTAGTTTCAAAGCCGAAAACACCTAAAAGTAGAGGTAGCTAATCAGAGGATCCTTTCCATGGGCTAGTTACAAATATATCCGTGTGTGCTTATTTTTGCAGGATAAAGCAGAAATAAAAACGGTTGCTGGGCTTCCCTGGCGGTGCAGTGGTTGGGAGTCCGCCTGCCGATGCAGGGGACACGGGCTCGTGCCCCGGTCCGGGAGGATCCCACATGCCGCGGAGTGGCTGGGCCCGTGAGCCATGGCCGCTGAGCCTGCGTGTCTGGAGCCTGTGCTCCGCAACGGGAGAGGCCACAACAGTGAGAGGCCCGCGTACCGCAAAAAAAAAAAAAAAGTTGCCTATAGGGGCTTCCCTGGTGGCGCAGTGGTTAAGAATCCTCCTGCCAATGCAGGGGACACAGGTTCGAGCCCTGGCCCGGGAAGATCCCATATGCCACAGAGCAACTAAGCCCGTGTGCCACAACTACTGAGCCTGAGCTCTAGAGCCCACGAGCCACAGCTACTGAGCCCGTGTATCACAACTACTGAAGCCCGCACGCCTAGAGCCCGTGCTTCGCAACAAGAGAAGCCACCGCAATGAGAAGCCTGCGCACCACCAACGAAGAGTAGCCCCCGTTCGCCACAACTAGAGAAAGCCCGCGTGCAGCAGCAAAGACCTAATGCAGCCAAAAATAAATTAATTAATAAAAAAAATAAAAGAAAAAGACATTTTTTAAAAATCAAAGAAATTAAGTAAAACTATATAATTTTAAATCTGCATTGAAAATATAACTCTTGATGTTGTAAAAATACATTTCCTAGCTCTGTGCACCAGACCAACACTTAAAGCTGCAATAATACCCAAAGACAACAAACAGATCGAATACCTAGATCTTGGTTTCTAAATACCTTCTGCACTAACGGGAACCAAAGTGCTCTGCAGAAAGAGCTGACTGCAGCTCTGGCAAAGGAACGGAAGGTGGCGGAAGGGAAGTGCTGCCAGGATGATGCCAAAGCAGCACCCGGAGCCGGCTTCACCGGGACTCCCGACGGGTCAGTCACAACCACCTGAACACCAGAGAAACAGAACCAGAGGACTTTAATAGATTACAATGTAATGAATAAATGAAAACCTGTTAGTCGGCACTGATACTCAAAGAAGAAAAAGGACAAACAAAAACATTTGCCACAATGCAGGTGAATATTACAGCCACTGCTCCCCAGAAAGAGGTAATACAAGGAGAGAATTCAGCACTTTTCCTGTCTTCCTTGAATGTAACGGGCAAGGGAAACACAGATGAAATACAGAAAGAAAGAACAACAGCCCTAGAAAGTGGGCGTCAGTCCCAAAAGGACAGCCTCTGAGGGCGGCAAACAGGAAGCCCGGCACCACCCGCGTGAAGACGTGCAGGTCCCCGGCTGGTGGCGTCCGAGGATGGGAAGCAGCTGTGGACACCGAGGGCCGACTATAACTTATCCTTGGATGTCCGACTATGCGGAGGGTGGCGCCCCCAACCGCCGGCCGTGTTGTTCTAGGGTCAACTGTAAACGACAAAGAAGGAAAATGGCAAACAAACCCAGAACATGGGACATTCGCGAGACAGCTGGCCTAGTCTCTTCAAAAAGTCAGTGTCACGGAAAAAAATGGGGGCGGGTTATTGTTCCAGAAAAAAAGTCTAAAGAGACAGACTCAGTGCAGTGACCTGGACTAGATTCTGGTTTGGAACAAACAAGCTAATAAACACAAGTAGGGAAATCGGACTGCGGCTTGGCCACTGAATGTGATGAGGGATTATCGTTCATTTCCTTCACAGCTGGACTGCTGGTGAGAGAGAAGAACATCCCTTTGCCTTTTCTTCTTTTTTGGGGGGGCCACGCTCTGCGGCATGCGGGAGCTTAGTTCCCTGACCAGGGACTGAACCCAGGCCACGGCAATGCAAGTGCTGAAGCGCCAAGACCTAACCACTGGACCGCCGGGGAATTCCTCCCTTTGCCTTTCCTTAGAAGAAAAGGACACTTAGAGGTGAAGTGCTGTGACATCTGCAATCTCCTTAGAGAAGGTCTGGAAGCACCAGACAGGCGGAGGTGGCAGCCACGGCAGTGCCATGGCAATGTCGTGACACGTGCTCCATCTTGGGGCAGGTCGGAGAGCACCATGGACTGTTCTTCCAACTCTCCACAGCACAGCCTTTAAAACACAGAAGTGTATCTGCTTTCAGCTCAAAGTCCACGTGCTCCCCAAGAGCTGCAAGTACACCGAGGGCATCAGCGCCGCCGCCGGCACCCCTGCCTGGCTCGCCCTTGGACGTGGTAGTCTTCCCACCAAGGCTATAAATTAAGATCTGGTCCACGTCTGAGAGTAACTGTAGCACCTTCTGAGGGTGGAGAGCCATGACTCACATATTCCAGGGGTGGCAACAGCGTCAACTGCCTCCCATGCAGAAGTACCAGCACCCACTCACATGGAGAAGCCACCCCCCAGGCCTGGCCGAGCTGAGGCGGAGGACCCAGACCAGAGCCAGAGCCCACCGCAGAGAGGCGAACTCAGAGACCTAGAACCGGAGCCACTTCCACGAGATATGGCCAGAAAACCTGATAAGGCCACCCTGGAAACAAAGCACATTCCAGAGGAGGCAAATAGACTCCGTTCGGGGCGGCTGGTCCCTGTTCTACCCCTGAAACGTTCTGGGTCACAGACCAGGGCTATCTGGGTTGTTCCGCTCTGTCTTTCTGAGGGTCCCTTTACCCAATACCAGCACCTTTTCCCCGGCGTACAGGGCAGTCCCACCAGTGACAGGTTTGAAATTGCTGCCGTGGCTGGAAGCTGCTGGAAGAGTGTTTGGAGTCCTTTTACTTCCAAGATGGGGCACATGGCCTGCGGCAGAGTAACCGGAGCTCTCACCAAACAGCACACAGCTCCCTCCGCTGCTGCCTCTGTGGCACGAGAGCCACAAGGTAAGGCTCAGTTAGCCGTGGCCTTGGATGAAAACGCAGTCCCTTGGTTTACATCTGTGGGGGCGGGGCGCAGGCCACACAGACCAAAGAGCCATCACACAGAGCACCCGGTGGGTCAGCGGGGGACACCCCAGCCCAGCCCAGCATCAGTGGTTTCTACGACACAGACTTTGCGGGGGGGGGGGGGGGGGGGAAGGGCGGGGCCCGGCGGTTGGAAGGCCTTCACCTGAATGCGAGCAGAAACCAAGCAGAGCGGGCACCTGATCAAGGCTGGGAAGGGGGCTTTACGACAGGACATGGGCTCAAACGGAGGGGCCAACCTCTCCCACAGCAGTGGAGGCCCTGCTGCTTCTTACTCAGGGCCTCCACTCCATCACCTCCAGACCCTGCAGGGCGGGGCTCAGAGGTCCTCTCCCCCTAAAAGAGGTCTTCCTGGAGCACGCTTCTCACACTGCCATCACCCCCGCCCTCGCCTGCCTGTGCTCTTCCTGGAGCTCCCTTCTCTGGTTGGAGTCCATCCCACCATCACTACGTTAAGTTCTCCAATGGCAGGGCCTTCTTGTAAAAACCACCGTTGCCCCCAGCAGGTAGGACAGCGCCAGGTGCAGAGTAGAGAGGTGAGAAAACCTCATGCAGAGTCCGGCACCTCTGTCTCTCCTGGTCCCCTCTACCTCAGAAATAGGGGGCGTGAGAAGAAAAGACTTTATTTTATTCCTAACAACGCCTTCCAGGATTTGAACTACCAAAAGCACACATCAAACAATTAGCTAGGAAGTGATGTGAACTATTCCAGAATGATGCAAAGTCAGGCAATGACAAGTAGGGTGAGGGAGAAGGGCAGGAGAGACAGGGCTGTGGAAAGGGCTGAGCACCTGGAAGGTGACTGACAAGAAATCCGCTGTCACCCAGACACTGAAGGGAGGCCTGACCGAGAGGCTGCAGGACGGTCGGGGCTAGAGGCAAACTGTGCCTTTTGATGCAGCTAAATTCATCCAACACAAAACGTACATACGGACGATGGTTCCTACAGCTCATGTCAAGTACTGAGATGTAAACAGCACCTTAAATATCAAACAGTAACTAGAAGAATAACAGTCGCTGTCTCTCAGTCGCAAGCCTTGTGCAGAGAAGCTCAGAAGGAAACACAATGCTGGTGAGGGAGAGTCACGGGGGCCCCCAACCAACCATCAGAGGCTCCTCACTGTGCCCCAGAGTTGCTCACCTGCCCCCCTCCCCTCGCCAGGCAGTCCTCGCACTGAAGGAGGAGATCAGACCAGAGTTCAGATGATGAAGGAGCGGAAGCCAGGCAAAGAGAAACACACACACAGAGGGAAGGACAGCACTGACCGCCGTCACCGCTCTTCATGCCGCAACAGCTCCACTGCCCGGTGCTGGCCACGCTCCAAACTCCTCGCCAGACAGGGATCTGAAATACAGGTACACACGTTTCCTTTGCTACGTAAATTCCGCACCGGCTCCTGTGCGCAAACACAGAATTCAATCGGTGACCCTAAAAATTCACTTAAAACCCTTCCCAATGCGTTAGGAGCATTCTCTGCACAGCTTGAGTTACTCACAAACCTCCTCCTCTGTGCGGTGACACTGAAAAACAGGGCAGAGTTTTCATGTCCAAAACCATCAGGAATTAGCCAGAACAGTGGAGGAGGAAGGGGTGTCAAGCAAACACCTGTGACGTGAACGCAAGTCTGAGCTTTCTTCCAAGATAGGAGATTACCTTCTTGAAGAGTCACAGACTCTCTCTTAAGATTTCTAGATCTTTTCCTGAGAAAATGTAAATCATGATGAGCAGATATGATCTGTTTAAGGATTACAGGAAGTGTGCATCCCTGCACGGACAGCCCATTGGAAAACCCTGAGTACACGGTTTCCTCTCACAAGATAACTTTGTATGGAAATTAATTCATAATTGAACTTTGGCTTATTCAGAGCACTTTCTAAAAACTCCAACTAAATCCTTCATCGTCTCCTAATTTTATCACCGTGATATAGAGAAAACCTCAAAAATTAATATAAAAAGTCACAAGGTTGCGCCATTATCATACTGGTGCGTGATCACACTCGTCTCATGAAAATCTAAAGTGGCTTTTTCAAAACTATGGACTTGATCTTAAAGCTGGAAGAAAAAAAAAACCTATGGACTGATCTGATCAGAGTTAACTTCAAAGCAAAGAACTTCCCTTTTTTAGGAACATGAGAATGCCAACAGAAGTTTCTCCTGATGGCTCAGCTTGGCAGGGACTTGCTTCCAGAGAGGTGCATGTATTTGTCTACTGAAATTCACCCAAAATACAAGGAGAGTCAAGAGGGCTGGCAATTCTCTTAAGTAACAGGGATGGTGTGGGTCACAGAAAAAACACAAGATACACAAATGACTCCACCTTTACTTCGGTCTAGAAAAACAACCGCAATTGGAAAAAACACTTGCAATTATGCTTTGCAATTTGATTCATATTTTCACTACTTAAACTTGAATGGTCCTACCCAGAAACACGTACAATAACTAAAAAGCATCAGAAGCATGTAGTAATAAGGAAGGTCTCATCTGCTTCCTAAGACATACGTAAATAAGGCCCCTGGGTGCCTCTTCCTGGAAGTGCATTGAAAATAAAATACTGTATCTAGAGGAAAATCCTAAAAACGTAACTTGTAACGCGATTCGCTGTAGTGGCGGAGGGCAAAGGACTTCAGGAAAGACGCCCAAAGAGCACCTGTCTGCTGCTGCGCGGAGCTGCCCGGCCGCCGTCCGGCGCCCCCCACCCCAGCACCGGGCTTCCCCCACGACTGCGGCGCCCGGTCCCGCCCCGCGCGCACAGGCGCCCGCGTGGTCAGCGCGTAAACTTCACACCGGCCGGGCACTTCTGCCCCCGCGTTCTCCCGAGTCCCTGGGCCCGTGCCCCGTCTATCCCATCCCCGCGGCTGCGGCCGGGCCGGGTGTCCGCACCAACTTTCCACCACTTCAGGTGTTTCCTCCACCAAACGCTGCAGCCCGGAACACGCGCCCCGGGTGCGACCGTCCGCGGGCCCACCGCGCGCCAGCTGTCAGCCGGGCCGGGGGCGCGGGCCCGGCGCTCGGGCACTGTGGTCGAGTCGAGCGGCCCGGGCGGGGTCCCGGCGACGGGAGGCCGCGCCCCCGCCCCTCAACCCCCGGCCCGGCTCAGGCGACATTGCGGCGACCCCGGCCGCGGCCGCGGCCCCGGCCCGGCTCCCCGACCCCCGCGACCTCCGGCCCCCAGCCGGACTCCCGGCCCCGACCCCCGCGACCCCGGCCCCGGCCCGACGACGCGCCAGGACGGCCGGGCCCGGGTCGCGAGCTCGCGGCTGAGGCAGAGTCGGCGCCGGCCGCGCACTCACCGCGGGCGCCGGGCGTGGGGCGGCTCCCGCCCGGCTGCGGACGACGGCCGCGCAGGCGGACTCACTCCCATTCATTAGCCGCGGCTTTGTCTGCCCCCGCGCCCCTCCCGCCGCCGCCGCCGCCGCCGCCACCACCGCCCGCCCGCCCGCGACGCTGCCGGACGCTGCACCCCCTCCCAGGGCCCCGCGCGGCGCGGGGCGGGGAAGGGGGCGGGACCAGCGCGCGCAGGCGCAGTGCCCATATGCCGTCCCTCCCTGGGGCCCGGCCGGTCCGGCCGCTCCAGGGGCCGAGGCGGTGCTGACGGGGCAGGCGCAGTCCCGCCGCTCGAGGGGCCGACGTGCTGCTGACTGCGCAGGCGCAGTCCCGCCCCCTGGCCGGTGCGGGTCAACCACGCAGGCGCAATCCCATCCCCCGGCCCGTGCGGGCCGACCGCGCAGGCGCAGTTCCAGTGCGCCGGGCCCCGCCCCCGGGTCGGGCCTGCTGGGCGGCTGCGGGTTTGGAGTTGTCGGCGGGTTGGGTTGCTGCGGTGTTGCTGGTAGCTCGGCCGTTGGCGGCGGACCGGACGCATACGTGCCGGGGCGCCGAGGGCTGCGGCGTGACGGGCGCCCGGTTCTGCCTGCAGGTGCGCGCAGGTGCCGGCAGGTGCGCGGGGCGCGACCCCCAGAGCGGCCGGCCGCGGAGCCTCGGGAGGTGAGAGGGCGGGGAGCCCACCTGTGCGGGAGCCCTGAACTCGGCTTACCCCGGAACAGCGCCGCGCGTCCTTCCCGCAGAGGGGCTCCGAAGGGCTCTGCGCGACGTGCTGGGTGCACTTAAGCCCTTAAGTCTAAGGCGATAAGGTGCTGCCATGCGCGGCCTCGTTCGCCGGAGAACAGGGATTAAAACTTAACCCCTGTGGGGGCCGGGTGAACAGAGCCCCTTCCTCTGAAGTGGCCGGCGCCGGAGGGGCCTCGGGCCGGCGGGCTGGGGCTTCCGAGCAGCCGCTCGGGGGAGGCCCAGCGCAGCAGGTGCTGAACACACGGAACTCGGGCTCGCTTTCGGTATTTGTAAGATCCGGACATTTCACGTATAGTTTCCTAATACAAATTTATGCGCAGACCAAATAAATTCTGCAGAGTGATTTTGGCCCAGAGGCCTCTCCTTTGTCACCCTGTTTTAGACTACAGCTTATTTTGAATGAAAACGAGACAAATATGTTCATTTCCTAAGTCTTAATGTAATGATTAGGAAGTCTTTCAACAATTATTGGACTAGTTCAGAGGGGTGAGTCGGGCGTGTAAGGGGCCCTTCTCCCCATAGCCCTTCTCCCCTCGCCACCCTCCCGCGGCCTCCGTGACCCCCCGCTCCGTGGCTCGCCTCGCCACCCTCCCGCGGCCTCCATGACCCCCCCAATGTGGCTCGCCTCGCCACCCTCCCGCGGCCTCCGCGACCACCACCCGCTCCCAGCTCTGGCTGCCTCCTTGGCCACTGGTTGTACCCCAGCCTCAGGGACCTGACCTCTGTGCCTGAGCCAGGCAGGGGAGAACTTAGGACCTCTCACACCCTCTCTAATTCACTTATTTATTACAAATCTCAGCGGCAGCAGGGTTTTGCTCTTTTGTTCTCACTGCTGGCGCTGCCTGCTGGCGCTGCCTGGCCCAGGGCAGTGGTGGGTGTTTGTTGTAGAGCTCAGGGGGAAGCAGACTATGGTCACCGTCCAAATCCTGCCGCCACCTGTTTTGGTTCAGACTCCGGACTAAGAATGTCTTCTCAGTCTTTAATGGCTGGGGGAAAAAATAATAATATTTCATGACATGAAAATTCTGTGAAATGCAAATGTCGGTGTGCTCGCTCGAGGTTTCCTGGAACACGGGCGTGCCCACCCATTCACGGGCCACCTGCAGCTGCTTTTGCCATGCAGGCAAAAGCTGCAGTAGAGACCCTATGACTGGCAAAGCTAGCAATATTTGCTATCCAGCCCTTTACAGAAAAAGTTGCCAACTCCTGCGCTAGATGAACGAGCAGCCTCTTACCTGGTTCCCCCGCTGGTCATTCCTCCACTGACTCTCTCAAGGGGGTCCCTGTCTCAGAGTCAAAGCCAGAGTTCTTACAGCCATGGTGGCCAGGCCCACACTGCCTGACTCCTACTGCCCTGGCACTGCCCGGCCCTCGTTGACTCTGCTCCAGACACACCGTCCTCTTCTGGGTCCCACCTCAGGGACTTTGCACTGGCTGTGTCCCCGCTGGAATGCTCCTCCCCAGATGTCTGCCCATCTCACCCCTTACCTCTTCAGATCTTTGCCCACACGTCACTGTCCTGGGACGGGGGGCTCTCCCTGCTCTTTCCCTGTAAAGCAGTGCCCCACCCAGCCTCATTCTTCTCTGACGTTGACTTGTTCATGGTCAGCCTCTCTGAGTAGAATGAACGCTCCAGGAGAGCAGGGCCTTCTCTTCCTGTGCGATGTACGATGCCCAGCGCTGAGAAGAGGGAACACCCCCTGAGTCTTGGCGGGATGGGTTGGTTGAGTCCCCACCATTGCCCGGCACTGATCTGATGTGGACATAAAAGATTCTCCTGGCAGAATGGCGACAGCTCTTCCCCGAGGGACTCACCAGGCCCACCCTCTGTCCTTCAGCCACATGTACCTTTCACATCCTGCAGTTCGGTCAGGTGTGGCCTGCTCTGACCTCACCTAGGAAGGATTTTTGTTCTGAACCCAGGGTGGCCATATAACTTAATGCCCAAATGGGGCACCGTGGGCATGAAATGGGGTGCTACGCTCATGAGACTGGCGCCAACATAAACTGGACTGTTTCAGTGAGTCAGGACAACGTGTGGCCTTGTCAGCAGCTGCGGGGCATTCATGTATCAAATCCTTGATGAGCACTTTCTGTGTGCCCAAGATGCTGGATCTTATTTTTAATTTAAACTGAACAAAAGTGTGACCTCCTGGATTTTATCCGAGTTTGAGCACAGACTTGGAGCCCCGGGAAAGAGGGAGGGGTTTGTGCCCTGCCTGGTACTGGGCGCGATGTGTAGTCTACGCTCAGGCAACATGGGGAATAAAGAGTGACCGACCACCTGCTCTGAGGTCACTGAGGCCACCGAGGCAGAGGACTGACCTGCAGCACCCTCAGTGGCCCTGATGGCTCTCTGTCCGTGTGGGCCGCACTGTGGTCCTTGGAGGGGGTTCACCTCATGCTCAGCTTCCCGTCACGTGACCTTGGGCAAGTTTCTCAAATGTGAATTGAGATTGCAAGCCCAGCTTGGGGGCCATGAGGTTGATGGTGTCACATGTGGAAGCAGCTGGGCCCCCTGGCCCTGGTGACCGCATCTAGGGCCCTGAGGGCCAGGCCTGAAGTGAGGGCAGCTGCACTGTGGAGCGCCGTGGTTTGGGGGTGGACACCTGCCTGTCTCCTGCTGCGGGTGCAGTGGGCAGCCCTGCAGCTGAGAACTCAGAGTCCATGGACCTCCTCCTGGAGTGCAGGGCTTTGTGGTTCCGGGACCGTGAAAGGGGTCCACCTCTGTTGTCCTCAGCACACGTCCCTGCCTTTCCCTCAGGGCAGCAAGAATGTGTGTGTGTGTGTGTGTGTGTGTGTGTGTCTGTGTGTCTGTGTGTGCAGGAGGGGGACAGCTCTGCCAGCAGGCCACGTGGGGAACACCCCAGGTGGGTCCAGGTGGAAGGGAAGCCATTAGGCTGCAGGAGGGGGCTCCAGGATGCCAAGCACCTACCACGTTGCCCCCGTTGTCCGTGGGACCCCCAACCCCACACAGAAGGCAGTGTCATTGCTCACGTCGGGGAAGAGGACCCCGAGCTGGAGGGGAGTGAGGGCTTCCCCGAGGTCACAGAGCTGGCAGGGGCAGAGCTGGTTCATACGAGGTCTGGGGCGCCGTGCTGGGGCCCCAGGGGGAGGTTCCGAGGCGTCTCCCTGAAGTTGGTGTGGAATCGGGGCAGCGGGAACAGAACAGCCCCAGCCACGGGTGAGCTCGCGAGTTCATCCGCGGTCTCGGGTGTGACTCTGGGTCCAGGTGGGCAGGGGCTTGGGAACCCCTGCAAGGACCACCCGTGCCACGCAGGCATCAGCGGGGTCCCCTGGGGGGCCCTCCACAAGGCTCTTCTGAACGGAACCCCTGAGTCATTCTGCAACACTGACCCCAGCTCCTCACCTGGGGGCGGGCCCTTCAAGGCCAGGCTTGCCCTCCCCTAGGCCTCCCAGGAACTGGGGCATTGGCAGGTTGGAAGGAAGGGTGCGGGGGTGTTGGAGCCCAAGGGGACCTTGGGCAGCCTGGGTTGGGGAGGAGAAGTTTTCCCTGGGTGCTCTGTGGCTGCCCAGTCCAGTTGGGATGATGCCCTCAGGGTTTGGAGGGCTGCAAGGTTGGAGTGGGGGGGCGGGGTGGAAGAGGGACGGGGGCAGAGTGAGCCCCCCTAGGCTTGGGTCCGGGCTACGGGAGGGACTGAGGGGATGGGAGGGAGGACCCCAAGGCCACAGACTCACTCCTGCCCGCCCACCGGCCCACCTGCCTTCCCATGGCCTCGCTCCCACCCTGCTCCAGGCTCCACACCCCAGTAAGCCAGCCGGAGAGCCGGGGAGGGGGCCAGGCTCCGTGCCATCCCCACGCAGGTACCCCTGCATCCAGGTGTCACCTCAGCACCCCTCCGGCCTCCTGGGGCGGGCGGGGCCTAGAGTGGGGCTCCAGGCCCCCAGGCCCAGCAGAGAGGAAGTGCCTCTGCGGCTTCCACTGTTGAGCTGGTTTCATCATCACTTCGTGCTGTGCTGTGGGAGGCAGGAGAGCTCCAGCCCTTGCAGTAGACGTGTGACGTGTCCCGGTGGCTTTTCTCTGGGGCGGAGGGAGCGCAGGGCCGGGCGTGGCCTTCCTCCCTTGGGGCTAAGGAGCTGCAGGGCCTGCACTTAACTCCTCCGGCCCTGGGACCTCACGGCGGCACCAGATGGTCCTTGTCTCCACGCAGGAGGTGCTGTTGATGTCATGGTGCTGCCAGCTTGGGGAGTGAAGACCGGAAACAGGCGATCCAGGGCCCCCCGGCGCAGGGTAGGTATGCAAGGAACAGTGACCCCGAGCCCTTACTGATGGCGTGACGGGCCCCCCACCGGGCCCCCGGTCGACCCTGCAGCCAGGATCTCTGGGGGCCCCGCTCCCCCACCTGAGAAGTGGGAATGATGGTAGTGCCACCACCTCTGGATGGGGCAGAGGAGGACAGTGAGAGGTGGGGGGGGAGAGCCGCATCTGCCAGGTGTCCTGCTCCTCCAGACCGGTGCCCCCTCTCAGAGGATGGGGAGAGCCCGCCCAGGTCGGGGCCCAAGGGTGGAACCACCCAGCCGGCTCAGAAGGTGAGGACGCGGGAGTGGCGGTGGGACAGATCCCGGGGTGCTCAGCTGGAGTTTGGCCCCTTCCTGGGGTGCAGAGGAGGGGACTTGAAGGACTGGGGTGGCAGTGAGGTGCGGACCATAGTCCCTGCAGGGGGCACTCCAGAGGGCGTTAGGGAGGAAGTGGCAGGGTTCAGTAAGGCACTGATGTGGAGAGAAGTTGCAGGTGGGATGCCTAGCAAGTGGTGATGACCCCCGGTGGGACAGGAGTGCGTGGGAACAGAGCTTCACTTACCTTTTTGAGGGGAGGCGGCAGGGAAACATAACAGCAGAAGTGCCACCAGTGGGGAAAGAGGGGCAGTGTGGCTGGGATGGGGTGCTGGAGGGCGCGTGCAGAGTGCTCAGGTGCAAAGGCCCTGGGGCAGGGAAGACATCCGTGTGAATGGTGGGGCGGTGAGCCGGGTAGGAAGGGGCCAGATCAAGGAGGGGCTTGAAGGACTTGAGGACCAAGGGCCCTGGGGTCCAGGGAGGGCAAGAGATGGAGACAGGATGACCTCGTGGGAGAGAGGCTGCTGGAGAGAGCCGAGGGGATCCCAGGAGGCGTCCTTGGGGAGAGCACATGGGACTCAGGGCTTGGGAAGGGGATGCCCAGGTGGGAGCAGGCCCTGACTGGGGCAGAGGGTTCAGGCAGCCTCACACCCTGGCCCCCAGACGTCAGGCATGGAGGCCACCAGTCCGTGATGGCTAGTTGTGTTTTATTTTCCAAGATGGAAATGACTCAGAGTTTATGATCGTAACTAGGAGTGGCAGAATTAGCAGATAGAAGTGCAAGTATTGCCTGGGACATCCTCATACTAAAAAACTGTTGTTTGTCTTGATTTAAAAATGTAACCAGGGGACTTCCCTGGTGGCTCAGTGGTTGAGAATCCGCCTGCCAATGCAGGCAGGGTACACGGGTCCAAGCCCTGCTCCGGGAAGATCCCACATGCCACGGAGCAACTAAGCCCGTGCGCCACAACTACTGAGCCTGCGCTCTAGAGCCCGCAAGCCACAACTACTGAACTCGCGCACCTAGAGCCTGTGCTCCACAACAAGAGAAGCCACCACAATGAGAAGCCCGCGCACGGCAACGAAGAGTAGCTCCCGCTCGCCGCAACTAGAGAAAGCCCGCACGCAGCAACAAAGACCCAACGCAGCCAAAAAAAAAAAAAAAAAAAAAGTAACCAGGTATACTGTATTTCATCTATCAAGCCTAATCATAATAGGAATGCTGTCCCCTATTAACAGTCCCGCCAACACCAAAATAAAGCAAACTGGAGAACTAACTATGATCATACCCCCGACAAGATAACTTTGAAAACAACTAGACTATATCTTGCCCAGGTTTTATATACAAGGCTGTTGATTAAAAAAAAAAAAAGATTTTACTATACTCTCTTTTTGAGGCTACTGTTTTTGCTTAACAAAATAGCTCCTTACACGTAGACACACTGATTATGGCCACGCATGGGGTAATTTTTAACGGCGAGCACACGACTCTGCGGGAGGATGCCAGCTGTGCCCTGTACCCCGGCATCAACAGTTCTCAGAGGAGCACGATGCTCTTATGCTCTTTGCCTGTTGGTTATTTCTTCAGAAAACATTACTAACAATAGGATTTTTTTTTTTTTCGGTACGCGGGCCTCTCACTGTTGTGGCCTCTCCCGTTGCGGAGCACAGGCTCCAGATGCGCAGGCTCAGCGGCCATGGCTCACGGGCCCAGCCGCTCCTTGGCATGTGGGATCTCCCCGGACCGGGGCACGAACCCACGTCCCCTGCATCGGCAGGCAGACCCTTAACCACTGTGCCACCAGGGGAGCCCTAGGATTTTTTTTAATTGAAAATTTTACAGAGATAATTAGAGGTTCACATGCAATTCTCACAAATAGTACAAAGGAACCCTTGGACACCTTAGCCAGGTTTCCCCAGTGGCAGCTAACACCCAGGAGAGTGGTGCTGATACAATCCACTGATATTATTCCAGTTTCCCTAGTTTTACTTGTATGTGTGTGTGTGTATTAAATTCTGTACAATTTTATCAGCCAGGTTGGTTTGTGAAATCTCAATCAGGATACTGAAGAGTTCCAACAAGGATTGTTATTTTGTCCTTTTATAACCACACCCACCTCCCTCCTGCCTGGCCTTGTCACTAATCCCTGGCAACCACTAACGTGTCCTCCCTTCCTAAAACTGTGTCATTTTAGTGTTCCATAGATGGAATCAGATAGTAAGTAACCTTTTGGGATTGGCTACTTTGCTCAGCATAATTCCCCGGAGACTCATCCGCGTCGTGTGAGTGTCAGTACCCGTCCCTTTGCGATGCTCCGTAGTGTGCTGTGATGTGGATGGATCACCCTTTGTTCAAGCCGTTGAGTAGTGTTCCGTGGTGTGGATGGACCACCGTTGGTTCAGCCATCCCCTGCTGGAGGACATCTGGGTTGATTCCAGTTTTGGTCTAGTACAAATAAAGATTCTATGAACATTTGTGCACAGGTTTTGGTGAGAACAGAAGTCTTCGTTTCTCTGGGATAGGTGCCCAGAGGGCAACAACTGGGTCATATGGTAGTTGCATGTTTACTTCCTGAGGAAACTGCAAGCTCTACCTTTTCACATCCCTACTAGCATGTATCAGTGATCCCGTTTCTCTACATCCTTGCCAGCATCACTTGTGTCATAACTTTTTGCTTTGTCATTGTAATAGGTGTGATATCTCATCGTGTTTTAGAGGCTAATGCGACATGCGGGATCTTAGTTCCCCGACCAGGGACTGAACCCGTGCCCCATGCAGTGGCAGCGTGGCGTCCTAACCACTGGACCGCCAGGGAATCCCTGCATATGCTTAACTGACATCTGTATATGTTCTCCCTTGAAATGTCTCTTCATATCTCTTGCTGATTTTTAAAGTTGGATTACTTATTTTTTTACTGCTGAGTTTTTAGACTTTTTATGCATTCTATATCCTAGTCCTTTGTCAGGTAGGCAGCTTGCAAATATTTTTTTCTCAGTCTGCAGATTGTCTTTTCCTCCTAACAGGGTTTTCACAGAGCAAGTGTTAAATTTCTGTGAGATCTACTTTATCAATATTTTCATTTACGTCTTTTGCCTTTGGTGTCAAGTTAAGAACTTTTTGCCTGGCCCGAGATCCCAAAGATTTTCTCCTACATTTTTCCCTAAATGTTTTATAACTTTACATTAAAGTTCATGATTCATTTTGAGTTTTGTATAAGTTGTGAAACCCTTGGGTTTCCTTCCCCTCTTCCTCCCCTCCTCTCCTTCCCACCCCGGCCCCTCTTCCTCCCTGCCTATGCATGTCGAATTGCTCCAGCACAGTTTGTTGCAAAGGCTATCCTTCCTTCAGTGACATTGTTAATTTGTCTTTCTTTTTTTCTTCTTCTTTGTATGAGCATTCTCCAGAGAAACAGAACCGATAGGATGTGTGTGTGTGTGTGTGTGTGTGTGTGTGTGTGTGTATTTATTTATTTTAAGCAACTGGCTCATGAGATTGCAGAGGCTTGGTGAGCCCAACATCTGATGAGGGAGGCTGGAGACTGAAGAAGGAGTTAAAGTTCAAGTCCAAAGGTAGTCCACCATAGAACCAGGAAAAGCTGATGTTGCAGATGAAATCAGAAGGCAGTTGGCGTCCTGAAGAAGTCCCTCTTGCATGGGGCGGCCTTTTGTTCTAGTCAGGTCTTCTACTGATTGGATGAGGCCCACCTACATTATGGGGGCCATCTGCTTTACTCAGAATCTACTGATCTGAATTTAAATCTCATCCAAAAACACCCTCACAGTAACCTCCAGAATAATGTTTGACCAAATATCTGGGCCCTGTGGCCCAGCCAAGTTGACACATAAAATTAACCATCACATCTCTCTTGTTACTGTACATCTGTAGGGTCTGGTGTGATATCTCCTGTTTCATACCTTTTTTTTTTTTTTTTGGCCACGCTGTGTGGCATGTGGGATCTTAGTTCTCCGACCAGGGATCGAACCCACGCCCCCTGCGTTGGGAGCGTGGAGTTTTAAACGCTGGACCACCAGGGAAGTCCTTCCTATTTCATTCTTGATATTGGTAATTTGTCTTCCCTTTTTTTTACTTCTTTGTCACTCTTGATTGAGATTTGACAATTTTATTGATATTTTCAAAGAACCAGCTTTTTAAAAAAAATATTTTTCTCTCGTTTTTCAGTTTTCAATTCCATTGATTTCTACTTTTTTAAAAAAAAATTAATTAATTAACTAATTAGGTTGCGCCAGGTCTTGGTTGCAGCACGTGGGCTCCTTAGTTGCAGCATGTGAACTCCTAGTTGCGGCACGCATGTGGTATCTAGTTCCCAGACCAAGAATCGAATCCAGGCCCCCTGCATTGGGAGCATGGAGTCCTATCCACTGCACCACCAGGGAAGTCCTGATTTCCACTCTTATTTAGTTATTTTCTTCCTTCTGCTTGCTTTACGCTTATTTTGCTCTTTTTGGTGTGTGCAAGCGTAGGTTCTTAGGTGGAAGCTCAGATTATTGATTTGAGACTTTCCCTCATTCCTCAAATATGTATTTAGTGCTACAGATTTCCCTCTCAGCACTGTTTTAGTTGTGTCCCAGAAATTTTTATATAGTGTATTTCTGTTTTATTCAGTTCAATATTTTTAAAATCTCCTTGAACAATGCTCTTTGACCCATGGATTATTTAGAAGTTTATTTAGTTTTGTTTCTAAGTATTTGGATATTTTCCTGTGGTATTCTGCTATTGACTTCTAGTTTGATTCTATTATGATCAGAGAACATGTTCTATATGATTTCAATCCTTTTAAATTTGTTGAAGTTTGTTCTATGACCCAGGATACGGTCTCCATGCGTGCTTGAAAACGATGTCCATTCTCCTGTTGTTTGGTGGAATGTTCTGTAAATGTCATTTAGATCCTGTTGCTCGATGATGGTGTCGTGTTCTTCCAGATCTTTGTTGACTTTCCGTCTAGAAGTTCTATGAGTTGCTGAGAGTGGGATGTGGAAATCCCTAACTGTAATTTTAGATTTGTCTATTTCTTCTTTCAGCTCTATCATTTTTTGCTTTATATATTTTTAACTCTGTTGTTTGGTGCACAAATAACTAAGATCATTATGTCTTCCAACTGGATTGATCCTTTTATCATTATGTAATGTTCCTCTTTGTTCCTAGTAATTTTCTTTGCTTTGTAATCTACTTTATCTGATTTTAATGTATAATAAATAATACATAATGTGTATAATAATATGTAAAAAATAATACACTATGGCCATTCCTACATTTTTGGCTAATATTTGAATTATAAATATTTCTTCATTCTTTCATTTTTACCCTACGTATGTCATTATGTTTGCCATCTGTAGACGGCATATAGTTGGGTTGTGATTTTTTATTAATTCATTCTAATAATCTGTGTGTTTTGTTCAGTGTATTTAGAGCATTTACATTTACAATTTTGATATATAAGGGCTCAAGTCTGCCCTTCTATTATTTGTTTTCTGTTTGTTTCCTCTCTTAATCATTCCTTTCTTTCTCTTTTCTTGCCTTCTTATGGGATACTGAACATTGTTTAGAATTCCATTTTGATTTTTCATAGTGTTTTTGAGTATAACATTTTGTATAGTTTTCCCAATGACTCTCTGGGTATTACACTATACATACCTAAGGTATCAGAGTCTATTGATATAATTTTAGCACTTTGAGTGACGTGTAGAAACCTTACTTCCATTTAACTCCCTTTACCATCCCCATTTACAAAATATAACTGTCTAAAATATTTCTTACACATACATTTAACACCACATCAGACAGTGTTACAAGTTTTACTTCAGTCACCCAACATACATAAGAAACTGGTGATGAGAAGGGTAATTATTATATTTACCTCTATCTTACCCATTCCATTGTTTTTCTTTCCTTTCTGAAGCTCTGAGCCTTCTGTTATCATTTCTTTTCTGTTTGAAGGACTTCCTTTAGCCACTCTTTAAGGGCAGCTCTGCTAGTGACAAATTCTTTTAGTTTTCTTTGTCTGTGGATGTTTTCATTTCCCCTTCATTTTTTTTTTTTTTTTTTTTTTTTTGGCCGTGCCGTGTGGCTTGTGGGATCCCAGTTCCCGGACCAGGGATTGAACCTGTGCCCTCAGCAGTGAAAGCACAGAGCCCTAACCACTTGACCACCAGGGAATTCCCTCCCCTTCATACTTGAAGCATATTTTCACTAGATATACAATTCACGGTTGACAGTCCTTTCCTTTCAGCTTTGAAAAATGTGCCACTTCCTCCTGGCCTCTGTGGTTTCTGATAAAAAATCCAATGTTATTCCAATTGTTTTTCCCTTATAGGCAATGTGTTATTTCTTTCTGTCTGCTTTCAAGAGGTTTTTTTTTTTTTGGTCACTGGTTTTTAGAAGTTTAATCATGTGTGTGGTATAGATTTCTTTGGATTTATCTAATTTGGGGTTCACTCAATTTCTTGAATGTGTAGGTTTATGTCTTTTGCTAAATTTGGAAAGTTTCTTTTTTTTTTAAATTGAAGTATAGTTGATTTTCAATGTTGTGTTAGCAAAGTGATTCAGTTGTACATACATATATATATATATTTTCAGATTCTTTTCCATTATAGGTTATTACAGAATATTGAGTACAGTTCCCTGTGCTCTACAGTAGGTCCTTGTTGGTTATCTATTCTATAAATTTGGGAAGTTTCTGCCATAAGTTCTTCAAATATTTTTTTCAGCCTGCTGCTCTTACTCCTCTCCTTCTGGGATCCAATTCCACAAACGTTAGATTTATTTTATTTTTTTTTATACTCCCACAGGTCCCTGAAGCTTTGTTTGTTTATTTGTTTCCTTCAGTCTACTTTCTTTTGGTTGTTCGGACTGGGTAATTTCTACTCTTCTGTCCTCTAGTTCATGGACTCTTTCTTCTGTCATGTTCACTGTGTTATTGAGCCCATTCATTGAGTTTTAAATGTTGGTGTATTTTTCAGTTCTATAATTTCCATTTGTTTTTTTAATAACTTGTTTCTATGCACTAAGATTTTCTATTTTTCTGCTGTTTCAAGACAATTTGTAACTGGCTGTTGAGACATTTTTGTGGTGGCTGCTTTACAATCTCTGTCAGATGATTCCAGTGTCTGATTCATCTCACCGTTGGCATCTGTTGATGGTTTTTCCTCTCATTTAAATTCTTGGTTTGACAAGTGGTTTCCAAATTGTAATCTAAACAGTTTGGAAATTATGTTGGGAGCCTCTGGGTCCTATTGAAACATTCTATCTTAGCAGGCAGTCATCCTGCTTGTGTTCAGGTGCAGCACATCCTGGCCTCCTTTTGTGGGTTGTGGTTCCAATGATAATTTAGTTTTCAGAGCCCTTGCATTTCTGTTCTGGTATGTTCTGTTCATCTGTGCCACTGGAGCTTCCACTTAATTCAGCTGGTGCTGCCTGTGGGAACAGAGATTCTCCAGGCTGCCTAGAGCCGGTGGGTGAGGAGTGGGAGAGGCTGCACCCATGGGATGGAGGTGCTTCTGAGACCTGGTACCTCCAGGGCTCCTGCTCCATCTCCGTTGACTTCCCCATGGGAGGATAGATGGACTTCTCCTAGCTGCTGGGTGGGAGGGTGGGGAGACACTGGGCCTGGGCTGCTTTCAGCCACTGGTTGGCCAGGAGTTGCTGGACCTGGGCAGCCTTATACTCCTGGGGGGTGGGGGGATGGGAGACTCCGGGCTGCAGTGTTTTTCCTCAATCCGAGGTCTTCAGCCAGCCTACCTTTCTTTTCCTACCAGAGGTCTATGATTGGTCTCTTGTATTATTTCCCTGTTTTTAAAGTTATATTTAATTGGAGGAGCAGGAAGAGATGAGTCTAAATTATCTACTCTCTGGTGTTATCTTTAATTTTTTAATTTATGTAATTATTTATTCAATGTATTTTAAAAACAGATTTAATGAGATATAATTCACATACCCTACAGTACACTCATTTAAAATGTACAATTCAAGGGACCCTGGTGGTCCAGTTTCTAGGACTCAGCGCTTTCCCTGCTGTGGCCTGGGTTTAATCCCTGGTCAAGGAACTAAGATGCCACAAGCCATGTGGTGTGGCCAAAAAAACAAACAAACAAACAAAAACTAAAATTCAATAGTTTTTAGTATATGCACAGGGTTGTGCAACTCTTACCACAGTCAATTTTAGAACATTTTCCTCATCCCCCAAGAAACCCCACACCCATTTGCAGTCACTCCGCATTCCCTCCCGCTGCCCCAGGATGAAACCCCACACCCACTTGCAGTCACTCCGCGTTCCCTCCTGCTGTCCCAGGATGAAAGCCCACACCCACTTGCAGTCACTCCCCATTCCCTCCCGCTGCCCCAGGCCCTGGCAACCACTAACCTGCTTTCTGTCTCCATGGATTTTCCTGCTTTGGGCATTTCATATAAATGGCATCATATGATATGTGACCTTTGTCTTCTTTACTTGGCAGGACGTTTTTCAAGATTCATCCCTGTGGTAGCACATTTCAGTACTTCATTTCTTTTTATTGCCAAATAATATTCCATTTATGAACAGACCACATTTTATTTATCCATTGATCAGTCGATGGACATTTGGTTTGTTTTCACCTCTTGGCTATTATGAGCAATACTGCTATGAATGTTCATGTACAAGTTCTGTGTGGACGTGTGTTTTCCTTTCTCTTGGGCACATATCTAGGAGTGGAATTGCTGGGTCACGTGGTTTGCATTTTGAGGGACTGTTCAACTGTTTTCTGAGGCAGCTATACCATTTTTCATTCTCACCAGCAATGCAAGAAAGTTCCAGTTTCTCTACATGCTCACCAATACTTGTTATTATCTGACTTTTTTTGGCTGCACCACTTGCCTTGCAAGATCCTAGTTCCCTGAGCAGGGATCGAACCCACACCCCAGCATTGGAGTCCTAACCACTGGGCCGCCAGGGAATTCCCCTGACTTTTTGATTGTAGGCATCCTAGAGGGTGTGAGGTGATACCTCACTGTGGTTTTGATTTGCATTTCCACGATGGCTGATAATGTCGGGCACCTTTCCCCGTGCTTATTGGCCATCTGTATGTCTTCTTTGGAGAAGTGTTTATTCAAGTCCTTTGCCCATTCTTTAATTTGGTTATTTTTGGGTTATTGAGTTGAGGACTTTGGCTTTTATTCTGAGAGAGATGGGGAGCCATTGGGAGATTCCAAGCACAGGAGTGATAGTATCACGTGGGTTGCTCTGCAGAGAAAAGCTACAGAGATGCCAGGGGGAAGCAGACAGACCAGTCTGGACACCTAGATAATCTAGGTGAGGGATGACAGTGATTGGCCCTGGGGTAGTAACAGGAGGTGGTGACAGAGGACTGGTTCTGGACATGTTTTGAAGGGGGAGCTATCAGGCTTTGCCGATGGATCAGATGTGAACAGTAGGACTGCCTCTCACTCAGGAAGCATGGCATCACCATTAGCTGAGAAGGTGGATTAGTACCCTGGGAGCCGTGACAAAGCGCCACAGACCTGGCGGCTTCAACCCCAGAGGCGCGTTGTCTCCCAGTCCTGGGGGCTGGATGTCTGAGATCAAGGTGTCGGCAGGGCTGCCTCTCCCTGAAGCCTGTCGGGGAGCATCCTTCCTGCCTCTTCTGGCTCTGGTGGCTGTCACTCTTGGCGTTCCTGGGCTGGCAGCTGCGTCCCTCCAGCCTCTGCCTCTGTTTGTCACATGGCCTTCTCCCTGGAGCCTGTGTCCGAAGTTCTCTCTACTTATAGGGACACCAGCCATTGGGTCAGGGCCCACCCCAGTGAGTTCTTAACCTGCTCACCTGCAGGGACTCTATTTCCAAGTAGGGTCACGTTCACAGGAACCGGGGATTAGGATGCCAACCTGTCTTTTTTTGGGGGGGACACAATTCAACCCGTAACAGATGGGGAAGACAACAGGGGGGCAGTTCGGGGATGGGGGCCAAGAGCTGAGCATCAGGCATGTTAAGTTTGGGATGTCCGTCAGCCATCACAGCAGAGATGCTGAGGAGGCAGCGAGATGCAGGAGCTGCCAAAGCATGATTTTCAAAAGTTAAAAATATGGCTCTACGGCTCTAAAGTGAGGATGTGTCCAAGGTTTATTGAAATCATTAACGAGGAAACCAGCGTAATGGTGAGGCTGGTTGAAAACACTGGGGAGAGGGAAGGATTCGTAGTGGCTGAAGAAAAGCTTGCTTGAGTAAGTTCACCAATGTAGATTAAAAGCTGGTTAATGTTCTACAGGGCCGTAAAACTGCAACCTCTTCCAACTAATCTTTTCTACAGAGATAATTTTTGTCACTTACCGCTGGGCAAAGTTCATTTGCATTGCTATCAGACAAGAATCACATTGCCTAGCCATCCATTTTCTACAAGTTAAAATCTACCCTTACCGTGTTATTAAAAATCATAATCAATAGTAAGTAGGCAGTAAAACAGATGCACACCCTAGAGAATCAAAAAGTGGGTCTGCTGGACCACACTCAGCCTCCCACCGAAAGGACCCACCGCCATCCTCTTACCCATTCACGTTTTGGAAAATTTTTATGAGTCCCCCCCCACAGACACACCTTGGGACGAAGGTTGTTCTTCACAGAAAGCTGGTCTTACTGTGTTTGGACCTGATTCATCTACACAGGTGCTGAAAGAAGTGGCAATTAGCACGTCTGAGCCTCCTTGTTGGGCCGGTACAAGTAAGCCACGTGGGGTTTCCCAAGGACCAAGGCCGCAAAATCCACTTCTGTCTGGAGACGTCACCATGAGGAATGTACCGCTGAGCCGCTCGCATGTCTGAGGTTCACGTTGCTCTTGCCTGCAGCACCTGTGCGTGTAGGTGAGTTTCTCTTTTCACAAGGACCTAGGTGTCTGCCACAGTTCCTGTCTGCCTGACCACTTGTGAAGCTGAGACCTGATACAACATCGTTCGGGCACTGGTGTGGGTCTGTGGGCACCGGGTCAATGCAGAGGTTACGATCCTTGCTCCGAAGGTGGGTGTGTCACCCTGAATCACAGGAGACGTGCTCTCAAATATGACACCCGCTTAAGGCCACAGCGGCACAATCATTTTGTCTAATTATATACTGGTAAAAAAGAGGACTGATTTCTATTGAACCTATGCAAATAACTAGGTTTCTATTAAAATTGAATAGTCAGTAAAAACGATTTTTCCTGAATTCCGAAGTAAGAAAGTACCATTTAAAAAATGTTTCATTTGGGCTTCCCTGGTGGCGCAGTGGTTGACAATCTGCCTGCCAATGCGGGGGACACGGGTTTGAGCCCTGGTCTGGGAAGATCCCACCTGCCGTGGAGCAACTAGGCCCGTGAGCCCCAATTACTGAGCCTGCGTGTCTGGAGCCTGTGCTCCGCAACAAGAGAAGCCGCGATAGTGAGAGGCCCGCGCACCACAATGATGAGTGGCCCCCACTTGCCGCAACAAGAGAAAGCCCTCGCACAGAAACGAAGACCCAACACAGCCAAAAATAAATAAATAAATAACAGAACTGCAAAAAAAAAAAAGTTTCATTTGTTTGCAAAAGCACAGTCTACTAAATGTAAGGTTAGAGACAGAAGAAAGAAGAAGGATTTTATCTTACTTCTGCCAGAAAATAGAAACGTATGAAAAAGCACCAATACCTGTGTCCTTGCCTTTGTCGGGCCCAAGCTTTTTGCTGCAGATATAATGGGGTGGGGGTGGGAGGGCTACGGAGCCAGAGGAGGCAGGGACGTCCCCAGAGCTGAGCTCTGGGCTGATGCATCTAACTGAGGGCCACGTTGCTTGACGCGTCTGCTTGACGCGTCTGCGGCCAACTGTCTGGCTGCTATAGCCCGACAGACAATCGGGCTGGAGCTACCAGGTGAAAGCATAGAGGCTTCTCCCTGTTGAGTTATAAACATAGAAAGGGGGAAGGACAGAATGAGATCTGTCATGTTAGAATTGAAGCTATCAGTATGAGCTCAAGGCTTGTTTATAGATATCGGAAAAGATACAGGTGTGTGTTTGCGTGTGCACACACTTACGCACTCCGAGCTCTCTCTGCTGAGTGCAAAGGGAATCACACTTTGTATTATCATTATGACATTATATTTCTCCTGTTCAGCATCACGCGTCTGAGATTCAGCCACGTGGATCCAAGTGGTGCAATTCATTCATTTCTATCGCTGCGTGCTAGTCCATTGTGTAGACGTATCTCGCTTTATTCATTTTATTGTCCACATACACTTAAGGGTTCCCCCGCAGTGGTTTTGCTATTAAAGACAGCGCTGCTTTGAATGTTGACAGGTCTGATGGGTCAGTGCAGGTCTCTCTGGCATGCAGTAGGCAGAGGATGTACCTAGGAATGTATGTTGACTTAGCCCTAGAGCTGGGAACAGGTGTGCACATCGAGGCAGCTTGCATTTTCCCAAACGGCCACAGTCACTTCTCCCTGCCACGTGCTCCTCTTAAAATGTGACTCTGACACTTCTTTCCACAGGAACTAGGGGGTGTTGTCCCCTTAGCTACTGAATCTGGACAGGTTTGTGCACAAGTGATGCTACATGATGTCTGAGGCTGTGATACAAAATGTCATACTGGGCCCACCTGGTTCTCTTGGGACTCTTGCTCTTGGAACCTGGCCACCCTCCCTCGAGGACGTCCCCCAGGCCCTTAGCCCACAGCCTGAACCAGCTTGCCAGCCACGTGGGTGCACCATCTTGGATGTGGCCTGTCCAGCCCCCAGTGGAGATGCCCCAGCGGTTGCAGCGTGGAGTAGACCAGCTGTGCTGCTGAATCTTCCCCAAATAGCAGATCCATGAGTGAAAGAAGCGATTGTTGTGGTTTCGAGCTACAAAGTTTGGGGGGTGGTTTGTTATGCAGCAACAGCTAACTGATGCACACACCCGATTTCTTTGGAGAATGCCATATTGTTTACAAGATAATTGTACCACCTGATGCTCTGGCTAGCAGGGTATGTGTCCAACTTTAACGGTTGTGCTCATTCAGTGTGGTTTTAGTTTGCATTTCCAAAACTGCTAGTGAGGTTATTGGCCCTTTCCATGTTCTTCTCTGCAAGGAGACTGATTACAGGATTTGTCCATCATTCTTTTGGCGTGTTTGTCTTTTTCCAATGGATTTGGAAGGGTTCTTTATATATCCTGGATACTAATCATTTGCAAGGTGTATGTGTTGCAAATACTTCCTAGCTTTTGGTTCTTCATTCTCTTTATGGTCTTCTGAGGAACATAAGTTGTATGACACATACTTTCCATCCACAGTTTTAGGTGTGTTTCTCGTATTTAACAGTATTTACATTCTAATTAGAGAGTCTCTGTCTTTTTTTTTTCTTTTTTGTGGTACGTGGGCCTCTCACTGTTGTGGCCTCTCCTGTTGCAGAGCACAGGCTCAGGAAGCACAGGCTCAGTGGCCATGGCTCACGGGCCCAGCCGCTCTGCGGCATGTGGGATCTTCCCAGACCGGGGCACGAACCCACGTCCCCTGCATCGGCAGGCGGACTCTCAACCACTGCGTCACCAAGGAAGCCCGAGTCTCTGCTTTTAATAGATGAATTTTTAATTCCATCATGTCTCTGATTACTCAAACGTTTGAATTTACTCGTCACCTCATGCTGTGTTCTTCATTTATCATGTATTTTTCTTTCTCTCTTTTCTGCTTTTTGTTGGTACTGTCAATTTTTCTTCATTTCAGTTTTCTCCCAGCTGTTTTGAAATCTGTAAATTCTGTTTCCATTTTTCTCATGGAAACTTGGGTATTTCAGACTTCTTTTCTATCGATTCTAAAATCCTCTAGCTATACAAGAACTTCCGTGCGCCTTTCCTTCCTGCTCCTCCTTCCCCTTGCCATACGCCATGTTGAGCTCATGCGGGATTTTCTCTCAAGTTGTTATTTGACTTTCTTTGAGCAGTCTAAGCTAGTTTCTTTGTTGGCGTCCAGGTCTTTCTCTTGGGTTCGCGTCTCATTTTGCTTGGGAATGTCTTTCAGTCCTCTTTGAGACTTAGTGTGTGGGTGTTTTCAGGTTGTGAAGACACCTTTATTTTGTTGTCTCACTTGAATGCTAGTTTCACTGTGTATGGAATTGTAGGTTCAATTCTTTCAGGATGGGCTTCCCTGGTGGCGCAGTGGTTAGGAATCCACCTGCCAATGCAGGGGACATGGGTTCGAGCCCTGGTCTGGGAAGATCCCACATGCAGCAGAGCAACTAAGCCTGTAAGCCACAACTACTGAGCCTGCACTCTAGAGCCCACAAGCCACAACTACTGAGTCCACGTGCCACAACTACTGAAGCCCATGTGCCTAGAGCCCGTGCTCCGCAACAAGAGAAGTCACTGCAATTAGAAGCCCGTGCACTGCAACGAAGAGTAGCCCCCGCTCACCGAAACTCGAGAAAGCCAGCGCAGCAATGAAGACCCAACACAGCCAAAAAAAAAAAAATTCTCTTAGGATTTTGACAGTTTCACCCCTTTGCCAACTGACAATCAGGTTCAGTCTGATTAAAGAAGATCCTTCCTCTCTGAAGGGTTTTTAGAAAATAACTTTATTCTTCTTTCCAATTTAATTTTTTTAATTAAAAAATTTATTCATTTATTTGGCTGCACCAGGTCTTAGTTGCAGCGTGTAGGATCTTTTTTTTTTTTTCCAGTTGCAGCATGCATGTGGGACTAAACCCTGGCCCCCTGCATGGCAGCGCAGAGTCTTACCCACTGGACCACCAGAGAAGTCCCTCTCTGATGGTTTCTAGGCTAGTCTCTTCATCCTTGGAATTCCAGAAGGCCACTATGACATGCCTTCACTCCTCCTGGGCGTCACTTCGGTTGGTGGAGAAGCCATCCTCTCTGCCTCTCTCCTGTTTCCTGTCTCTCTTCTTTCACAACACGGCCTCCAGCTTCCTGGTTTGCATCTGCCTTGCCTGGGGTGGAGAAGGGTGTAGGCCCCGTGTGCTTGCTCTCCACTGACTCAGATAGCAGACATCTGGAAGAGCGGAGGACATACTTGCGGCTCCTGCCTCTGGTGCAGACGTGGTCGCGGCCCACTGCTGGGCCTGCCTCACCTTGGCTCAAGGGTGTGTCTGGAGGTGGGACCTTGCTCAGGAACTTGACCACTGGGTGACTTTGGCTGAGTGACCCTCCAAGCCTTCACTTTCCTACTTGTACACTGGATGCAATGGGGCACAAGTTCTGGTCAGCAAAGGGCCCCCAGCTAGGACACTTGGGTGGACGTGGCCAGCCTGCTCTCGATAGCGCGTTTGCTGGAAGAGCCTAAGCAGCGGAGCCCGCCCTGCCTGCCCACGCAGGGTAAGGTCTCACCGGCTCAGAAGGACCCAGCCTCTGCCTGGGGGGCATGTTCCTCCTACTGAGGGGCCTCCCCTGCTTGTCGGGGAGGGGGGCACCTGCTGCTCCTTTTCCCCAGGGCTGGGCTCTTTCACGGCCACTGCACTAACCTCAAATCCTCACGGAAACCAAGGAAACATCTAGGTTTCTCCCTCCTCCCAAAGCCCTTCGGGACTAATCTCGGGATGAAAACTGTCATGAAACCTCTGAATTTTGGCGTTGAAGCAAAGGCCACAGTGGAAGCAGCCAGTGGCAGCGACCAAGACTCAGGTCTCTAAACTACTGCTGCGCAGGGGCCCTTTCTGTTCTACCTGGAGCCCAAGCGGGTGGTCCGGACCTATAGGCCCCATCCTAGGCCTGTAACTCCTGAAGGAGGGCCAGCTGGGCCGCCCTGCAGCCCCCATTCCCCAGTGCGCCCCGCTGCTTCCCCCACCCCTACCAGCACCCGCTTCCTCTCCACCAGCGAATAATCCTGCCCAGCACGGGCCCCTCAGGCTCCCCCCAATCCCCTGCCTGGCCCAGCCCGACCCCATGGGGCGCCCACTCAGGTCTCCACCACGCTGTGGTCTGGGCTCCCTTTGCCCCACGCCCGGCACTCCCCCAGGTCCCCCGAACACTCAGCTGGGCCTGACCCATCCAGTGCCCCCTTCTCCCGCTCTGGCCCCACCTCTTCATCCCCTCCCCAGGGGCCTCCCCTCACGCCCTTCCCCCGCCTGGCACCCCCTCAGATGCCTCCAGACCCGGTGTGCGGCACCCCTCCCTCAAATCCCGCGCCCCCTCAGGCGCGCCCCAGCCCCTCTGCCCAGCGCCGGCTGCCCTCTCCCTTGAACGCCGCGCCCCCTCAGGCCTCCAAGCCCCCGTGTCCGGCACCCCCTTAGATGACGCCCCCAGCCCCGGTGCCGGCGAACCCATCGCCCGCCCGGCGTCCCTCTCCCTTGAACCCCGCGCCACCTCCGATGATCCCCCAGCCCCGGAGTCCGGAGCCCCATCGCCCGGCCGGTGGCCCCTCTGGCCGGTCGCCCCTCCCCACCTCTGCCCGTTCGCCCCTCCCCCCAGGCCCTCCCCCCTCCGCTCCCCTCCGCTCCCCTCCCCTCCCCTCCGCTCCGCTCCCCTCCCCTCCGCTCCGCTCCCCTCCGCTCCCGTCCCCTCCCCCCCGGCCCCGGCGGCGGCCGCGCGTCATGGCGGCGGCGGGCGGGGCGCGTTTCGCACGCAGCGCGCCGGGCGGAGCGCTCGCCGCATTGTTTGCTTCGCTGGGGAGCAAGCGAGCCGGCCCGGGCGTCCGAGCAGCCCCGCGCCAGCGCCCCGTCGCCGTCCCCGCCGCCGTCGCCGCCGCCGCCGCCCGCCGGCCGGGCCCCCGCGCCGGGCCTCCGTCCGGCCCCACCGCCCGCGCGAGCCGCCGCCCGAGAGCCTGCGGCCGCCGAGCCGAGCCGGGCCGGGCCGCCGCCGCCAGGAGCCCGCGCCCAGAGCGGCGGCGGGCCGGGCCTGCGCGGCCGTTGGCGGAGGAGCCGCGGGCGCCATTAGCGCCGCCTCGGCCGCGCCGGCCCCCGCGCCCGCCGCCCGGCTCCCGCGGCCGCGGCCCCGAAGGTGAGTGCGCCGGACGGGCCGGGGCCGGGGCCGCCGCCTTGCCCGCCTCTCCCGCGGGCCGCCGCCGCCGGCCTCTCGGTGCTGGTGCCGCCGCCATGTTTGGCGGCCGCCGTGGCGGCGCATTGTCCGCGGGCGGCGGGCGGCGGGCGGCGGGGCCGAGGGAGGCCGCGGTGTCAGGGCGGCGGCGGGGAGGCCGGGGAACCGGAAAGGAGAGAGGCCGGCCGAAGGGGAGGCCGGGCTGTCGAGGCGGGGAGGCCGGACCGGGAGGCTGGAAGGCCGGGCCGGGCGGCCGGGTCGGGTTGGGAGGCTGGGCGGCCGGGAAGGAGGGAGGCCGGCCGGTGGGGAGGCCTGGAGGCCGGGCAGGGAGGCTGGAAGGCCGGGGAGGGAGGCCGGACCGGGAGGCTGGGCGGCTGGGGAGGCCGACGGGGAGGGAGGCTAGGCTGGCAGGCGGGAAGCCGGACGGGGAGGGAGTGCGGGCTGTCTGGGCGCTGGGGCCCGTCCCGCCCGCCGCGCCTTCCGCCTGGCCGCCCGGCGAGAAGGGAGCGGGCCTGGGTCTCGGGTCCGCCGGCCGAGCGTTTGCCCGAGGGTCGCGTTATGTAACGGACGCTCTGGGCACGTTGAGCCCGGACGGGAAACTCCCCGTTCCAGGGCCGCGTTTGAAAGACTCGAAGAGCGCGCGGACCCGGGCCGCCGCCCCCTCCTCCCCCCATCCCACGCTGAGAGCCGGTGGTGGACTCAGCGGCCTCCGGGGCCCTTTGGAAGAAGTAACTTGATTGAGGTGTAATTTACGGAGGACGCGCGCGCTGCGGGTGCGCAGTGGAGTTTTGACGAAAGGCCGCGCCCCCGTGGAGAAGGCGCCCACCGCCCGGGAAGGGTCGTGGGTGGAGGGCGCTGCGTGCACTCACCTGCCTGCAGTCCCGTCCCTGCACGAGGGTGTAAGTGGCTTGTCCGAAGCCAGGCGGGAAAGGCACTGATTGAGAAGGTGAGCCGGCCCTGGGTGCCGACTGCCTCTCTTACGGCCACATGGTTTTTCAAGGTGCATCTATCAGTAGGGTCTGGAGAGGCTGCTGATCGCCTCCTCGTGGGTACGCTTGTCCCCGCGCGGAAGGGTCAAGTGTGGGTGGAGCCCGAGGGCCAGAGATCGGGAAGTGATGGCCGGGTGAGGTGGTCTGCAGAGTGACCCGCGCCTCCTTTCCCTGTCACCATCTAGCTTTCAAGTTGCGGAGCTGCACGACCGTTAAGTGCTGTTCTCCGGGTACTAAGTGTCCAGAGCTTCAGTGCTCTCTGGGAGAGCGTGGGTTTTGAAGGGCCGATTTTGCTTAGTACTGTTGGTTCTCTGCTTCCGAGGAGAAAATTACACGTTCGCTTTGCATCTGCTGAGTAACCGACTGTCGCTTCTGCCCCACCCCAGTAAGGACCCCTGAAGCTGTGCGCTGTGCCCTGGCGCACCGGCATCCCCTCCGTGCGGGCTGCGGTGCTGACAGTGGGGGGGCCGTGCCCCTCTCCCCCAGAAGGGATGGCGGGGCCAGGGCTAGCTGGGCAGCGGCTTGGCTGACCGCACAACAGGAGTCCAGGGCTGCGTGGGCCCCTGGAGACCCCCGAGATGCAGGTGAGCGGCGGGTCGGCTGCTCGTGCTGTTTTCCGTGCCTGTCAAATTGCACGTAAAACGTGGATTTCTGTTTGACAGAAGAGAAAACCACAATCGGAAGGGTCTCTCTTAAAAAGTGCATTTTTAGGGTCCGCTGGGGTTTCCGCTCGGGTTTGAGACAGCGAAGCTGGCCCTGGGAGGGCTTTTCCTGGAGGCCAGGTGGGTCGCTGTGCGGAGGCGCCCCGCGCCGGCTCCTCGGGGCTCCATCCCGTGGTGGGCCTTGGGCTCCACCTTGGAATGTTGTCAGCCAGTCTCTTAAATGTTACTCTGCTTCCTGTTAGTAAAATGTGGTCGTTTGGAGGGAGGAGGGGTCCTTGTCATCAGTTCTTGAGGTGCCACCCTGCTTGGCGGGCAGTGGTCCAGAGTCAGGAGTCATCACAGGAGTGAGTCCTGTAGTAGATGCGGTTGGTGGCAGGCGGCGGACGTCTGAAAAGAGCAAATGCTCATACGTCTCCGTGGCCCAGATTTCGGGCACCTGAGCCTGCGCCGGCACCTGAGAATGGGGGGGCTGGGGGCGCCTCTGCGGGCGGCGCAGGGGGTCTTGGGGTGGCCCTTGCTGTGGCAGGAGGCGGGCCCGGCACTGTGGTCAAGCCAGCAGCTGAGAAGTGCTCTGAGGGGCAGGGCAGGTGGCTGGCCCGTGGGGGCTTTTCGTGGTTGCCACTCCTGAGCCCTGTAGAGGCTGGGTGGAGGCCTTCCAGGGGTGAAGCCTGCCCCCAGGCCAGTACGGGGCTTCCCTCTTGAGCCCCGGAGTGGCTGGTGGTCCTGTGCCCTAACACGGTTGTGGAGGACGCGTTCCTCGAGAGGATGGATGGGGCTGTGGTCAGGCTGCTGAGGCTTCCAGGCTCCCTAGTGGTGCTGACGGGACCTCCACTTCGGGGCTCAGGGCTCTCTCCTGGGCAGCAGTAGTGGGGGAGCCAGGGGCCAGAGCCTGCCGGGGTCCAGCCCTGTGTGTGTGCTGTCCTGAGCTCAGGGATGCGACCCCTGCTTGTGAGGGATGTGGCCGTAGGCTCGGTGCCCTGTGGATCCAAGAAGGTGACTGGTGAGCAGTGGGTGTCAGCATCCTAGAAGGACTTGTCATCGCGTGTGCCTCTGGGAGCCCCTCTTCACCGCCTGCCCTCTCCTCTGGTCCCGGGAGTCCCTGGGGAGGGGCAGCCTCGGGGCAACGGGCTGTTGAAGGTTGTTGAGATACCATTGTGAGTCCCGGGATGAGTGATTTTGGAAACCTCAGAGATAGGTTTGCCGGGAGTTGTGTTTCGATTTAGCACGAGTTGCTTAGGTCTGCCCAAGCGTACCTGGTGGCTTTCGCCTCTCATGTCCTCTGTGTGGGGTTAACGTGTCCTCTGCGTCCGTTTCAGGGAGTCAGTACCAAATGAGGAGGAAAGGCCGAGGTCATCGCGCTGCAGCGAGGCACCCTTCCTCCCCCGGCAGCACTAAGCACTCCCCCACGCGAGAGACGCTGACCTACGCGCAAGCGCAGAGGATGGTGGAGATCGAGATCGAGGGCCGCCTGCACAGGATCAGTATTTTCGACCCTCTGGAGATCATATTAGAAGATGACCTCACTGCTCAGGAGATGAGCGAGTGCAACAGCAACAAAGAAAACAGCGAGAGGCCGCCCGTGTGCCTGAGAACTAAGCGGCACAAGAACAACAGGGTCAAGAAGAAAAGCGAAGCCCCGCCCAGCGCGCACGGCGCCCCCACCCCGGCCAGCGCGCTCCCCGAGCCCAAGGTGCGCGTGGTGGAGTACAGCCCCCCGGCGGCGCCCCGGCGGCCCCCCGTGTACTACAAGTTCGTGGAGAAGTCAGCCGAGGAGCTGGACGACGAGGTGGAGTACGACATGGACGAGGAGGACTACGCCTGGCTGGAGATCGTCAACGAGAAGCGCAGGGGCGACTGCGTGGCGGCTGTGTCGCAGGGCGCGTTCGAGTTCCTGATGGACCGCTTCGAGAAGGCGTCGCACTGCGAGAAGCAGAAGCAAGGGGAGCAGCAGTGCCTGATTGACGAGGACGCCGTGTGCTGCGTGTGCATGGACGGCGAGTGCCAGAACAGCAACGCCATCCTCTTCTGCGACATGTGCAACCTGGCGGTGCACCAGGAGTGCTACGGCGTGCCCTACATCCCCGAGGGCCAGTGGCTCTGCCGCCACTGCCTGCAGTCCCGGGCCCGGCCGGCTGACTGCGTGCTCTGCCCCAACAAGGGCGGCGCCTTCAAGAAGACGGACGATGACCGCTGGGGCCACGTGGTGTGTGCCCTGTGGATCCCCGAGGTCGGCTTCGCCAACACGGTGTTCATCGAGCCCATCGACGGCGTGCGGAACATCCCCCCCGCCCGCTGGAAGCTGACGTGCTACCTCTGCAAGCAGAAGGGCGTGGGCGCCTGCATCCAGTGCCACAAGGCCAACTGCTACACCGCCTTCCACGTGACGTGCGCCCAGCGGGCCGGCCTCTACATGAAGATGGAGCCCGTGAAGGAGCTGGCTGGCGGCGCGGCCACCTTCTCCGTCAGGAAGACCGCGTACTGTGACGTCCACACGCCCCCGGGCTGCACCCGGCGGCCCCTGAACATTTACGGGGACGTAGAGGTGAAAAACGGCGTCTGCCGGAAGGAGAGCTCAGCCAAAACGGTCAGGTCCACGTCCAAGGTCAGGAAGAAAGCGAAGAAGGCCAAGAAGACGCTCCGCGAGCCCTGTGCGGCCCTGCCGCCTGTGTGCGCGCCCTACATTCCCCCTCAGAGGTAAGCGTGGCGGGCCCGGGCCTGCTGGGAGGGCGCGCAGGGTCTGACCGCGTGCTGTCTGTGCGGCCCTGACGGTCCTCTCCAAGGTGGCCTCCTTCAGTCTCCGCTTCACGGGAGCATGGATGTTGCAAAAGACTTGAGTCTGTGAGACGGGGAAGTCTGTCTGGTTTCCTCGATGCCCGCGCGGGCCCGCGGCCACGCCGACTGCAGCCACCCCGGCCTGGGGCCCCGCGGCGCCCCAGGAGTTGTTGTCATTGATGCGACAGAACACCATTCCTCACCCTGCTCCCTCCCCCAAATTTGGGAATCTTGTGGGATTTTTAAATTTGCTGGAAACTTAAGCAGCGTGGCTGGGTAAGGCTGACCCTGGGGCAAAGATCAGAGTGGGGCGACAGGAGCCGCGAGGCGGGAGGTGCTGGCCTCCTTCCTGTTGTGGGACAGGCTTTCTGGTTTTCCTGATTGTTCTCTCGTGGTATCGGCATTGCCTGGTCAGTGTTGGGTTCTTTGCCTAGAGCCGTGCGCGGTGGTGGGGTCAGGACCCCGCTGGCCACCCCCATCCCTGGACTTGTTTCTTCCTCTGCTGGTTCTCCTTGGTACTGACTTGTGCTTTTTATCTTGTTGTGCCTGAGAACGCTCTTGTTTGGAGTACGAGGTAAGTGGCTTGATGAACTTCTCTCCGGGTGTGGTTTGGGAGAGACGCAGACACTTGCTTGAGCTTTGAGGAAGTGAAGCCCTGTATGGGAGGGCATGGGTCTCTAGAACAGTCTGGTTAAGAAAACAAAGCATCAGCATGATGAAGGGAAGACGTAAGTGGGTGTCTGCTCCCGAGAGCGGTTCTGGGATGTTGTCAGGTTGTGAGATGTGGTGGGAACTGCTACTGAAGAAGTGTGACCTTTTTCCCAGAATGACATCTTTTTGTCTTTACGGAACAGTACCTCTGTTACAGAATCAGTAAATTCAAAGTGAATACAAAGTGCTTATAATCCCTTTTATCCAGAGAAGCCTTCTGTTAAAATCAAGGTGTCTCTTTGCAAATAAGCCAGTCTCACTTTTAAAAGACAGTTTCACTTGGATTTCTACCTGTAGGTCGAAAAGTATAGGATTTGTATCAAGAGCTTCTATCTAAGAGCCCGAAATTTTCAGCTTTACAGAAATTGAAGTAAATGAAACAAAAAATGTGATCTAGTAAATTGAAAACCCAGAAGTCTGAGGTGCTGCCTTGTCTGTCCAGCCCTGCCTGGTTCCCGGCCCCAGGGTCTGCCAGCCCGTCCGCAGGAGAAAGCATCTGCGGTTGGGAAACACGGGTACCTGGAGTCTGAGATGACCCGGTCTGGTGGAGAGGACGACTTGCTTTGGAGTAGACACTTAAGCTCAGGTGACGGAGCTGATCCGCATGCCGGAGGAGTAGCTGGGCCACGCTCCGTCTTGTCCTTTCCTAATTTAGGAACAAACTGTGACTTCGGTTTGGAGCAGACGTAAACGACGCGCCTGGATGAGTGCTCGCGGCCACAGGCTTTGCTGTCAGTGTTGCCCAGAGCTTCCGGGAGACCCTGACATCAGACCACCCTGTGGCGTGTCGGGGCAGGTGCTGGGAGGCCCAGGCTCACAGCCGCTGCTCTCGTCCCGAAGCTGTGGCCTGAGCTGCGGCTGGGCTGCTGGTCCCGCTCTTAGGACCCAGGCACAGTGGCGTGTAGATGGGAGTAAAGCTGCATGCTTCCCCACGGCCTCTGGCTCAGGACCCGTCTAGAGCTGCCACCAGGGTGGTGGGCGTTCTGAGCGAGCTTGGGAGCTGGCCCGGGGCAGGGGGGCTGGAAGAGGGGCTCTGGAGATCTAAGAAGAGGAGGATCCCCCTTATTCCCTGCAGAGAGGAAGGAGGGTTGGCTCTGAGAAGGCTGGGGGTGTGGCAGGAACTGTAAGTGCTTTTGTGACTTGAGGGGTTTAAAAGCTTTCAAGTAAGAAAGATAACTCAGACCAACTAATTTTGAGATCATAGTCTGTTCTCAACAAGAGGGAGATGGTCGGTTTAATTTGTTTTATTGTTTAGTGTTTCTGAGCTACAAAGATTACTTTTCTTGTCTCTCAGTAATAGACTCCGGAACAAAGATGCGGGTGTTCTGAGGCTTCGCCCACCTGTTCGAGGACTCCGAGCCTGTGGTCAGGCCGGCTGGCTGGGGCAGTCGAGGCCTTGCAGGCTGCCTCATGGCCAGGAGTGGCGCGGGCGCGTTGATGGGATGCTGTGCGATGCCCTGGGCGGGTGGGTTGGGTCCGGCGGGGTCCTCGCGGCCGCTCGGTCCCTTGGCCTGTGAGGGTCCAGCCTTCAGCGAGGATGAGCTGCTCCTGAGCAGTTGTCCCAGTGGCGTGGAGCTGTTGCCCGCCTGTCTGGGTCTCTCCTCCTGCACCTGTTCTCAAACCAGAATAATGCTTTTCCCAGCCCAGAAGCAGCATATTTAAAGTTGGGGGAGATACGAAAAGCCAGGGCTGAAGAAGGGAGAACAGGCGTGTGTTCTCCGTTTTCTGGCCTGCCCTGGTGCTGTGCTCTTTCTTTGTTAAGTGTTGCCTTTTCCTCGAGTAGCCGCTCTTCTGATTGGATCCTCTCTGCTTCTTCGTCCATTTCGTCTGCTTCGTGAGGGGAAGGGCGGGGCCCGTGGAGGTGGGCACCGGGGAGGGGCCAGGCCAGGTGAAGGAACTCGTGGAGTTGGAGCCTCCTGGGTCCCTTGGGGTAATTAACCTGGTCACTCTGCTCTCTGGTTGCGCTATGGGTGTCCCAGTGTATCTGGGGAGGAGGGGCCTCGAGGGAGGATCATCCGGCCTGGCCTCGTTGATACGCGTGTTCCTGCGTAATGAGCTGTAACCGGAAGTGCGTGATGAGGATGGAGGATCCGGGTCACGGCTCTGTCCCCTTGAGGGCGCCGCTGGGACACCAGGTGAGGATGGCTGGAGAGCGGGTGCTTGGGAGCCGTTGGGCAGACAGATTTAATGCCTGTTGAATTTCACAGCAAGAAGTTTGCACTTGAGTTTTGTATGTCTTTTTTCATGTTTCTGTCAGTTAAGTTTATTACGTGTTATGGAAGTTCTCATGGGTTGTGGCCTGGGGAAATGGGAGAAGCCTGTCAGCCCCTGCAGGTGGGAGCCTCCTGCCCGCCTGCCCGGGTCCTCGGGGAAGGGCTGTTTAAGGAGCGACTCCTGGAGAGAAGCCCTACAAACCCAGCCAGAAGTCAGAAGTGCGGGTCGTGAAACGCACGCGGTGTGGAGAAGCCGGGCCGCGTGTCCCGCTCCTGCAGGTGTCCCTCCAGGTGTCCCTCCCGGTCACGTCGGGCGAGCCCAGCGGAGGCGGCCTTGGCGGCTCGTGCCGCCTGATGTGGGGCCGAGCAGTGTGTCTCCCCAGAGCTGCTCTGAGTGTTCTAGTTCCGACCCTCCTGTGGCTTCGTTGCTTTCCTTGGTTTTGAACTGGGGACTGGGGGACTGGCGTCTCCCCGGCAGGTCCCCCGTCCCGGCTGCCAGCTCCGGGCTCTGCACCTGCGAGGGCCCTCCTGGGGCGGGGCGGGGAGCGTGGGAGCGCAGGGGAGGACTCTGGATGCTTCACCACGTGTCTCCGCTGCGTCGCGGGCTCTCCTGACGCGTGTCAGCCTCGGGGATTCCTGTGTGTGTAGGACTGAAGCGAGTGCTGAGCGTGGTGCTGTGGGCCGCGCCCCGTGTCCCTCGGGCGTGCGGCCCCCTGGCTGGTGTCCTGCTCGCTTTACCCCCGCCCCCCTCCTCCTGGTGGTCTCTGCTGGGCCCGGCCCTGGCGTCACCGCCGCTCAGCAGGCCTGCTGTGCTCACACGTCCCGCAGCCGGGCATCCGGGCGCACAGAGCAGGCCCGGCCCACGGGGAGGGTCTGCCGAGGTCGTGGGATCCGGCAGTTTCTGGTCGCGTTCACTGTATCTGCTTCCGCAGAGACGGGGCGGACGTGCATTGAAGTTTTCTTTCATCCTAGCACTTGGAGTCGCCGCCTGGAGTGGATGGCGGCATGGGCCTTGGTGCTTTGGGCGCCCTCCCCCTCCAAGGCACAGAGACCGGCATTGCATCTCATCTTGTCTTCATTTCAGTTGCAGTGTTTTGTTCAGAAATAACTTCAAATTTATAAAATGTTGCAAAAGTCGGAAAAAAACCCCACCCAAACGCTCTTTACCCAGAGTCCCCTCTTGCCAATAACCTGTTTTCCCTCTTGGGGGTGGTTTCCACGCGCCCCTGCGTGTCTCCCAGGGTGGGGCCGGCCTCCCCTGGAGGCTTCCTGCCTCCAGTCGGGACCGGTCCCACTCAGCCTCCTTTGATTTGGGCATCCCCAGACCTCTGTGTCCCCTGCGACAGGCCTTCGCGGCTCACAGAGGTGTGCCTGGGACTGCGGGGCCCTGCGTCCCCACCCGAAGGGAGTGGCGTCCCCTGCCCCTTGGTGACCGAGGTGTCACCAGTGCCTCTACCGGATGATTTCTGCTCTTGATTTTTCTGGCGTCGGATCCGGGGTCCGGGGGCCCCTGGAGGCGACGGCTCCTCTCCACGTGGCCTGTCGTTCTTTTCTTCCTGGCCTTCCTCCCCGCGAGGGCTGGCAGGGAGCATCCCGTCAGCAGGGTCCTTCTCGCCCCGCCGGCGTGGACCAGGAGGTGTGGGGGTCAGAGGGGTCTGCCCTGTGGGCCCGGGCACTGAGGTGGGCAGCTCGAGAGGGGTTTCTCAGGAAAGGAGGCTCTGCCCAGCTGACTGTCACTGTCAACCTGCTTAGTGGTCGAGGGGAGGCCCCCGGGGTGGTCGGCCGCCTGGCCTTGGCTGTGTGGCTGTGGCCGTGGCCATGGGTGAGGTCTGGCTGGGAGGTGTGGATGCGGTCCTGGGGCTCCTGCCTATGGTCCATGCGGTCGGGTGGGGGGCACCCCGGAGCCAGTGTGGCCCAGAACCGCTTCCCTCCAGAGGCCGACTCCAGGCTCCTCGGGTCTGGTGGGTGGACTTCACTCATGTGCCCCGACCTCCCAGCTGGCTGAGCAGGTGTTGAGAAGGGAGGGTGGACCCCGCTCCCTGCAGACGCCGGCGGGGTGGCCCAGGTGCTCCTCCAGTGTCTGTGCATGTCAGGTGGGGATGGCTTTTTTTTTTTTTTTTTTGCTGTACGCGGGCTTCCCACTGCTGTGGCCTCTGCCGCTGCGGAGCACAGGCTCAGGACGCGCAGGCTCAGCGGCCATGGCCCACGGGCCCAGCCGCTCCGCGGCATGTGGGATCCTCCTGGACCGGGGAACGAACCCGCGTCCCCTGCATTGGCAGGCGGACTCCCAACCACTGCACCACCAGGGAAGCCCGTGGGGATGGCTTTTAATGCCATTTGTGCCTGTTTGTCGTGACTTTTATATAAAGATTTTGAAAACTAGATGGTAACGTTGTTTATCAAATGTAGCCAAAAAAAAAGAAACAAACGTTAAATGACCACTCGCTTTTGGGACCCCTCCTGTCGCAGCAGCCCACCACTCGTCGGTCACAGCAACCACTCGTCGTGAATGGGGGTGGGTTCCTCTGGTTTTCCTGCCCTGGGGGGCTTGCAGTCTGGGGTGGGCTTGGCGATGCCCTTGGATGCAGTGCCGGCGCACCTGAGTCAGTCCCAGCTCTGCCGGTGGTGGCTCTCTCTTCCCGGGCTCAGCTTGTGGGTGGCAGGTTGTTTGGCTGTGCTCATCACGTGTTTTTCCTCAGCTTATCTTCTCATTCTTTTTTTTTGGCTGCATTGCGTCTTCGCTGCTGCGCGGGCTTTCTCTAGTTGCGACGAGCGGGGGCTACTCTTCGTTGCAGTGCGCAGGCTTCTCACTGTGGTGGCTTCACTTGCTGTAGAGCACAGGCTCTAGGCGTGTGGGCTTCAGTAATTGTGGCACGTGGGCTCAGTAGTTGTGGCTCACAGGCTCTAGAGCGTAGGCTCAGTAGCTGTGGCACACCGGCCTAGTTGCTCTGCGGCATGTGGGATCTTCCCGGACCAGGGCTCGAACCCGTGTCCCCTGTACTGGCAGGCGGATTCCTAGCCACTGCGCCACCAGGGAAGCCCCCATTTGTTTCTTTACAAGTCTTTTTAGAGAGCACGGTTCTGGTCTTGTTGAGATTTTCTTGTGTGTTGTTTCCCGTTTCGTGATTTTTTGCTCTTTGTCTTTTTTTCCTTCGCTTTATTGAGATTTAGTTGACACATAACATCGTAAGTGCGATGATTCGAATCACTTATATGTCGTGAGTGTTTGCAGGATGAGGTCGGTTCGCTCATCCTTCACCTGCCGTACTGTTGCTGTGGTGGGGAGAAAATGGAAGCTCCCCTCAGCAGCCTTCCAGGGCGCTGCGCGGCCTTGGGGCAGTTGCCGCCACCTGCGTGCGGTCCTGGGACCTTCCTGTCTTGTCTTTTCCTGACTTCTTCAGTGGGGTACTCAGCACATGACGAGTCAGCCTTGTATCTGTGCTGCCCCATTTGACTGTTGCAATAACTGAGTGCGTGTTAGAACACGCGTCTGCGTGTGTAGAGACCCCCGAGCTCTGTGCATTAAGATGCATGCACTTCGCTGCCCCTCCGTCAAGCCGCTGTCAAAAAGGTGAAAACAGCCCCCAACAGAAGGGCGACTCCGGGGTACCCAAGGTGAACACAGCCCCGTCCGCAGACGAGGAGCCCTGGGGTCCCCGGTGCCCTCTGCTAGAGCCATCATGGGACAGCGGAGATGCTCTGGCCGCTGCTGGCAGGCGTTCCAGCCTTGCCTCTGGTAGCAACGCGTGACCAGGTGTCCCGAGCGGGTGGGCCTGTGGGCACGCTGGGGCTTGGGCTCTGCGTCTGCCTGGCTGCTCTCGCTGACCCCTGGCCTGTGCTTGGTGTGGAGCTGCCCCTTTGGTGGATCTCCCCCGGGCACCCTGGGCAGGGCTGCCCTGTGTGGCGCGTGGCCTTCGGCACTGCTTGAAGGAGGAGGACCGTCGTGGGTCTGGACGCGGCAGAGCCGAGGGTGTCGGCACAGTTCTGTGCAGCTCAGGATCGTGCTTTTCAAAAAATGTGCTCTTGAAATTCCTTAATTTCTGACCTGAAATGTTGATGTTTGGTGCACAGTGGGGAAGCCTCCTTGTCCTGTCGAGGTTCAGTTCTCGGCTGCCTCGCTCGTCTTCCTGAGGATGTTTCAGCAGCAGGGTGACGGCAGGGACCGGGAAGCTGTCCTGCTGGCCTCCAAGGGTTTTACGCCGTTTTCGCGTCCCCTCGTGCAGGTGTTGTTACAAATCCTTCACGCTTTGCAGTCCTTGAAAGGGTGGAGTTTCGCAGGAGGCTTGGGGACGCTCACGGTCGTTTTGGTGAAGGGTAGCTGCCCCCCTCCGCTGCTTCTGCCTCCATTTATGCCATTGCTTTCCCTCTTGAGGGGACCAGGGCGCCACGGCCCCGAGCCCCGTGAGAGTGGGTGACTCTTCAGGGTCGGCCACACCTGGTGGAGGTCGGTGCGTGTGGATGCGCGACTCAGAGGAAGCGGAAACACCCAGGGCTCCACCCGTTTTTCTTCTTAGACGTGTGCTTCAAGGGCCGCTGGAGTGACCACGGGTGGACGCAGCCTGCGGGTAGGCGGAGAACCAGGGAGGCGGTGGTGGCCGTGAGGGCACCGCCGCTGAGAGGTGCGGTGGGATGCACGCGGTGTGTTAACAGTAACGCTGTGGTTTCTCGTTTCCATGATGAGAGCGCACCCATGTCTTGCTTTACAGCTAAACTCTGAGTTTTTCCGTGTTCTAGATTAAATAGGATTGCGAATCAGGTGGCCATTCAGCGGAAGAAGCAGTTTGTTGAGCGCGCCCACAGCTACTGGCTCCTCAAAAGGCTGTCGAGGAACGGAGCCCCCCTGCTGCGCAGACTCCAGTCCAGCCTGCAGTCCCACAGAAACACGCAGCAGGTACGTGCCCGCGCCCCCGGTGTCCCTCAGCCTCCAGTGCCTCCGAGGAGCTCGGAGGAGGCAGGCTCAGGTGTGTGGCCGGCCTCTCGGGCCAGGGGACCGCGTGCCGGCGTTAGCCCAGGGGGTGCAGGCAGTGCCTCCGTTTGCCTCTTTCCCGACTCTGCACGCTGGGATGCCTGCCGGGGGTGGAGCGGCAGGGGACAGGGGGCGCCGTGCGGGAGCGATGTAACTTGGGGGCCATGCCGAGGGCGACGAGGGCCAAGACAAGTGAGGGGGGGAGCAAAGAACAAAACCAGACTAGCGCTTATGTCTTAGCGGTTGATCTGCGTTCATAGACCCATCTGGTGTTGTAGAGCGTTTCTCTGAAAGGATGGATTTAGAAAGGAAGGGGTCGACTCTGTGCGATGCCCCAAAACAAGCAAGAGTCGTCTGCCCGTGTGTGCTGAGGGCGCAGCCTTCTAGACTCGGGCGCACAGCGGGCCCTCCCGAGGTTCCTGTCGGATCGCTTTGGCTCCCGCCGCGCCCTGAAGGCTCTGCCGTCTGTCCCTGTGCATCATCAGTCAGAGGGGCCCGGGCGCTGCGTCCGGCATCTGGGTTCCTGGCGTGAAGGGAGCTCCCTCCGCTGAGTTCTGGTCGGGGCAGGACTGCCTGGCAGCTGTGAGGGTCCCCATCCCTGGGGTCCCCACGTTGAGGGAATCAGCCGCTGTTTTCATCCCGGTGTTTCGGGAGTTGCTGCTTCCCGACTGCTGTCGCTTCTCCTTGGTCCCGGCGTGAGGCCCGGGCTGAGCGCTGCCCTCTCCACCTCGCCAGCGGCGACCTCCTTGCTAGGGAGCCCCTTCTCTCGATCTTCCCAGTCCTGTCGTGCTCACAGTGTAGGTCATTGAACGTTACTAACACACTTAGACGCTCAGTTTGACGTCTTAAGGCTTTCTGGAATCCAGAGGAACCGTTAAGATCCTGGGCCTCTGTGGGGTGGGCCGTGTCCCCGACCCTCCTCCATCCCTAGGAAAGGAGGCACCGCAAGGCTACAGGGTGTGCTTCTCAGACCCGCTGCCCCCGAGGGTGTGCTGTTGGGGCCGTCTCTCCCCTGGGGGTCCTGGTGCCCACAGTGCCATCTGAGTCCCCTCCCCCGAGACGTGGCACAGGCCTCTGTGCAGACGCAGTGCTGCTGCCCTTGTTTGCTCGGGTGGACCTTGCACACCAAGCGGCTCCCTGAGCCCTGGGCTGCGGCTACGGTGGACGTGCGCACAGAGGGGCCGGGAGGTGCCGCGTCCTGAGCCCTGCTGGCCTGCCGGGTGCTCAGCTGTCCCGCGCCCGCCTGCCCCCTCCATCCAGCGTCAGGACCGCTGACTGCTTGTGTTGGTCGTGCTGCCGACCCTGTGGGCCGGGGGCGCCCGTGCTCACCGGTGGGGGCCTGGCCCCTGGGGCTCACCCTCAGCCTTCCGTCAGACCCGGGCCTTAGTCAGTGGCGCCCTGCGCGCTCCTCCCTCCTCTGCATCGGGCCTGGAGTTCGGGTCTCGGTCAGGGCTGTGTCGGAACACGTGCCCGTGGGCCGGGAGGGCCAGCTGTGGGCTGGGGGCCGTTCAGGAGGCCGCAGGGCTGGAACCATGGGGACTGAGGTCGGCTGGCTTGCTTGGGTGCTGTCTCGGGAGCTCCAGGAAAGGGGGGCGGGGGCGGGGGCCCAGAGTCTGCAGGCCTCTGGGGTGGCGGGTAAGCAGGTGTCGCAAGATCGGGGCAGCGAGGCAGGACGGAGGGCTTCGTCCTCGCCTGGGTGACGGCAGAGAAATTGGAGACGTGGAGAATGCAGCCCCAGGAGTCTCGTCTCGGGGCCCTGGGGGGGCGCAGGGTGAACCGCGCTGGGAGTGGCGGCCCGGGGCCTATGTGGTGGCTGGTGGGACCTGGGCTGGGTTTGGGGGCAGGAAGCTGGGGGGTTGGAGGCGTGTGCACGCGAGGGGCCTGCCTGCACCTCAGGGGAGCGGGGTGGGGGGTCACTCCTGGTGGAGCATGTGCTCTCAGGAGGCCGGCACGAGGGTTCGAGACCAGTCGTGTTGTATTCCCGTCCTGCCCCACACGAGGTAGATTTGTAACGATGGGAGGATTCACCCACAGGAAACGGGAAAGGGAAGCGTCAGCTCTCTTGGCAGAAGGAATTGGGAGGAACCACAGAGATCTGGGTCCTTATGACTTACACTGAGCCCTGAGGTGTACCTTGGCTTGGCCAGGAGAGGGCTCTGACTGGGTCTTACAGAGCCCAGCTGTGTGGCCTGTGTGGGCAGGGACACGGACGCGGGGCGGCCTGCCACCTGCCACGCTGGGGGCGTGAGCTCCCGCTTCGTGGGAAGGACAGGAGGCGGGCGGGTGGAAGGGTGGCACCCAGCTCCTTCTTCCATTGCGTTCTAGCAAAGGTTGACTTGTGCGGACGTCCGAAACATTAATGTTCCACACGGGACGTTCAGGGCTTGGTGTGATTTTTGATGTTCTTTGAAACCTTAAAATTACTTGGTATTAGAGGTTAAGCTGACTCATTTAGCCCTGAGCCGGGCTCTGGAAGAGGGCACGTGCAGCCCTTCCCTCCCGTGGCCGCCTTCTGGTTGGGGACAGACAGACAGATGGAATGAGCTGGCCTGGGGCAGACGAGGCGCCTCGGGTTGTTGGGTGCTGCCTCCTCGGTCTGTTGAGAGCGGGTCCCCTTGGCGGTGACCCTCCCTGGAGCCTGTCCTCCATCCTGCAGAGCCTGCTGGGGGTGAGGGCCTGCAGCGAGTGCTGGGGTGGGGTGTGGCTCTTGTCCCTCCTGTCCTGCCTTTGAGCGAGCATGCCCGCCCACTCACCCCAATGCGCCCCCTAGCGGGAGAGCGTCCCCTGTCCGCTCTCTGGTGGCTTTGGGACAACACGGTTGTCCTGCTCTGCTGGGGCAGGGCCACTCGCTGTCTGCCTTGCTGCCGCTGGCGTCAGCTTCAGGGGCCGGGGTGGCTGTCCCTCAGGGTCTTTAGGCCCTTGGTGATGTCTGGGGAGTCGGGTGCGTGTGCCAGGGCCTCACCCCGCAGAGCTGGCCTGCCCTGCGCCTCCAGCACAGGGTTTTGATCCGACCTAGGTGGTCCTGACCCTGGGGGGGGTCTTGGCGTCTCCCTTCCAGGCAGTGGGTGTCCGCCCCTCCTGTGTTGGGTGGACCTCGGCTCGACTGCAAGCCGTCCTCTAAGATCCTCTTTCCTGAGAGTTTTTTGGAACCAGAAATGGCTTCATCACCGCCCCAGTTTATGGAACTTCCCAGGGTTGGTTTTAGGTGAAGTAAGACCACTTGAGCAGAGTCAGAAACTCAGGCCCTTTTGTGCAGAAGAGGCGTGGGCCTCAGTCAGGTCCTGCCAGCAGGTTCCTGCGTGGTGGGGCCGTGGTACGCGGGGAGAGCCGCCCTTGGCGGCCCTTCAGCCCTGCAGCCGGGCGGTAGCGGGCAGTGCGCACAGCAGATGGGCACCAGGGGCTTGTTGGGGCTTACCTGCCTTCCTCTCCCTCATTATCAGCTAAACATCCTTTTAGCTGATATTTTCAGTGTCTGTTTCAGACTAACGGACAAGGTGATTTTCAGATGCTCTTGGGGAATTTGGTTTTCTAAGCCCACCTTTCAATGTATTTATTTACTGGCTTTGTTCATACAGCCGATGTTACTGTTAACTCCTGGTTGATGCCTGAGAATTTCAGATAACGTAAAAACAAGCCCAGTGATTGGAATCTGGTGGAGCCTGGAGGACGCCTGGCGGAGAGGAGGCCCAGGGCCAGCCCATGTCCCCGCACCCGGCCTCCTGGGCCTCGCTCTGCTGCGTTTCCCCGTAGAGCGAGAAGAGAGGTGCCTTGCAGCTCGTCATTGGTTCTTTGCCTTCAGACTCCAAGGTCCTAGAGGGCAGTGTCAACCCCTGTGTGGTGGCCTCAGGGTTGATCCTCACCGTTTCCGCCCTCGGGGCAGAGCGCCCCCTGCTGCCAGGTTCAGGCTTCGGACTGGGATAGGACTGCGATAAGCGTCGGGGGCCGGACCCCGCCTGCTGGCTGTGCTGTTTCCGCTCTGTCTGGATGGGGGTGGAAACCCGAGGGGCAGAAGGGACCGGGGAGAGAAGAGGGCCTGAGAGTTGTGCCGCGTGTTCCGGCAACAGTGCCGGCGCTGCTGCCTTAGCTGAGGCTGGAGGTGCGTGTGTCCACGACGGCAACAGGGAAGGGGGGGAGCCCCGTGCATAAAGTCGGACTCGGCTTCGGGACTGCTGTAATCGGGAGGGCCCCAGACACCCGCTGGGAGCCTTAGCGGGGCTGGTGTGGGAAGGTGAGGAGCCCGACTGCCCCTTCCTCCCGGAGCTGTGGTCAGGCAAGCCTTCAGCTGAGATGCCGGCACAGGGTGGGCTGAGCCTGGGCACGTGGGCTTCCTGGTGGTGTTGGGCGCAGGCGGTAGAGGGTGGGCGCCTGGGGCTGGGGACGGGCAGCAGTCCTGACCCTCTGGGAGGAGCGCGCTGAGGGCCCGAGCGCCTGCGCAGCGCTGGGGCGGGAAGGAAGTGAGGACGTGCGCGTGGGAGGGCTGGGCGGCCTGGCTGGGCGAGGGTCTTGGGAGCGCCTAGCCGAGGCTGCCCGGAGGGCGCGCCGCCCGGGCGGCCAGGTCTCTACACCGGCGTGCCCTGGTCCCCAGCCCTCGCTGCTCAGCCCCATCCCTCCCCACCAGCGCTGGCCTGGAGATGGGCTGGCAGGGTGCGCACGCGTGTCCCCAGGATGGACGTGCGTGGGGCCGAGACGCTGGGGAGGTGGCGCCTGGGCCGTGGAGCCCTTCCTCGGCGGGTCTGTGCGGGGGACGAGGCCGACTCCATTCCTCTCTTCAGAGAGAAAACGACGAGGAGATTCAAGCTGCCAAAGAGAAGCTGAAGTACTGGCAGCGGCTGCGGCACGACCTGGAGCGCGCGCGCCTGCTCATTGAGCTCCTGCGCAAGCGCGAGAAGCTCAAGAGGGAGCAGGTGAGGCCGCGGGGGTGGGGCGTCCGGGGGCGGGGCGTCCGGGGGCGGGGCGTCCGGGGGCGGGGCGTCCGGGGGCGGGGCGTGCAGCTGCTTGTCCCCTGGGCCCGCAGTCCTCGCCCCCCTGCCTCCTCCAAGCCGTCCTCCCTGGTGAGGGGTGCAGGCCGGGTGACCGTCGCCCTGGGTGCCAGTGGCTTTGGGGGGGTGGCACTGACCTGTCTTGAAGGAGGCTGGCTGGCCTGGGGTGGTGTGGTGTCCATTGCGGTCCCGGGAAGCACGGGCAGGAAGGGGCGCCGTGTGTGCCCGTAAAGTGGGCCACGTCGGCCACAGGGCGGTGTTGAGCGCTTGAGGCAGGAATAAGTGGCTTCTCAGCGGGAGGGTCCCCTCGGGCCCTGAGACCGCGTGCGCTGGCCCCCAGGTGAAGCTGGAGCAGGTGGCCCTGGAGCTGCGGCTGACCCCGCTCACCGTGCTGCTGCGCTCCGTGCTGGACCAGCTGCAGGAGAAGGACCCGGCCCGGATATTTGCCCAGCCAGTGAGCCTGAAGGAGGTGGGTGTCCTCGCCTTCGCGTTCCCCGTCCTTCCTCATGTCTGCGGTGACCAAAGGGACGAAGAAAGAGCCCTTCCCAGTGCGCGTCTGCCCGGCCAGGGGACGGGTTCCTGCGTTTGTGCTTTAGGGGCCTTGGCTGGGAGGGTCCTTGGAAGGACCCAGGCTTCAGTTTGGCGTGTCTCACTGCTGCCGCTCGGTACTGTGTGAGCATTGCGTGTGTGCGTGTGTGCGTGTGTGTATGTGCACGTGGGGCTGCCTTACGGGCCAGCTGTGCTGCTTACGTAGCACGGATGAGTCCTGTTTTGTCTGTAAACGGCTGTTTTCTTCCCTGGAATCAGGTTCCGGATTATCTGGATCACATTAAACACCCTATGGACTTTGCCACGATGCGGAAACGGTTAGAAGCGCAAGGGTACCGGACTCTCAGGGAGTTGGAGGAGGACTTTGACCTCATCGTGGACAACTGCATGAAGTACAACGCCAAGGACACGGTGTTCTACCGGGCGGCCGTGCGGCTGCGTGACCAGGGTGGCGTGGTGCTCAGGCAGGCCAGGCGCCAGGCCGACAGCGTCGGCTTCGAGGAGGCCTCAGGGATGCACCTGCCCGAGCGGCCCCCCGCGGCCCCCCGGCGGCCTTTCTCCTGGGACGACGGTAAGCGCGGCTGTCCGGGAACAGGCGGGAGGGTGCTCCCCCCGCAGACGCCGTGCGGGTAGGCCCAGGAGAAGGGGTGGGAGCCACACACTGACTTGAGGCTTCCTAGTAGCCTCGTGAAAAAGCGGAAAACAGGCGAAACTTACTTTAGTGACGTGTTTTTAACCCACCGTGTCTCGTGGCGATTTTAACGTGTAAATGACATAAAGATTACGGAGGGTCGCCTCCACTGGCTTCCCATTTCCTCTTTGCTGCGTGGTGTGTACTTTACAGTCAGTGCATCTCTGTTCAGGGCAGCCACGTTTCAGGGTCCCACTTGAGAGAGACGCGTGGCCTGTGGCCCCGAGCAGGACGGCCTGGGTCGGCCTGATACAGACCAGGGAGCAGTGTAGCCGGGGCCTTGGGCCCATGTGGGCCCTTACGGACTTGGGAGGGCGTCTGTGGCCAGAGCAAGGCTGTCGCTGTGCTTGGAAGTTAGCAGGGCACAGCCACGGGGCCCTCTCCCCGGCAGTGCACTCTTTGCGCCGTGGCCTTGGGGGGGCCTTCCGTCCGCTGACTCGTCCGACCCTTGGAAGCTGCTGCCTTGCTGCACAGCTCTGCCCCCACAGGAGCCCTGGGCGGGCGGGGGCGCGGGGCCGCGGAGGTCGGGCCTTGGAGGAAACAGCCGGGCGAGCCACCACAAGTGCTTGCGTATGCCTCCGCACCCAGGTTTCACTGAGGATAGAATTAGGGATGCAAAGTCTAACCCGCTCCTCCTTCAGCATTGGGGTGGCACGAGGGCGGGCCAGACGCTGTGGTGAGCTCCTCAAGCGACGTGCCTTCTGTTTCCGTGAACCTTCTTACCTGCGGGCTTTTGTCGGGATGCCTTCTGCTGTGTCTCCCTATACCGTCGTCTCGTTCCCTTCGTGGACGAGGTGGTGCTTTAGTAACAGGTTTGCCTGTGGGGGAGGTGTGTTCCTTTGTCTGGACGGCCGCGCACTGCCGTTTTTGTCCCAGTTTTATCTGCAGGGGCTTCTGTAGACTTGTTTTGTTTCTTGCCCGCTTCTCACTGATTTAAGATAATCTGTGCTTTATGAATTTTGGTGTTTGGCTGAAATGGAAATTGCTAGCGGTTTTTGTAGTAAATGTGCCCCAAACTCCAAATTATCTGTGAATTTTGCAGCCCAGTTTTAGAAAAGCCAGACGGCAGCCTGGGCCTGAGACTTGAGGTCAGACACCAGTCGCGATGCGCAGACGCCCCACGCTGGCGCCCTCGGGGAGTCCACACCTCCCTTGGGCCCTTTCTCAGAGTCCTCGCTTGGCCTGGGTGGCTGGTCTCAGCAGGAGGGCTCGGCGTCCCTGGGCGCCGCCCCTGCTCCAGTGTACGCCCCTGGCGGCGGCCCTCGTGGGCGCCACGCGCAGATGGGGGCCCGGGGCTCCCCGGTGGGGCCGGCCGGGTGGTCTGAGGCTTCTGATGGCCGTGCCTCTGCTTCCAGTGGACAGGTTGCTGAGCCCGGCCAGTAGGGCCCACATGGTCCTGGAGGAGCAGCTGCGGGAGCTGCTGGACATGCTGGACCTCACGTGCTCCATGAAGTCCAGCGGGTCGCGGAGCAAGCGGGCCAAGTTGCTGAAGAAGGAGATCGCCGCCCTTCGGAGCCAGCTGAGCCAGCAGCACAGCCAGCCCCCGGCCGCCGAGTCAGGTACTGCAGGCTTTGAAGAGGACGGTGCTCAGCTGGGGCAGGAGACCGGGGAGGAAGGTAAGCACGCTCGGGGGCGCGGGCCAGGAGCGCTCGGAAACCTCCGGGCACACGCCGGGCCGTCCGTGCCGTCCGCGCCGCGTTTGGGCACTAACGAGAGTCTGGGGCATTGAATGAGACTTTTTTCTCAGCTTGGTTCCGGAAAACTATTTCAGGAGCACCGTCTATGTCGTCCGCAGCCTTGCCAGGGTGGTTGGAGAGTGACGGGGGGCACGACTGTGTGTCGGGTCTGGAGAGTGGAGCAGAGTCGTTGCACTGGGTGCCTGGTGACCTGCGCGGGGTGCGCTCAGCCCTCACTGACTCGCTTCTGGTGCGAAGGTCCCTCCCGTGCTCCGTCGTGGGCCGAGCGTGTGGGGCACAGGGCTGGGCCGGACGCGCGCCCAGAGGAGCCCCCTCCCCGGCAGGACGGGCCGTGGACGCCAGTTCAGCCTGGGCTCTGGGAGGTGCCCTCCGGGGGCTGGAGCTCTAGGACGGGCCGAGGGCCCCCCCCCCCATGCTCTCCTTGCCTCACCTGAGTGTCAGCACGTTTCAGGCAGCGACACGTGGAGTCAGACTCCCTGCGAGCACAGCAGCTGGCCGCTGTTTTACGGTCTTTATGATTTTTTTCCCCACCGCGTCCAGATAAGAATAACAAAGACGTTAATCAAACCAGATGCCAGGTTGTTCTACAGCTTATCTTTTTAAAAGAACTGTGGTGTGCTGTGGACGGGTGCCAGCCTTGTGGACCTGCCACGTCCTGGCGGTGACCGCGTGTGCCTCTGCATGGGCGCCCATGAGTGGGCTGGCGCTGGGCGTCCCTCTGGCGGAGCAGTGTCCTGCGTGTCCCCCTCCTTTTTTATCCAGTTGCCTGAGGCAGCAGTGGGGCAGGAAGGACCTGGAACCCCGAGCTCTCTCTTCCCTTAGAGAGCGACCCTGAGTCGCTCCTGCAGACTTTTCCTCGCGATGGCCTCTCTGTGTGCATGGCTGCGCTGTCAGCTGCAGGCTCTGCAGCTTCTCCTGGGTTCTGGGAGTTACGTTAGGTCCGTAGAGTCTGGGGGAGCCTCCCTGCCACCACCTGCGCCGGCCCTGCCTCTTGGGGTTCTGGTTCTGAGGAGCTCTTGCCCAAGGGGACCTTCGACAGCCGGGCCTACCTGGGTTCCCGGGCTGTGCCCCCTTCTGTGCCTTCAGGGGTCCTCGGGGTGCAGGGTGGGCCTGGAGCGTGGGTTCTGGCATGGGCACCTGCTTGCCTGCCAGCTGGCCCCTTCCCGCTGCCCGAGCTGCCCCTCCGGCTGAGGGCATGCGTTTCTCTTCTTGTGCAAAAGAGTGGGTTGGGGGGAGAATGTGTCGACAGGTTGGTCCGCCATCAGCTTCTGAGCTCTCCTGCTGGGCAGGCGTCCCTGGCGGCCCCTCTCGCTGTTCCGTGGGGCTGGCCCACATTGGAGGAAGCAGGTGGAGGCGCGGCCGGCAGATGTGAGCAGGGAGGCCTGGAGCCCTGCTGATTAGGAGCGACACGTGGAAGGAGAGGTGTGGGTGGAGAGGAGAAACAGCCGGGCTTGTCAGGGAGGGTGGGGGGCGCCCCCCGTGAAGAAGCGGCGTGCCTCCAGACATTGGGGCTGGGGTCGTGTGGATGACACAGAGGTTGGTGGAGGCGGCGGAAGCAGCCGTTTGTGAGCGAGTGTAGAAACGTGTACTTGGGATCACCGTCCCGGGGCAAAACTCAAGAATCTTCTGAAAGACTCAGGACCACAATATTGATCCGTCGCGCTTGAAAGAGTGGTGATTTCTCAACATCAAACGCGGTCTTAGTTGTGATTTAATGTTCACGGGTTTCTGTTGGAAACCTGAGCAGGGAGGAGACGCTGGCGTCAGGCGCCAGGCAGGGGCGGCGGGCGTGGGGCTCCGCGCACCTTGGGGCGGGCGCCCGCGGACTCTGCCCGTCTGTGCGGTGCTGGTCTGGGGCCGTCAGCCGGGGAGCCTCGTGCCCGGGTTGTCGGTTTCACACACGGTGAGATTTCCGTCGAGCAGCGGGGGGGGGGCAGGGCAGTGAGGACGGCATGGCCGAGGCCGTGGGCCTGGGTCGCTGAGAGGCCTCTGCCTCTAGCTGTCGGGGCTTTGGTCCAGTGTCGGGTTCGAGCCCTGTCTCCGCTGTTTTAAGCCTGCGCCCGTCTCTTTCCCTGGAGGCTCCAGAGGGGCTGCCAGGGTCAGCTGGAGGCTCGAGTGAGGACAGGGGCCCCTGACTCGGGAGGGTCGGTGGCACGGCGTCCAGACAGGTGCCTCGCTGGGTCCCCGGGCCGTTTGTGGCTTTGCTTTGGAAGCGTCTCTTGGGCGGGTTGGCGCCACGGGTGTGGACGGTGGAGAAGCTGCCCTGCAGACGCCCCGAAGCAGTGGGGCAGGTGGGGTGCCCCGAGTGGAGCCGCCGGGCTGTTCTGTGTGTGATGAGCTCCTGTGAACAGGATTTCAGGTGGTCTGCATTCGTTTATGCCACGAACGAAGAACGTTTGTTCTAGAAGTTAATCGAGCGCTTTTCACGAGCGTTTAAGCGGCGTGATTGTTCGCAGCCAGTGACTGTACAGGGACTTGTGCTCTCATGTCGGCTCCGTGTGCACCCCCACGCCCCCCCCCCAGGGCTCTGCTTGGCACCTGCTCTGAGCGTGGCGAGCGCGGCGGGGTCATTGGTCACTGTGCTGTCTGTCCTCGTCTGACGGACGAGGGCACGGAGGCTTGGGGCCAGTGGCCTGCGAGGGTCCCACAGCTGGTGGTGGGGGTGGTTTGCACCGGGTCACCTGAGCAGCTTCTGTCCTTGACGCCCACTCTGCATCTGCGCGGCCCTCAGAGGCCTGGGACATGCCTCTGTGAGCCGCCCCGGCAGACTGCAGGGCCCGGTGCCATAGCGTAGCCTTCAGGGAGGGGAGGGTCGGGTGGCCCCTCTGAAGAGCCCCCCCGTTCCCCGCGGCTGGCACAGGCTGGGTGTGGGCGCAGTCCGCCGTGGACCACGTGGTCCGGGGCCTCGTGTGTGGGCGGCCAGGGCCATGGGCGCCTGCGGGGGGCTGTGGGGCGGTGGCTGCCCCAGCAGGAGCGGCCAAGCCTGGGGGTGGGGCCTGAGGTCGCCTAGCCCGCTTGCTGAGTGGGGGGGCCTGGCGGGGGGCGGCACTGCCACCCCTGCGTCCCCCTGCCTGCCGAGGCTGCGGCAGATGCTGACACCTTGTTGTCAGGTCAGCACGAGAGCCCCTGTGGGTCTGGGGGCGGGTGGGGGAAAGGGAGGGAGGAGGGCCCCACCCCTGGGAAGATGCCCTTGGTGTTCCTAGTGAGTGACAGGAAGCCTCCCAGCGGTCACTCTGCATGTCCCTAGTTCCCACCTGGTCAGTGTTCCCCACGTGGTCACGAGCAGCGGGCGGGGGAGGTTCCTCACCAGCCGCGCGCCGGCAGTGGGCCTCAGGCCCTAGCGTTTCCACACATGCGCGAGATGAGTCAGTGTCTCCTGAAACTGATGCTTCTAACAGCTTGTGGTCCAGGAGAGGCGCTCTGCTCATTTTCTGAGTCGCTGTCACGTGCCTTAACAGGCTTTGAGCGGCGTTTGAAAGCAAAGGCCCCTCTGGGGCAGAGCCTGACCACAGCTGCCTGGGCAGAGCGCTCCTGCAGTTCCGTGCCACCCTCCTGGGCTCCGAGCCTGGCGGGCTCTCCTCACCATAAGTTGGGAGAATTCTCGAAACATTTGCTCAGAGACGTAAACGAACCTTAGAAGTTGTGTAGCTTTTCATTTTCAGAATGACTTTGGATTTAAAATATTAACCTTATGTGTTCTAGACGGTTTTGGGGAGATGTGCAGGTTTCATAAAATAGAAACTGTACTTTGTGATGATACGTACTCCTTAGTGTCTTCTGGTTTTATGTCATACGTCCTGAAGCCAGTATCCGCCTTGCCTGGAGAGCAGCCTCGGTGGCTTTATCCCAGAGGGTGTGCCCGCCCCGGCCAGTCCTCCCTGGGGAGGCTTCTCCAGCCTCTGGGGCCCGGGGCTGACAGGCCGGCTCTCAGGCGTCTTGTTTCCATGTTAGTAACTTTTAAAGCCTTTTTCTTAAGAGGTTAAAACAGTCTTTGTCCAGAGGTTGTGTTTTTATATTTAAAGTCAGACTTAGAAGAAAGAACTTAGGTTGTAATGTCTCTGGAGGTGGCACAGAAGTTAGTGTATCTGAGAACAGAGTGGGAAGTGTTCCTGCTCTCCTGGATCGTTCGCAGCCACTCACCACTCCCTGGTTTTGACACGACTTAGAGTGCCCTGGTCAGAAGTCAGGTCTACGTGCTGTTTCCTCTGTCTGCTAACCTTGTGGACCAGGTCAGGACTGTGGGAATGCCCGCTTAGAGCCCCTTAGTTACGTGAAATATTTTTCTTCCTCAAGGTAAGTGGATGTTGATTGCAGAAACTGTCATGAACTCGAATGATGACTTGATGCTGGCGCACGTGCGGTGGTCCTCAGGGTTGTCTTCAGAGGGTAGCTCTGGACACCTGGGCACCAGGCGCCGCGGCCTCGGTGTCAGGGAAGCGCACACAGGGTAACCCGCGGCTGCTTGCAGACAGTTGTGTGTGATGCTGTGTTTCCTTAATTGAATTAGTATTTTGGTGGACTTCACATTTATAGTAAGTTTTATAATAGATTTTATAATTATCAGTTTTCAAAAATCACTTTATTTATAATTTTTTCAGGAGATAAATCTCCCCCTAAACTTGAACCATCAGATGCATTACCTCTTCCTTCAAACTCGGAGACTAATTCAGAACCACCAACCCTCAAACCAGTAGAACTCAACCCAGAGCAGAGTAAACTATTCAAAAGAGTCACATTTGGTAATGAATCACATAGCACTTGCACTCAGAGCGCACTGGTAATCGGACACCCTCCAGAGCCCACCCTCGCCAGTAGTGGCGATGCGCCGGCGGCGGCCTCCGCGGTGGCGGAGCCATCAAGCGATGTAAACAGACGCACTTCTGTTCTCTTCTGCAAATCGAAAAGTGTAAGCCCCCCAAAGTCTGCCAAGAACACTGAAACCCAGCCAACTTCTCCTCAGCTAGGGACCAAAACCTTTTTGTCTGTAGTCCTTCCGAGGTTGGAGACTCTTCTGCAGCCAAGAAAAAGGTCGCGAAGCACCTGCGGCGACTCCGAGGTGGAGGAGGGGTCCCCGGGAAAGCGCCTGGACACAGGTAAATGCCGCGCCGGCCGCGTTCTGTCTCGGGGCGGGGCGGGAGTGGGCGGCGGGGGTGGGGGGTGGCAGCAGCTTCGGTGTTTTGCACTTTGTTGTCCACGTAAGAAGACAGATGGTGTTTTGCTTTGAGAAGCCCTGAATCATAAGTCTGAGGTGGCGCCACCTTGGGGGGCCTGGGGGCTGGGGGCCCTGCTTGTCCCTCCCCTTGGAGAGCCTGGACCCAGGCCGCCTTCCGAGCGTGGCTGGCGCTTGGCTGTGCTGTCCGTGTGGTTGGGTCCAGGTGCAGCAGGTGACGGCGGGCGTCCCGCAGGCCTCCCTTCTGAGGCCCACAGGGTCTGGGCTAAATGCGGCGTGTCACCCACTTGCTTAAAGCGTCCTTTGACATTTTCTCGCTGTCCTGTGTGGCTTGGTTGGTACACCCACGATGGGTTATCTTCTGCTGAGATAACACTTGAAAGTGTTTCTCATTTGCTACTAAGCTTTTACGGCTTAATCGTCTCTCTCACCCAGACACCCCTGTGCTGGCGCTGCGCCAGGAATTTCCCTCCGGCTTTGTTTGCCGAGGCACCTTCCCGCTCTCTCAGAGCCAGTTTCCAGCCGTGCCGCCGGGAGGCGAGGGGTGTCTGTGCTGGTCGCCTAGCCGGTTGCCGTCCGCGCCCCTCCACGGCGGTGGGCCCGCGGGGCTGTCTCCTGGGGGCGGTCTGAGCTCCCTTTGGTCCCGGACGTGGACCAGAGCCGGCTCGTGTCCGCTGCTGCTCTGTCTGCCGCATCCAGGCAGAGAAGTGCGTCTCCTCCTCCGGCGGTTGACTCAGTTTGAGCCACGGGTTCGTGGGGCCGGTTGGGTGCCTCGGTCCCGGGCGTCCACCCTGGAGGGGCGGGCGGTTGCAGCCCGGCGTGCGGGGAGGTGTGTCGCCTGGCTGGCTGTCCTTCCACAGTAAACTTTTGCACACGTGATTAGGGTTATTGAAACGTTACATTTTGTGCTTTTAGTTCGATGGATCAATATCAAGTTGGTGTTTTTTGATAATTTGTTAGAACTTTATTTCTGAGTGCTGCCAGCTGCTTGAGTGTGTCCAGGGTACAGATACAGTGGAGCCTGTGTCAGTGCTCGGGCTCCTTAACTAGCCTGGGGCCTTTCTCGGCCGAATTTAGCGAAAGAGCCTCGGCTTGGTTTTCAAGCGCACTGGAGGGTCCTGGCATCTGCACCGGGAGGCGAGTCAGGGCGTCGTGTTCTGGTGCACCGTTCGCAGGGCACTGCGGTCAGGGGCCCCTGGCGAAGCTGGTGTCCGGGGGGTGGGCTGCCAGGCCCCGACGTGGCCCTCGCCGCCCGGCTGTTCTTCTGGAACCGTTGCCCCCCATGGGCCTTAAACCGCCGGGCTTTCGGGGCCCTCTTGGAATCCCTCACCAAAGGTCCCTTGTAGAAAGTCACGTGCGCTCCTCCCGGTTTCCGTGTGTAGAAAATCACGTGCGCTCCTCCCGGTTTCCGTGTGTAGAAAATCACGTCCGCTCCTCCCGGTTTCCGTGTGTAGAAAATCACGTCCGCTCCTTCCGGTTTCCGTGTGTAGAAAATCACGTCCGCTCCTTCCGGTTTCCGTGTGTAGAAAATCACGTGCGCTCCTCCCGGTTTCCGTGTGTAGAAAATCACGTGCGCTCCTCCCGGTTTCCGTGTGTAGAAAATTACGTCCGCTCCTTCCGGTTTCCGTGTGTAGAAAATCACGTTCGCTCCTTCCGGTTTCCGTGTGTAGAAAATTACGTCCGCTCCTTCCGGTTTCCGAGGCTGAGCCGAGGATCTTGCAGGTGTTCAGTGGTGATGGTTGAGGCCGGGAGATTCCTGCAGGCTTTGCATGAGGGCCGGGGCGCGTCCGAGGTGTCGACGCCTATGGCCTGGCTCAGACGGAGCCCTTCGCTTCCCATTCTAGAACGGCGGTGCCTGCAGTGGTGTGCGGTGAGTCCTCAGTGTCTGCTCGGCCCTCGGCTGGCCCGTCGCCCGGGCGTCTCGTGGGCTCCGCGGCCGGGTCCCTTGCCCCGAGCGGCAGTCTTTGCAGTCTCGGGACTTGGGGTATTCCGAACCTTCTGTTTTCCAAGAGTCCGTCTGCGTGCTCTGCCTCGTAGGGAGCCCGCGGGTGTCCACAGTGTGCTGCAAGGCCTCTAGGTTAGGGTGAATCCCGTCTTGTTCCTTCCGGGCACTCAGGCCTCTCCTTGGAAGCGCCCGCGGGCGGCGTCGGCACGCTGGCTGCTGCTCCTGGAGCCGTGCCGCCAGGCCCTGCGTGGTCTCCCGGCTTCTTTCTGTGACCGCTGGCTCGTGGGCCCCAGGCCAGGACACCGTGCTGCCCGTCTCTTCGCCTGAGATGCCTGCGCGCGGCTTCTGTCGTGCGCGTGGCGGGCCGTGTGCGCTTGCGTCTGTCGCCGTGTCTGCAGGCTGCTCGGGCAGGAGGCTGCTCTGCGGGGCCTGCGTTCCGACTGAACGGGTTTTTCGCTGGTTTCCAGGTTCTCGTTTTAACTACTAACACGCTGGGTAGTTCACTCTTTGAATCCTAATTATTTTCTCTTACCTTGGATTGGAGTTGTGCTACGCGGTCATTTTGGAACGCAGAAGGATCCCTGCACCCTTGCATTTCACCCAGTTCTTGTGGATGACATTGGAAGCATCCGTTCAGCCGCCCTCCAAACAAAAACACAAACAGCAGCCCTCGGAGGAGCCGTGCCCCCCCCCGCCCCTCTGTAAGTCAGCCAGAAGCCCGCAGGTGCCGGGGCGGCGCCCGTCCTCCAGCTGTCTGGGACCTGGCTGGGACGTCGGTCGGCCTCCCCGTGGATAGGGTGACGATGCAGAAGGAAGCCTTGGGCCGAGGTGCCTGGAGAGTGTGCTGCGTCCACAGATGACTCGCGTGGATAGAGCTTCTGACCCGCCCTCGGCAGGCACAGGACCGGTCTGAGATGACCAGGGCCTCTGGGTTGGGCGCTGGGCTCGGGAAGGACTGTGCAGGCCACACACGGTGCCGGACCACGTGGCATCAGCCCCGTCTCCCCTCGCTGTCTGCTGTTGGCGCCTCCTGGCTCCCGCCGGGCCTGCCCGCCCTCGCTTGTCTCTCCTCTGGCTTCTTCTCCCGCTCGTCCCGGGGCTCTCGGGGAGGCACAGTTCTGTCTCTGGTCGCCACGAGCGGACGTCTTGGCTGCGGGCCTGGGGGCGTCCCGTGCTGGGCGTCCTGGCGAGCCTTGCACGCTGCTGCGTCTTCTTGGAGCCGGTCTGGGCAAAAGCAGGGTGTTGGGATCTTACTTGATGTGCTTCTGTGTTTTTATTGAAAGGTGGAAAAACGTATAAAAGGTGCAATTGTGTTGCCAACAGTAAAAATAAAATCTTGGAGCCAAAATAACAGGCATGTCCCCTGCTCCGACAGGCCGGCTGCAGTCCCTGTGCCCACTGGCCCTGGCACTGTGTCATGTGAGGGGACCCCTTGCGTCCACACCGTGTGGTGGCAGGGGGTGCAGCCGCTCCTGTCGCTGTGCCTCTTGCTGGGCTGCCGTCCAGGAGGTCTTCACGGCCCGGCGAGGGCGTGGTGGGGTGGACCTCGGGTGCCCGGCACCCCTGTGGGAGCACCTGGAGGCTTCTTGCCACCCGGCAGGTGCGAGGCGTTCAGGATGGAGGTCGCTGCAGCCACTAATGACCCGCGTCTCGGGAGGCCTGGGGGCGCCTGGACGGCCTTGAGCTGCAGCTGGGCCGGGGCTCCCCGCTCGGCATGCTCTCCTTTGGGGCAGAGAAGGGAGTTTAGACTCCGGGGTGCCTCTTCTATTGCCCGAGGCGTCAGCCCTGATCCCCAGGGGCTCTGGGGGTGCAGCTCATGTCTGGGGGGTGTTGGCCGGTCCCTGAAGGCACTTTTCACCCGGCACTAACCTGGCTCTCGGAGGCACTGCGGGGGCACCTGTGTCTGCCTGTGGCTCTGGGCCCACTTCTGTGCAGACCTGTGACCCTGCCCTACTGAGTGGCATTTCAGGTCCCTGCAGGTCTCTGGGTGGCGTGGGGTGGCTTGCGGAGGCTGGCCCTGCTCTGGCCACGCGGCCTCGTGCCCTTGGGCTTGTCTGTTGCTCAGTGCGTGACACGGGGAAAACCATATGTGACTAGCTGGTCACCCTGGGGGCGTGTGTCCTCTTGTTTCCCAGCTGAGGACTCCCCACTTCTGGGTCTTCTCCCCTGGTGTCACTTGTCACCATGCGTGCCATGTGGGTGATGCCTGTGCCGTGTCCCGGGGACGACATGAGTGCAGGCTTGCTCGGTGCCCTGGAGCCGGGGCCGCTCTCCCCTCTCCTTTCTCCGTAGTCAGGAGGCCTGTTCTTCGTCTGACCTTCACCACGCGTGTCCTGTGACGGGCGCGCTGCCCTTCCTTTTGCCATTCCTGGCTGCCGTCTCCTGCCTTGGGATGGGGGGGGTCGCGGATGGCAGACCCCATGCACTGCTCGCCCCAGCTCTTCCCAGGCGCCGGGTACCTGTCACAGGCGGTGAGACTCCCCGTCACCTTCTAGGGTCCCTCTTCCTGCTCTGCCAGGAGAGGCGGATGGGCAGCCCGCTTTGCCGGCGGGAGGTTGGGCGCAGGGGGAGGCCGTCCACGCTGGCTGTGCTTGGAGCAGCTTGGTGGCTGCGTGACCTTGACCCCTGGGCTGTCGCCACACCGTGCGTCTGGACCTGGCCCAGTGTTGGGTGCTGTCCTGGGCCCTCCCCGGGGGGTACAGGTGGGATCTTGTAGCAGCGCTGGTGCTGGGCTTGCGCCTGCGTGAGCGCGGCCCCTCCTGGTGGACCTGGGCCCCACGGGCTGGGACCACCAGAAGCGGCCGTGGTTCAGCCCTGCAGCCTTGGCCCAGCCGCTCTGTTTCATGGGCCTGCCTTCCTGAGGTGGTTTGGTCCAAGTTCTGAAAATGAGTGCAGCACCCGCCATTGCCCGCAGGTACAATGTGAATTAGGTTTGAAACGGAAAACGCTAAGCTTTTCCTGTAGCCAGTGGTGTCAGGTCTGGCGGAGATGGAGCAGGATGTCTGACTGGCTCGCTTAGGGAGAGTCGGGGGCTCTGTTCTCTTCGGGAGCAGCAGAGCGCGCTCTGTTCCTGCATTTGTACTTGCCAGCGGCTGTCTGTCTAGGTTTACTCACCTCCCTTTGTTTGCAGGAAAGTAACGTGAAGCAGATGAGAATCCCCTGTAATCTGGCTTAACTACTTCAAAAATTTTTTGAAAAAATGGATTTAAAAAATTTTGAAGCACGAGGAGTGGGATTCTTTTCTGGGGAAAAAAACACGCCTTCCCTGCAGCCGCCGCACCCAGAGGGGCCGGGCTGGGCCTGGCAGCGCTGGACAAAGGCGGCAGCTCGCGGCCCCTTCTGACCTGGGGTGTCCTTCCTGCCTCCTGCTGGCGTCAGACTTTTCGGGGGCAGGATGTGTGGTTTGGTTTTGAGATTTGCCTCGATTGAAACACTTCTCAGGTGCTAAGGTGAAGCCGTTGGCTTGTTGGGCTGCTGGGGGGTTCTGGCCCCCTGGTGGCGCGTCCTCACCCATGTGCCTTGGTGCTGGTGGTCTCGGTGGCGTCTGGACACAGGGCGCCCACGTGAACGAGACGCTTGTCTTGGATTTCAGGAGGTCGTGAGCGTTTTTGGGGGCTCCTGCTAGTGCTTTGTTTTGAAAGAAGGTTTTCCTTAGACATGGACGTGCTGATCCCCCAGAAGCCCGTGGCTCCCCTGCCCCCACCCCCCGGGGGCCCCCGCCCAGACTTGGGGCCTCTGTCGGCGGGCGTTGACCGTCCAGGAAGGAGTCGCAGGAGGCCCTCCTTGCCTTTGTGGGGCCTGTTTTTAAGAGCACCTTCTGGAGACCAGTGTGCCCTGACTTCGCCGTGCCTTGTCATCTCCGTTCGGTGCCCCCTGTGCCCCTGTCCCCGTGTTCTGAGCGTGCTGGGTGCTGGGGTGGGCAGGGCGCGATTGTCTGGCGTTGTCCCCGGTTTAGAGATGGTGGTGGTGCGGGCACCTGCCGCGGGGAGCTGAGCTCAGGGCCATGTGCGCCTGTGTTGCAGGGCTCACCAATGGCTTTGGGGCCGCGAGGGGCGAGCAGGAGCTGGGCGGCGCCCCGGGGAGAACGGCCGCGCCCCGCCGCCGCTGCGCCTCCGAGTCCAGCGTCTCCTCCAGCAGCAGCCCGCTCTGCGACTCCAGGTGGGCCCCGCCCCGAGCAGCCCGACGCCCGCCCTCCCTCCCTCCCTCCCTCCCTCCCTCCCTCCGTCCCTCCCTCCCTCCGTCCCTCCCTCGGGGGCAGTGTCTCTTCCGCAGTGATCTGCTTTGTAGAATTTCACCAGAAGTGGGAAGGCAAACCCCATAGAAGTCTAACTTGAGTGACGTCTATACTTGGTGTTTTCCTGCCGAGTCTTGCCTTTACCAAGTTGGTGGCTGGGAATTCCCTGGTGTCCAGTGGTTAGGACTCTCACTGCCGGGCCCGGGATTGATCCCTGGTCGGGGAATTAAGATCCCACGCAGTGGGGCCCAAAGAAAAAAAGGTGGCCAGCACGGCCCTGCCGTCTCCCTTCCCGCCTGACCCCCCCGCCTCCCCTCGTGCAGGGCCCGCGGCCGGGCTCTGATGGGCCCCTCTTTCCCTCCTGAAGCTTTAGCGCGCCCCCGTGCGGCCGGGGCAAGCCCGCCCTGGTCCGCAGGCACACGCTGGAGGACCGCAGCGCGCTGATCTCCTGCATCGAGAACGGGAACTACGCCAAGGCGGCCCGGATCGCGGCCGGTGCGTCCACGCCCGCCACCGTCTTGTGCGCGGAGTGGGAGATGCTGGGGACCTGGGGGCCGGAGGCCTTAGAGCTGGGGGAGGGGTGGGGTGCAGGGCGACTCGGAGTCGCGGCTTGAGGGCGGTGCGGAGTCCCTAAGCACCACTGTGGGCGCTGGGCCGGCCTTCTGCCTCCCCCGGGCTCTCGCGCCCTCAGGCCGGGCCGGTCGCATCCCCAAGGCCCGTCTTGCCACCCTGGGGCGGCCTCAGCTGTGCAGCGTGTTGGGTCCCGGGGGCCCTGCCCTTCTGACTCCTTTCTCTCCCTCTTCTCCTCAGAAGTTGGTCAGAACAGCATGTGGATTTCAACTGACGCCGCGGCCTCCGTCCTCGAGCCCCTGAAGGTCGTGTGGGCCAAGTGCAGCGGCTACCCCTCGTACCCGGCCCTGGTGAGCCACGTGGCCGTGTCCCCGGGCCCTGGGGACAGGCGTCCTGTGACCACCTGCCGGGAGACGCACACGGGGGTGTCGGGGTGTGGGCGGAGTTCCTTGAGACCCCCCTCTCGTCGGGCCCTGGCCTGCTCCAGGGCACGGGGTGCGAGGGCTCCACCGCGACCCCGTGTCCTCCCTCGGCAGATCATCGACCCCAAGATGCCGCGTGTGCCTGGCCACCACAACGGGGTCACCATCCCGGCGCCGCCGCTGGATGTGCTGAAGGTCGGCGAGCACATGCAGACCAAGGCGGACGAAAAGCTCTTCCTCGTCCTGTTCTTCGACAACAAGAGAAGCTGGTGAGTGCCCGCCGGGCCCTGGGTGGGTCCGTGTGGTCCCGACGGGCCTCCCACGGGCTCCCAGACCCCTGTGCTCTGCCAGCGGATGCCCCTGCCTTGGCCCCCGACGGGCCGCGGTCCAGACCCTGAGCTGCGTGCCCGCGGGAACTGCCCCCCCGCCCTTCTGGCGCCGGGCTCGTCTGTCCTCCGCACTGTGGCCCTTTCTGTGCCCGAGGCTGCTCGGTGGGGAGCCGGCCGCAGTGTCCCGTGCAGCTGCATTGGGCTTGTGTGTCTTGCTGCCCCCTGACCCGGGCAACCCTCTTGCTGCATTCCCTGTGGCTCAGTGGGTCTTCCGGACCCGTGGCCCTGCCCTCCACTCCTTGCCGTGTGAGCGCACGTGTCGTGCGTGTGTCTGTGTGTGTGCGTGTGCCCCGTGGTGGCCACTCGGGTATGGCGTGGACGGCCGAGGGCTGCAGCGGCCCCCCGGGAAGTGACGCTGATAGAGGAGGTGACCGCTGATCCCGTGCTCGGGCGCTTTCCGCGGTGCCGCTTGGCCTGAAGTGCCCGATGGCGTGGAGGCCGGGTGTGTGTGCGGCGGCCGAGGGGCAGGTTGGCGCTTGCGCAGCCTCACGGTGCATTCTCTTCCTTCAAAGGCAGTGGCTCCCGAAGTCCAAGATGGTTCCCCTTGGCATTGACGAGACGATAGACAAGTTGAAGATGATGGAGGGGAGGAACTCCAGCATCCGGAAGGCGGTGAGGATCGCCTTCGACCGCGCCATGAACCACCTGAGCCGCGTGCACGGGGAGCCGGCCAGTGACCTCAGCGACATAGACTGACGCGGCTGTGGCCTTGTCCATAGTGTCGATACGCTGTACATACTGTATATTGTTTATCACTTAACTTATTCTGATTTTTAGGTGTAGTTTAATTCTTTCTCCCAGGGAGGGGGAGGTTTTGTTTCCCAGTTTTCTATGAAATCATCCCCGTCTGGGCGCTCTGTGAATGGCGTGGGCGCGTCCCCCGAGTGCAGCTCTGTGCCCCTCACGGGTCGCTCCAGAGGGCGCTGCCGGCCTCACTTTCTTTGATCTGTAGCTGTTTTTTGTTTTTTTTTTTTAAAGACTTTTGAATGTTTAATAATTTTGTAAATCATGCTCTTTACACAGAGTACCACTTATTTAATAGACGGGATGTAAATTTACAATGACAAATGTGTATTTTAAGAAGAAAATGACATTATTTTGAATGGTACTTTGTGGAAAGAGGTGGAGAATAAACTTATGCCGCGCGCATCACTTGCAAATCACCAAAAACACTCCGCCGCCCCCGTGAGGGCTGGGGCAGCGCCTCCTCTGGGCCTCGCCAGCCTCGACCACGCGCCAGCCTCCGCCTGTCCGCGCCAGCCTCCCACGGGCGTGCCTCCCAGCGGATTATTTATTGTAGAAAGTGTATCATTTGCTTTATAACGAGAGATAAATTGGCAGAAGTATATTGATATGCGTTTTATACAGGACATAAAATCCAACTTGCTTCGGGAGCAGGATGTGTTGGTTGTTGTACAAATGACTCTGGCTGTGTTCTTTGATTTTGTAACTTGTAATCTTTTGTTTACAATGAGGGGCTTTCTGTAACTTGTTTTAATTTAGAACACTTTGGTAGCAATAGAAACTTTGGATACATTTTTGTATGGTACACGTGATGTATATAGAATTAGTACTTTATTTTTTATTTTTAAGAGGTAAAGCATTATGTTAGGGGAAAAGGTAGGGTGGGTTTCCAAAATGGCATTTTTTATATTAAAAAATAAAGTCAAGATTTGGACGGTGTGTCCCTTTCATTCCTACACCATTAGAATGCCGGGTGGGCGTGCAGCCTGGCGGCCTGGCCGGGCCGGGGCCAGGCGAGGGTCCCAGCAGCCGAGGCACGCGACACACCTTCATCTCAAGGTGTCGCGGGACGTCATTATTTATTATTTTACCTAATCATATTTTTATTTTAAAATGGTAGCTTAAATTTTTTAAATGTTTTTTTTCTTTTAAGTCTGCATCGTTTGTAACATCTCCATAGAAACTTGAAAATAAAACATCTTCCTTTGATAGTTTTGTCCCGTGTCTGACGGACGCTTTCTCTCTGCTGTGGTTCTGGGGTCCTCGAGGAAGGCCTGTTGGGGCCACGTCACCGCGGGCGAGGCCCCCGGCTGTGGTCGGAGAAGGGACGGGAGGGATGGAGGGACGGGGTCTTCACGCCGGAGCCTGGAGCTGCACCCGGGGCCTCCTCTGCCCCCACTGTCCCAAGTCACGGTCACGCTGAAGGTCGCGAGGGGCTGCCGCGGCCTGAGCTTTGCTGGCGGCGTCCTCTGGCGCCGAGTCCTGCTGCTGTGGTTTCCACGGAGCACCGCCATCCTGGCCGCCAGGACGTGTCCGGGCTCGTTGGTGGGGCCTCCTGCGCGCTCAGCTCAGCCCGCCCCGCTGGAGCTGGCCCTTGCCGCCGCTCGGGCCCACTGGGCGGGCGTCCAGCCTGTCCCCGTTCGCCTGGGGCTTTGTGGTGTCAGCACCGAAGTCAGTGTCCCGGGAGCTCCTCACCCGTACCTGGGGCCCCTGCCAGTCCGGGGCAGCCCCAAGGAGCCCCCGTCTCAGAAGCTCACTCGACCCAGCACTGGCCGCCCGACCCCACCCAGGGCGTGGCTGTGCCGCGGCCCCAACCCCGAGCAGGGGCCTGGCAGATGGGGCTGAGGGCGCCCCGCGTCCTTAGCAGGACCTCCTGGGTCCCACTGCCCTCTTGGATCCAGCCCCGGGGGCCCTGGGGCTCCTGGCTGTGGCTTCCTTCTTTCTTGGAGGGCCTCTGGGCAGGTGGGCAGAAGGGGCAGCTTCAGAGCGCAGGGGGTTCTGTAAGGGCAGCTGGGGGCGAGGACCCAGCAGGGACACTGGGGCGCCTCAGGCTGGAGCCCAGCCCCCCGGGAGGCCGGTGGTCTCTCCTCGAGACCTGCAGTTAGTCCCGTGTGACCCGCTGCCTGGGGCCCTGGCCCTGCAGACTTGAGGCCGCAGGGCTGGGGACTCTGGGGGACACTGGGGTCTTGTGGTCTGAGCAGTGGGGCCCAAGCCTCCGGAGTGCCCACGTGGCAGGCCTGCGTGGCCCCGGCATCCAGCTCCCAGCGCAGGGGCAGAACTACAGCCCGGTGCTGGGGCGTTTCGTGTCCAAGGCAGTGTAGACGGTGCTCATCGTGTGACTGGGGCTCCCGGCCCTGTCCCCCCAGGCAGGGTCCAACCACGCGGTTGGACCCAGTTCAACCCAGTTCTGTGGGCGGCACTCAGGGTTTCCCCGAAGCAGACAGGGATCCTCACGTACCCCCAACAAGCCCTCTCTGGGGTCCCCCACCCCAGACGTGTCCTCTCGGTGTCCCCCTTCCAGGCGTGCTCTGCGGGTAGGGCAGACTCCCCACTCCTGGACCAGGTGGGTTTGGCTTCTTGGGGGATGGGGGCAGAGGTCTCCCCCAAACCCTTTCCCCCAAACCAGGGGCTGGCCCCAGGCTGGGGAGGGACTGTCCACACACCCCTGCACCCCACAGACTTGTGGGGTCAGATCTTGCCACCCTTGCTCGGACCCCGGCCCCTCCTGGGACCCCCAGGGGAGCTCCCTTGCAGTGAGGTGAGGCCAGGAGACAAGATGAATGGGAAGTACCTGGGAGCATCACTTCCAGGAAATGTCCTCCATGTGGGAGGAGTTTCCTCCTGCTGGCTGGAATGTGGATGTGGCGGCTGGAACTGGAGCAGCCATTTTGGACCATGTGGAAGGCGGCAGAGCCACAGGCTTGATGGGGCTTGGGCCTTTGACGTAAGCACAGAGCTTTCCTGTTGTGAAATGCAATTCATATTTTATGGCAAGACAAAAAAAATTTAAACAATGTTTTTCTGCCCTTTGGCCCCCTCTCTCCCCCTTGCTGCGAGTTGTGTATCTGCATGTTGCATCGACCACACCTTCCCCACTGGCAGAAATGCCTGCTCAACCATAAAGAGCAGTATTCTCCCAGCATCAACAAGACAACTCCTTAAAGATAAATTTCCTTCTCCATCTCCTAAGGGCCCGATGACGCTTAGATCGGGATTGTGTAAATTGTCAATAATACGTCATTTGATGTACAGCCCTCTGTCTCAAAAACCTTATATAACTGTGCCTTGACTTCTAGTGGGTGGAGCAGTTCTCAGAGCTTTCTGAGATGCTCCTCCCCAGGTTATAATCCTCAAATTTGGCTCGAATAAAATGTTCCATTTCTTTTGTAGATCGACCGATTAATTTTTATTTATTTATTTACTTTTAATTTAATTTAATAATTTTGGCTGCATTGTGTCTTAGTTGCGGCGCGCACGATCTTCACTGAGGCAGGCGGGATCTTTTCATTGTGGCACGCGGGGCTCTTCGCGGTGATGCGCGGGCTTCTCTCTAGTTGCAGCGCGTGGGCTCCAGGTTGCGTGGGCTCTGCAGTTGTGGCACGTGGGCTCTCTTGTTGTGGCGCGCGAGCTCAGTAGTTGTGGCGTGCGGGCTCAGTTGCCCCGCGGCATGTGGGATCTTAGTTCCCCGACCAGGGACCGAGCCTGCGTCCCCTGCACTGGCAGGCGGATTCTTATCCACTGCGCCACCAAGGAAGCCCTCGACTGATTAATTTTTTTGTCGACACTACCAGGCCTGAAGATTTTTTTATGTGATGGGAACGTTACCTTTTAAAGCCACAGCTGTTTTCTTTAGAGCAGGTAAATCTCATATCGGTCAAAATGAAATCATTAAAATTACAGAAAAAATCGTGGAGTGATTATTTACTACCATGGAGTGAAGATGATCTTTTAAAATACGACACAGCCTCCAGAAACCACAAAAGAAAGTATCAACGTATTTAACAATGTAAACTTAAAAAGTTCATGTGGGCGTGGTCAAAAACATCCCATCACTCACAAGGTCAAAAGACCGATTTGGAAGAATATTTGCAACTCAAACCACAGAAAGAGGGCTCATTTCCTTAAGAAATAAAAGTCCTACAAATCAGTTTTAAAAAGACCACCAATAGGATAGAAAAAAATGGGCCAACAATGGACTCATTTCCCAGAAAAGTGAATACAAATGATTCTAAACATATTAAAAAATGCTTCATTTCACTCATAGTAATAGAAATGCAAAGTAAAACTGCTCCCTAGAGGCCATTTTTAAATTGTCAGGTTGGCAAAGAAAACAAAACCACAGGAAACGTCCAAGGGAGGGGGACGAGCCTTCTCAGACGCTGCTGGTGGGTGAGCGGCTGAGCTGATCCCCCTGGGGAGGGATTCCTGGGGAGGAATCCACACCCGTCATCAGATTAACGCCCTTTGACCCAGTGCTTCTACCTCTGGGCATTGATCCTTCAGTTATATTCTCACCAGCGTGACGTGACTCTGTCAGGTGGCAGCATTTTGGTAAAAGTGAAAGGTTAGAAACAACCTACATGTCTGTCCACAGGGGACTGCCAAGATCAACGGAGACACAGCACGCGGTGGAGTCCCCGGCAGCTGTCGCAGAGTGAGGAAGGGCTGTATAAACTGATGCGGAAAATCTTCGAAATAAAGTGTAAGAAGCAGAGCGGGGAAGAATGGGCAGGCCATGCCGCTGTTTGTGTCGAAGAGGGGACTTGCTTGCATTTGTGGGAACTGAGAGTGCCCAGAGCCAGGTGGCTGAGAGGGTCCCTCCAAGTGAGGCTGGCGGGGCCCAGCCTGGGGTCCCATGAAGGCTGTCGCGCAGCCGCGCCTGGTCTCCGTGTAAAAGGATGGGGATGCCGAGTGGACAGACGTGCTCCCCTGGGTGGCTGGGCAGCAGGGGCTGCAGGGAATCGGCCTCGGGTCGGGGGACACTGGGATGGCCCGGAGGGGCCTGGGCTGACTGGGGGCGGGGGGGAACTCCTCGGGGCACATCATGTTGCCTCCTCTACTCTCCCATACCAGCTGTTTATAACCCAGACGCTCACTTTACAAATGCATCATTTCAATAAAAACAAACTCGGCTGTGGTGTGGTCAAAACACTGACTGCTGCTGACTTACAGGGCTCAGCGTGGGCGCAATTTCATGGTTATCTCCGCCAGTTCACACACGAGACTTGTATTTAAAAATAAATGCTTTGATATCCTGGTGGAGTTATTCTCTTTGGTCTTAAAAAGCAATATACACAAAGATATTGAAAATTAAAAATTCATCAGTGCTCTGAGACTCCATCTGTGGCTCACCGAGACACAAGTGGTGATTTGTCAAGCTTGGGTGGGGGACTTGGCCCTTTGCTGCAGATTTGGGGAGAAACCACAGAGAGAGAGGCTCCCTGGGAAATCCATCTGACTGCGACCAGGCACCTGGGAGGGCTGGGCTCCCGTCCCCAGGACACAGAGTGGTGCTTCAGGCCTCAAGCAGGAAGCGGGTGCCCCGGCCCCTGGCTGCCTGCTGGCTGGTGTGGACAGACACGGGGCCGTTATGCGCTTAGAATGTTCTTCTTGTCACTTTTAACGGGGTTCCGTTGCCTTATTTCATTACAGTACTTCTGCTGCACATGAAGAGCAGCTCTTGTGGTACCAGCTCCCAGCCTGAAGCCCCAGGCGCTCCAGGCCCGCATACCTCCCTCCACCTGCTTGACCAGAGGCCCCCCAGGGTGGAGGGAGACAGAGGTCCGAGCTCTGTGGCTACGTCCAGCGTGGTGGGGGGACCCTGTGCAAAGGGCCCTGGGCCGGGGGAGGGGCTGGCGGGGGCGGGAGGCCCAGGCCCTCCTGCTGGTATTAACAAAACAGCCCAAGTGGGAAAGTGGCGCTGCACCCCTGCCCCTGCCCCTCCGCCTCCACGCTGGCTCTGTGACCCCCCAGCCTCCGTGACCTGTCCCTGTGGTGGGTGTGGGGTCTCCGTCGGGTGACGGGCAAGGTCTGTGGACAGGCCGGTCCGTGCTGACCGCTCAGCCCCCGGAGTCAAGCCAGGAGTCGAGGCACCTCCGCGCCGCGCCCGGCTCAGCAGGAGAAGCTGCCCGAACCTTCGTCTCCCTCGAGGACTGCATTTCTGGCCTTTAAGTGATGGTTTGATGGATAAATAGTAGTCACATCTAAACATAAATATACACGCACACCAGTGTTGACGTGTGTGTGTGTGTGTGTGTGTGTGTGTGTGTCGGTAAACTCGAGCCTGGCGTCTGGGCTTCTGCTCAGCTCTGTCGGCAGGGCTGAGGCTGCGGCCCTGGGGTGGGGACTGCAGGACGGACCTCTGCGCCCGGTTAGCACCGCTGGGGAGGGGCAGCCCGGCCCGTGGCTCCCGGGCAGTGGCGTCTTCCTGGCGTTTGCTGACGACTCTGCGCTCGGCGGGAAGCTTTCTGCACATAAATCACCCTGTGTGATGTGCTGGCCGTGCCTGTTACAGCCGAGCGTCCTTAGAGAAGCAGCAGATTTGTTTCAATTGATACGTACAGATGCTCCGACTTCGCTGGCTCACCCGGTGAATCGCGGCCTCTGTGCATATTAAACAGGCCGGAGCCAGGAAGGCGCTCCGAGCTGTGGGTGCGCCCGCCGGAGCTGGGCTCCCCAGGGCTGGGGGCTGCTGTGGACCCGGGGGCTTGGCACCGTGGGCTGGGGAGCGGCTGCTGGTTCCCTGCTTGGCTTCCCACCCCCGTTGGGAGCCTGACGTGCGCCTGTGCCCCAGGCCCCGGGTGCCCCCTGAGCAAGTCCTCCCCCACCGGGGCCTCCCCAGAGGACTGCGAGCCCCACACCTGCCGCCCGCAGGGACGCCTGGCCAGGAGGGCTCCACAGGGGAAGATGGACGGGCTCTGTGGACAGTGCTGGGAGGAGGGGGCCCTGGGGAGCCGGTGGCCTTCTGGGAGGGAGATGAGTCTGGCTTGCAAGCGGTAGGGGCCCCACCATGGTCCCCTCAGACCCGCCACCAGACCTCCTCTGTCCTTCCCCCAGAGACAGACCTCACTGCACGTCCCCTGGTCGGGCGCCGCTGGGCGTCAGCAGCCCTGCTGGGCACCACCCAGCTGCCCCTCCACTCCTGCCTGCCAGCCATGCCCCAGGGCCCCCTGGGGAAGCCCCCCGGCCCGGCCTCACTGGCCTCCTTGCTTTGCCTCCCTTCTCCCTTCAGCCTCCACCTCTGGCTCTTTCTCGAGCTTCCTGGCTGCCTCCCCTCTCCCCTCCCCTCCTCAGTGCCGTCCATTCCCTAGGGCCTTCCTTCATGCGTCCGCCTGGGTCCACAGATGTTTCCTGGGACCTGCTGTGTTCCAGGCTCTGTGTCGGACAAGAGATGGGTGAGAGCCTGCTGACTCCTGCCCGCCCCCCCACCCCCAAGGCAGGAGTTGGGCAGCGCCCAGAACAAGGGTGAGGAGTCACAGGTATGCTGGGCAGGCTGCCTGGAGGAGGTGTCTCATAGCACCACCTAGGATGGGGCGCTCCTGGGTGCACAGCAGGGAGGGGTCAGGAAATGGACCAGGTCAAGGGGGGTGGAGGGGCTGGGGTGGGTGGGGGAACCCCTCAGAGAGGCCCAGCAGGGCGGGAAGGCCACCTGGACAGGCAGGCGGGCCACCGTGTCAGCCGGGCAGTTGTGCATGTCAGGCGAGGCGGAGGCCGTGACGCGGCTGAACTGAGCTGTAGAGGAGGCCAGTCTGAGGCACCAGGCTGCGGACACAGTCCTGCCCCATGGGCTTCCCGGGCACAGGGGCTCGGAGGACACGCGGGTCGGGGCGGGGCAGGCGTCCCGAAGCCTTTGTTGTTTCTGAACAAGGGGCCTTTCCGTCTTGCAGGCTCTGCATGTTACGTGGCCAGTCCTCGGTGGAGGTCAGGCAAGTGCAGAGACCTGGGCACCTGGCAAGGGGCCGTGGGGCTGGGGCAGATGAAGAGGGGGAGGTGCTGGGCGTCCGTGCTCCAAGAACTGGGATGCACCCAGTGGGGTGACATCATCCGAGTTATGTGAAGCCCCAGGGGCTACGGCTCTAAAGGGCAGGGGCTTGGGGTGCCCAGGGCGGCTGCACCCGAGGGGTGCCCAGGGCGGCCTCTGAGAGCCGGTCAGTCTTCTGTGGCCGTGCTGAGCGCAGGTGCGAGATCAGAGGGGACCTGGGGCACAGGGAAGGTCTTGTCCAGAGGGACCCGGGGACAGGCCACGGGAAGCAACAGCCCACCGCAGGCCCCCATCGGATGCCCCTGGGACGTGGGGTCAGGAGCCACGGGACCGCTGGCCCCTCAGACTGCTTTGCTTCCAGTCTTGCTGGGGGGCCGGGAGGCCAGAGACCTGCCTGAGAGCACCGCCTGCGTTCTGAGAGCTGGCCCTCCTGTGTGGGCGGCCAGGGCCCGTGTCCTGCCAGGGAGGTCCACGAGCGCCTTGTGGACCTTGGTTAGACGTGGTGATGGGGACCCTCCTTCACTCTCCTGTGCCCACAGCAGCCCCGACCCAGACAGTGGGGTTGGTGCAGCCCCCTCGGCTGACCTGGGCAGGCGGGCAGGAGGCCAGGCCCACCCTTGATGACCCCTGGCAGCTCCTGGCATTTTGAGAATTGGATTGTGAATGGTGAGGTTCTGCTGGCTGGCTCCCGATAGATTCCTGAAAGTTAATTGAAAATAAAATGCACGATCTTTTCTTTTGATGAGAAAAGGCAGATTTAGCTGGAACTAATCAGCAATGGGGCTGGAGAAACTTGGAGACTGGAGAGGGAAAATAAAAGTTTGAAGGCACGTGAAAAACATGGCAATTCTCACCAAACCACGTGCATTGTGAGTATTCATACCCGGGCTGCGAGGCACTGCCCCTCTCCAACACTGCCAGTTCCGGGGTCCGTTGTCATCACAACTCGTTACCGTGCCGTTTGCTTTTCCACTTATACTGACCGTCCCCAGGAAATTGGACTGGGAGCCTGGAGCTGGAGCCATTGGCCGGCTGGGGCGGGGGCCATGCACCCCAGCCTCGCAGGACCCCCACTGGCCCTGCTGCCCACCCACGCCTGTTGCGCTGCTCACAAGGATGGTCCTGACCCACTTCCTTCCCAAGAGGTCTCAGAACCGAGCTCGGCCCCCGGTGCTGTGGGCACGGTGCCACTGGTGATGTTGTCCCCTGGGCATTAGAGCCCCGGCCTGGGGGCCAGCTGTCGTGCTATTGTGTCCTGCTGTGGAGCAAACCACCACAGCTCAGACCCCACACGTTTATTGTCATCCACAGTTTGTGCGGGAAGAGGTCGGCACGGCTGGGCACTCGGCTCAGGGCCCGCGCGGCCGCAGTGCTTCACGCCAGTCAAGCAGTTGGCACTGTCCAGCTTCTTTTCTGGCTGTGGGACTGTGGCTTCCTTTCCTGCTGGCTGTTGGCCAGAGGCCACTCTTGGGTCCTGGTGTGCAGTGGTCGTAATGCAGCTGCTTTGCCCCCTGATCCATCAGGATGGGGTTACCGTCCCACGTAAGGAAGTCATGTGCCCGTGGTCATGGGCACCCTCACTCGTATCATGTGCTCCTGCTCGGAAGCAAGTCATGGGTCCCGCCCACACTCACGGGGAGGGGGCCACGCAAAGGGTGGACACCTGGATGTGGGAGGCCCAGGACCAGCCAGCGGCTGTCTGCCGAGACTCCGCAGGGGTCTGAGCCCCACAGCACATGCTGTGCGTGCTTCCTGGGGAAGGGAAGTCCAGGCACCCCTCGCGGGGTTTGCCAAACTGGCCGGGACCTCGCCTCCCTCCCCTCTGTCCGGCCCCTTTTCCCTGACCTCCCAGACTCCCTGGGCCTTTGCTCTCCCCTCCTTGTCCCTGACCGTCTGGGCAAATGCAGATGTGTCTGCACCCAACAACAGAGCATCAAAACGGTGTGGCAAAAATCAATAGAAATGCAAGGAGAAATGGCCACATCCACAGATGTGATGGTAGGACATTGGGCTCCTGTCAGCAGTGGGCAGCTCCGGCCGGCAGACAATTGTAAAGATAGAGCTGAGCTCAACAGCGCCATCCATCGACTGCATCGAATTGACACCTACAGACCGCTCCGTCCAACAAAGCAGGATACACATTCTTCTCAAGCTCACATGGAACGTTCACCAAGATAGACCACATTCTGGGCCATAAAACACACCTTAACAAATTCAAAAGCCTAGAAATCAGATAAGGTATGCTCTCAGACCACAGTGGAATTAAACTAGAAATCAATAAGAGAAAGATAGCTGGATGGTTGCAAAATATCTGGAGAAGAAACAAGGCACAGGTCAAAGAAAAATCTCAAAAGAAATAGAAAAATATTATGAATTAAATGAAAATGAAAATATAAGTTATCAAAATTGGTAGGAGGCAGTGAAAGTCGTGCTTACAGGGAAATTTACAGAAGAATGCATACATTAGAAAAGAAGAAAAATCTGGAACCAATAATTAAGCTCTCACTTTAGGAAACTAGAAAAAGAAGAGCAAATTAAATACCTATTAAAGAAATCGAATTAACAATCAATAACCTTCCCAAACAGAGAGCACCAGGCCCAGATGGCTTCACTGGTGAATTCTACCAAGCACTGAAGGGAGAAATTATACCAATTCTCTACAAGCTGTTTCAGAAAATAGAAACAGAGGGAACATCTCGTAACTCATTCTATGAAGTTGCATCACGCTAATACCAAGACAAAGACATTAATTACAAGAAAAGGAAACTACAGACCAATATTTCCCATGAACATAAGATGCAAAAATTCTCAACAAAACATTAGCAAGTTGAATCCAACAGTGTATAAAAAGAGTACACTGGGACTACGAACAAGTGGGAGTTGTTTCAGGTGTGCAATGTTGGCTCAACATTAAAAAATCAGCTAATGTAACCCATCACATCAACAGGCTAAAGAACAAAAATCACACAATTATATCAACAGATGCAAAAAAAGCATTCGATAAATACAATACCCGTTCCTGATAACAGTTCTCAGCAAAATAGGAATAGAGGGGAACTTCTTCAACTTGAACGTCTACAAAAACCCTTACAGGGAACATCATACTCAATGGTGAAACACTAGATGCTTTCCCACTCATTTCTCATGGCTCAGTGAAGAGGCACCTCGTCCAGGCAGCCTGCTGGACTCCTCCCTCCCTCTCCTGAGTGAGGGGCCTCTTCTCTGGGGTCCACAGCTCCTGGTGCAATCTCGACTTGCCCCTCCACGTGTCTGCTGCTCCTCTACCTGTGAGCTCCTTGAGGGAAGGCTCACTGTTCCCAAGTCTGGCCGAGGGGCTGCATGGGTGAGCTGAAGCCAGGATGAAACAACACAAGTGGGGTGAGTAAATTCTGCAGTGACGGCCATCACTCCAGGAGCTTTTGGAGGGAGGCGCTGAATCTGGGTTAGGGGCACAGTTCAGAAGTTGGTCGACGGGTGTGGGGCGGGTGACTGAGAGCGTGACTGATAGCTGAAGTATGTGCAGAACCCAGGCCAGTGACTGACAGCCGGTCCCCAGTGGCTGTCACCTCCACTGTGTGGGCAACTGTGTGTGATGGACGGGTGGGTGGGACCACACCTCAGGGAGCTGGTGATCGACTCTTAGAGTGAGTTCTCAGAGGTGAGTGAGCAGTTACTTGGGAGCGTTTATGGCCCACCTGCCAGGCTAGAGCAGGCTTAGAACTCAGCAGGGTCATAATGAGCTCTGGGCAATCTCTGGTGATGTTGACTGTCAACTATCTTTCCCTCCGTTTGTCCATCCGTTTACCCATCCATCTACCGACCCAACCACTCACCCAGCCATCCATCCATCCATCCATCCGTCCATCCATCCACATGTCTAAGAAGCTCAATAAACTCCAAGCACGTGAAGAAAATGACACCAGGTACGTTGCTTAAAACAAGTGCTAAGAGAAAATCCTAAATGCAGGCTGAGGAACAAAGATAAAAACGACAGCCGGTTTAGCCTCAGAAACAATGCAAGCCAGGAGGCGGTAGGTCAACATTGTTAAAGTATTGGAATAAAATACTGGAACTGAGAACTCTACAGCGAAAATATCTTACAAAATTAAGGCAAAATAAAGACTCCCGGACGTGCAAACCCGAGAGAATTTATCACCAGAGGACGCAAAGCAGCAGCGCGGTCTGCTTACTTTGCTTCTGCTGCAGCTCAGACCAGGATCGTGGTGTCCAGCTGTGGCCGGTTGGAGACAGAGGGGCACGCTGGCCTACGGTTACCCTCCTGAGCTACGGAGACCCTCCTCTGGGCCACACGGAGCCTGGCTGGTCAGAAATAGGGCCCCTTCTTGGGGGAGCCAAGCTGGACACAGGAAGGATCCTTAGCGCGTCCATTCTCTGACCCCCATCCTGACACTGGCCGACCGTGAGGTGTCAGTGTGAGCTGTCTGGATCGACCCTCCTCCCACCAGGGCCACCAGGCTTGCTGGCTGGCTGCTGCCTCCTGGTCCTGTCCCTCCCGTCTTCCTGAGTACCCAGCCGCCCACCACCCAGGACCCAGGCAGCCAGCTGGTCCTAACATTCCCAGCATCTCGGCTGCCTTCACGTGTGCCAGGCATGCTCTGTGCCTGTGCTTTCCGGGTTCTGGGGACGATCTGGGTTGCAAGCCAGTTAGCCACCTCTGGGCCAGGGGCACCGTGTGGAGCCCTCCGCACCCCAGGGGCAGCCCTTTCGGGTTCAGAGGTTGCGGCTTCACCTGAGGACTTGGTCTCGATTCTTCTGCTTCTCGGTGTGAAACCCACCAGGTGAGCTTTGGGGCAAGAGCTGAGGAGTGCTTGAGTGCCCGAGCTCCACCCGCTCCTCCAAGGACCTCCTGCCCACTTAGCTACGGGGTCCGTGTTTGTGCCCGGCCCGCGTGGGGTATGCACGGTCCGGGGTGGTGAGACAGGAGGACGTCGGCAAGGCTCCTTGGGCACCAGCTTTATGGACGGTTTCCTTCTGGAGCCCTGATCACCACCCATCATCTCCGTTGCTAGTCGGAAGCCAATGCTACCTGTCAGGCTAAAAGCCCAAATGTGCAACCTTCACATTTAAAATAGTCTAATAAGACCCTGGCTCTCAGGCCTTCCAAGATACACACTTAATCTGTAGACCTTAATCTCCGAGGACGTGGTGACATTTGCATCTCTTCGAGTTCACACCTGTCAGCCCTGCTCCATCACCAGGTGCGGCCTCAGCAGGGGCCCCGGGAGGCGCACTTGCCCAGTAGCTCACTTGTCCCCAGGAAAACGCTTTGAAGGGATTTTAAAACAATGTGTCTGACTCCATTTTAAATTAAAGCCCAATCAGCGGTCCCCATCCAACCTTGTAGACAAGCCTTTGTTTCTGTTTCTCGACACCTGTACAGCGATCACAGGTACATAACGGTGCTCAGCCGTCCTTGTCTGAAAACTTAAATTGCCCCCTTCAAACACACTGTCATCCTAAGTGATCCAGCCGTGCTGGGGGGCGGCCCGAGGGAAGCTGGGGGGCTCAGCAGCTGTGCTCACTGCTCAGCAGGCTTGTGTGTCGGGGGGAGGCTCCCCACAGCCCACTCAGGGCCACGTGGCATCATGAGGTCCTTCTGAGTCCCGCGGCTGGGCCCATTGGTGGGGGTCCTCTAGGACCAGGAGGAGGCTTAGCCTTGTGGGGCCTCTGCAGCCCAGCTCCCTCCCCACTCTGTCCCCCATCCCCTGGGGGCTCCAAGGCCCCCACCCTCTGGGGCCTCCTCGTGGTCTGTGCAGCCGTCAGAAGCCACCCCCTGAGCACTCGCTGTGCAGCCTCTCCCGGGGCCCAGGACAGCCCAGGAGTCCTCGAGGACCGGCCCTTCGAGGGCACTCCTGCCCCACTGCCACTGCATTCCGCAGACACACATTAATCACCTACCGTGTGAACAGGGCGGAGCGTCTCTGAGCTCTGTTTAGGCCCCCCGGGATCTGAGAATGTTATTCTGTCGCAAGGGCTGTCTACCATCCCATGTGGGTTTCCTGGAACAAACTAAAATTGCTCAGGGTCTATATATTTAAGGAGGATTTTCTTAATTGCAATGCATATGCAGTGACTTTTATTAATAAAAATAAATTTTGCTTAAAAGCAAGAAAATACATTAAACAATATTTAGAGTCTTGAATTTATGTGAAGTAGTTGATCTAAAAATAAATGAGAGAAGAAAGTCGGGGTGAATCCTTCAGGGAGGACAGCGTTTTCCCAAGGGGAAAGTTGGGGCGGCCCTCTGCGCCTGGACCCCTTACGTGGGCTGCACACCAGGGGGGCCCTTCTCCTCCCCCGGGTCCCTACAGCTCGATCTGATCTAGTGGCCACCTGACCAGGGATCATATCACCTGCTTTCTAGCGCGGCTCCCTCGGGGTCCGCTCCGGCCTCTCAGGCCTGGGGAGGGAAGGGGCCCAGAGGCTGTCCAGGGTCCTTGCTAGGGGCCTCGCTAGGACCTGGGGGCCTTCAGAGGAGGCTTGGGTGGGGGGCCTCGTGTTCAGCAGGTCGTGGTGGTGGCTGGTGGCCGTGGTCCTGCCCAAGGAGGACCCAACAACCTCTCCCTTGCAGCCCCTTGGCCTGGGGGTCTCCCAGGCATCCCAGGCTCCTCCCTGCACGCCCAGTGCCTGAGCCTGGGGTCCCGTTCTCCTGGATCTGCCCTGTGCCCGCCAGGTTCGGGGGTACAGCAGGGAGGCCGCTGTGGGCCGGCTGCAGACTGGGCCCCCAGGCCCCTGGGACAGCGTGGCGGGCAGCGGACATATTCCGCAGCGTCTAAGGCTTCGGTGTTGATTCTCTCGGCCGCTGCCCTGGCGGAGGGGGCCCCGTCTTCGGGGTCCCTGGGTCCCACGTTGTTGCTGGGAGTCCCCAGCCCTTTCCCTCCGCTGGCGTCATTCCCCGTGTGGCCACCGGGTGGCAGGAGCGCTCTTTGCTGGCCGGGCGCCCGGTGCTGGGACCAACCCCAGCCCAAGACTGATTCCTGTGAACCCAAAGTTTGGGAGAAAAGCGTAAAGCGCACACCAGGAAAAGTTTCAGTAATAATTTGGGGCAGAATCTGGACGTTCCCCTGGATTCTGAAGTGGCGCCCCTTGTTAATTAGCAGAGTGTTCAGGCGCAGAACGGCGGGACCTGGGGCGTCAGCGGCTCCGGGCGGGGGGCCGGGGGCAGGAGCGCCTCACGGGCTCCGTGGGGCTTCATACCCGGGGTGGGGGGCGCGTTCCGTGTGTGATTCCTGATCACCCGGGGGGCGGGGGCGGGACGCTGTGGACCCGGGAGAGTCCCCGCGCTGGGCCGGGTCGGGCGGGGCCCAGACCCCAGGATTTGGGGGCCGGCAGGCAGGGCTGCAGAGACCCTGCGGGGCGGTTGGGGGACGCTGGGGCGGGTGGGTCCTCTGGCCCCCAGGCCCCATCTCTGGAGCACACCGAGTCGGGCTGAGAAGGCGCGGATGCAGGGCTCCCCGCCCTGGACCTGGGCCGCAGGAGGCTGACCGCCGGCCCCTCACCACAGCCCCTGGGAAGCCCCGCCCCCCCCCCAGCAACTTCGGGGCCCAGGGGAGGGGGTCACTACCTGGGTGACGGCTTCTCGTCTCTCCTCCCCCCAGCCTGGGCCCCCAAGGGTGGCACCCGGTGCTGCACCCCCTCCTTCCCCCAGCACATGGCTCAGGGCACAGCTCCGAGCAGGGGCGTCCCCTGTGCTCCACGGTGACCGCGGGAGGCTGGCGTGGCGTGGCGTGGGGACGGGGGCTGGCGTGGAGGGGTTCACACTGGCGTAGGTGTGTGGGTGCCCGCCGCCGTCGCCCCGAAGGCGGGCGGTGCAGTGCGCTAGTGAAGACGGGGGGCTCAGACCCCCTCGTTCACCATGGTAACGAAACAGGGGCGCAAGACATGGTCTTGTTCATCTTTCCCCTTGAAAGCACATGTGCAGCCTGGCCACTCTTTAGTGGTGGATGAAACCGTGGTGACCTGTGTTTCCCAGTCGAGGAGGACAGAGCTCCGGAGCTAGAAGTGAGCTTCACTTGGGTGAGCGGGCGGAGAGGACGAGGGGGCGGCGGCGCCTGCGCAGGACGCTGGAGGGCCGGCCAGGGGCAGAGGCCCCCTCTCTGTCTGCGTCCCTGTGAGGGTACCAGGGCCTCTGAGGGCAGACGGGACCAGCGCGGGGCAGGCCACGGTGGGGAGCGGCAGCCCTGGGTCAGCAGAGGCAGGAGGAGGCAGGAGGGACCCTCCCTGGAGCCCAGCCTGCACCCTGATCTCGGGCTCCAGCTCCGAGACTGTGACACGGCCGTCCGCGCCGTCTCGAGCCCCTTCCCCGTTTGAGTGTCGTCACAGCACCCCAGGAAGCCCCTCAGACCCTGAGCCCCTCGTGAGTGAACCACGGGCCCTGCACCTCTCACGGCCACGCGGGGCGGCAAGCGGGGGCCCAGACTCGGCTCGCACGCAGCCTGTTCCCCTCAGGGCTTCCGCCTCCACCGTCCTCCTCCCACCGGCCTGGGCCCCGGGCAGGGTCCGTCCGGCTCCGGGTACAGGGGGTTCCTGGCCATGTGCCTGTGATTCCTCCCCCATGGGGGGGGGGCGATGCCAGGTGACACATGACTGTGGTCACAGGCTCTGTCCTTGAAGATAACGAGGCCTGGGGCTGCCCGCCATGACCCCGCCTCCCGTGGAGCCCAAACGTGGCCCCGGAACACCTGTGTGTGCAACCTCAGGCCCACCCTGGTTCCCTCCAACCTGACGCCGGGCCCCCTTCGTCCCCTCGTCCATCCCCACCCCTGCGCTTTCTCAGCACACGTCAGAGGATGCCTCGGTGCTGAAACTCTTCCCTTCTGCGGGTTCCTGGCTCTGACCCCCGCCCCCGCCCCCGCCCCCCCCCCCCCCCAGGAACTGCTTCTCTCCCAGACCCTCCGTCCCGTTAGCTGTTTTTCCTCCCCTGCTGCTGCTTGGCCGGAAATGACCTTGTTGAGATGGAGGGCGAGCTGTGCTGGCCTGAGCTGGTCCCAGGGGGCCGGGCCTCCCTGTCCGGGAGGAAAGGGCTCTGAGAGCTCCGGGCGCCCTGGCCTTCCCTTGGGCTCCTCCCCTGGGTGCTGGGGGCAGACCCTGCCCTCCTGGCCCACCTCCCATGGTGGGAGAACCATCCGCCCAGGGCTGTGCTGGGCCAGTCCGGGTGCCCCAGTGCCGTGGGGGCTGCAGGACGGGGGGGCACTGGCAGGGCTGCAGGGACGTCATGTGTCTGGGGTCCAGGGCTGCTTATTCCCGGCAAACCGACGGAGAAACCGACAGGTGGGAAGGAGGGACGGAGGAGGCGTCCCGGCCTCACGCGCTCAGCCTCCGTGCTCCTGCGGAGCCCTTTGGGTGGCCCTGCATTCGGAAGGTGTTGCATTGCCCTCCACACCTCTGGCACCGGCTCTGGGTGGGTCCTGGGCCTGTGTTGGGGGGGCAGCGGGGCCCCGGGCTACCTGGGAGCACAGGTGAGTTTCTGCCCCAGTGTCCCTGACCCCTGGGCAGCCTGTCCTGGAGAAGCGGCAGCGAAGGGCAGAGCCCAGGGGACCTCGGTGCCATCTGGTCCAAGTTCAGACGCAGCGCAGGGCCCCTGGGGCCTCCGAGGCTCGGCCGGGCTTGGGGTCTCTGGCCTCCTGGGGCAGCGCTGCCCGGCGGGGCCTGAACTGCAGCTGAAGACCTGCCTTCCGGGCTTAGCTTGGCCCCAGAGGGAGTGCCCTGCTCGCTCGGCCTTTGCCCTCCCCGCCACGGGCTGGGCTTATGATGCTTAGAAAATCTAAGTGCCTCTATGTGCACACACAGGCCTGTTTCCTATCCCCACCGCAAACTCGATAACCTGGCCACAGCCCTTTCTTCTCACCCCGGCGCTGTGCCCCCGCTGACTTCGGGCCACAGCTGGGGCCCCTCTTCCTCCTACAGTCACACCCCCATCTGCCCCGCTGCTCAGGCCAGAGGCCCCAGGGTCTTCACAGCTCCCCGACCAGCACTGCTCACTAGGGCTGGCTCCGAACCATCCAGAAACAGCTGCTAGCTACCTCCCAGCTCAAGGGGCACTCTGGCGCCCTCCCCGCATCCATCCTGTCCGTGCAGGACACTCGAGGGGCCTCCCCTCTGCCTAAGTCCTCTGAGACCGCATGCTGCCTGGGACCCTGACGTTCAGGCCCCGTGGCTGGCCCTTGACGCCCACCCAATCCACCTCTGCCTCTCCCTCCCCGTCAGGCCTCGCTGGCCTGCACGTGGGCCCAGCGGGTTCCACTGGTGTATTTCTTCTGTGTCTCCTGTCCTTGGACGGTGTTCCCGGGCTCTCTCCTTGGCTAGCTTTCACTGTTCAGACCTCTGCTTGGATTTCGCCCAGAGCGCTTTGTTAACACGGCTTTCTTTTCTTTTTTGTTTTTTTAACATACATATACGTTCTTTTTTAAAATATTCTTTTCCACGATGGGTTATCCCAGGAGACTGGCTCTAGTCCCCTGTGCGGTACAGTAGGACCTTGCTGTTTATCCCTGCTGCATGTAATAGTTTGCAGCTGCTGACCCCAAACTCCCAGTGCATCCCGCCCCCCTCCCCCCACCCCCCAGCAACCACAAGTCTGACCTCTTTGTCTCGTTACACGACTTTCTTCTTTTCCTGCACAGAGGTTGTCCTGTTTCCTTGTACGGGGACTTTGAGCTCCAGGAGGTCTGGACGCCGTCCCTCTGGTTTCCTGCTGCATCCGCAGGACTGAGAATGGCCCGGGCACCAGGTGGTCTTCGATACATGGCAACTCTTAGTGAAGACGTTCTTCCTGCAGACCCCAGAAGATACCCGCCACCCAGACACCAAACCCAGGCCGCCCCCCAGGGCCCTCCTGGCAGCAGCTGGGTGCGGTCAGAGGTGGGTAGAGGGCGGTGTGAGGGCTGCAGACAGCCTGGCAGTCAGAGCTCAGGACGTGTGGGAGGTGCTATGGTGAGTTTTGGGTGGGCAGATGTGGCCCTGGTGCCCTGTTCTCTTCGCACAGCCACCTGCCTCTTTTAGAAAGGAACAGATGTCAGTCATTTACACAATAGTATGAATTTATCACCAGTGATAATCTTACATTTCCTTAAAAAAGTTAATGAAATATTTCAGTTATATAGAAAAACAGAGAAAATAATCTGATAGACTCACACGTCCACCCGCCAGATCGGCAGGTGTTAGCGCTTCGTCACGCTGCATCGCTGGCCCCACGCTTCACTTTGACGGAGGTGAGCATTAGAGGCAAGGCCATGGCCTGGCCCTTCCCCAGCTGGTTTCTCCTGCGGTAGCTGCTGTCCCGAATGTTTGCCCTGCTGACGTGGGGCTCAATCCGTCAACGATACCTGATGTCGTCTTGGGTGCTATAAACATTTGCATAAAGGGGATCATATTCTGTGATTCCTTTCTCACCTTTTTCCCTACTCAGCATGATGTTTTGGGATTCATTCACGTTAATAAATGCGTCTCTAGTTGATTCATTTAACTGCTGCACAGAAGAGCAGCTGGTTTGCACGCTCACTCCTGTGCTGAGGTGATTCACGGCTCCCAGCTGCCCGCACCCTTGGGGGCTTCTCCTCAGAGGTGGCTGGCACTCGTCCCAGCATTTCTAGGAACTGGAATTTGGAGCTGGGTGTGGCGTCCTGTCTACCATCTCACCAGAGTGGGAACTCTCCTTCTGACCCTCCAATGTGAAGTTTGTTCCAGAATGTTCTAACTTGAAGGACTTTGCATTGCACTCACCAGATTACGGGAGCTCTGATAAGCCCTGGGAAGATGCAGGCAAGTGTCTGGAGGAGGGCTTGCAACCGGTCCACTCCCAGAAGTCGAGGTCAGCCTGGCTTCCTGCAGGAGCTGAGGCAGCAGCTGGCCTCGGTAAGTAAATACAGGTTAAGTTACTGGATGGAGATAACCCACCGTCCAGGAGCGAGAGGGAGAGGGTCTGCCAGGAGGAGGTGGGGAGGGCTGATGGGGGAGGCTGTGGATGGAGCTTGGAAGGACCCAGCGGGGCGTGAGGACAAAGGGGTGCTGAGGACCCCACATTCCTGACGTGGTCCGCTTGGTGGGTGGCGGAGGCTTTACAGACAGCGAGCCTGGGCAGAGAGTTATTTGGGGGTTTACGTGGATTTTAAAGAACCAAAGCGGGGGGTGTCCAAGAGGCAGCTTCGTGTACAGGCGGGTGGTCTGGGCTAGAGATCGGCGTTCAAAACGCGACAATAATAGGAGTTCCACTTCCAAGGTGGGAGTTCAAGGAGCTCCACAGACTCATAGACTGCCCCCCAGCAGAGCAAGAAAAGCTCGTAAAAACTACTTAAAAAGACATTTAAAATCTCTTGAAATCGTCCTCAGGGCTTACAGCAAATGAAGAAATATTTATTCAAGAAAATTTACTAAGACTTGGTAAGAATTCCAAGAGCTGTGGCATCGGAGCCGTGGCTGCCTCGCTTTCTCCCTCCGCCAGCTCAGTCTGATGGAAGCCCCACTCCAGGCAGGTAAAGCCATTCTACCCTAACCCTCCCCCCGGCCCCCAAAGGTTACAGCATCTCACCCGCCCCCCAGCATTCCTCACCCACTCCAGGTCCAAGAGGTCCTGCACTGCATTCCTGGTGAGTGTGGCCAGGAGGTCGGAGGTCCCCTTCCCCCCTCAGGTGGAGGCTCTACCCAGGTGTGGTGGGCTGACCCCCGGGGACCTGACCACCCTGGCCCCAGCTCTTTATCAAGCAGAGATGCCCGACCAGGAGAAGTAAGCCCGACGACCACAGGCCACGCCTTGCCCAGAGTGGTGGCTCAGAGACTCTGTCTGGGGGAGAGGTGGTCCCTAGAGAAGAGGGCTTCAAAGGCTCCCCTGGGGAACCTACTTCATTTGAAACAGAGTGTGTGGAAGTTCAAGCCTCTGGAAAAAAGCAGTAGCTCTTCTTAATTAACAGCACGCGCTACCCCATGGAACACTAGAGAGAACCGTGGAAATACACAGCTGAGAAGAGCCCCCCTGGGCCACAGAAACCCTCAAAGACCGGCCTGGATTTAGCTGGATTACCTGCTGAGTAACTTAGCTTCCAGCAGTGAAAACAGCAGAACAGCAGCTGGTGATCAGTGGAGCTGAACAGGCTGGGTGTGATGCCAAATGAGTCAGAAGCCTGACGGAGAGACAGGGGAAGATGCAGCAGGTGGGAGGCTGTCATCCAGGTGACTGCACGTCCCCAAGGCTGAGCCACCTGACAGTGACACCAAAGGCTTCACCCAGTGGGAAGCAGACGTCACTAAAGTGACCCAGCCTGCCCATCTGAAAATCAATAGAATAAAAGACAGAAAACACATGATCATCTCAACAGGTGCAGAAGAACATGTGGCAAAATTCAAACCCCTTCATGATAAAAAGAGTTAAACTAGGAATAAAGGGGAAGTCCTCCAACCTGATAGAGGTGTTTAGGGAAAGGGCAGAGTTTGTGTGACACATGATGGTGAGAGACTGAATGCTTTCCCCTAAGACCAGGAACAAGACAGGGATGTCCACTCATAGCCTTTCCAACATCACACCGGAGGTTCTAGCCAGGGCGTTAGGAAAAGAAAAAAGAAAAGAAAAGAAAAGAAAAGAAAAGAAAAGAAAGACATCAGTATTGGAAAGGAAGAAGTAAAAGTATTACCATTTGCTGATGACATGATTTTGTATATGAAAATTCAAGGACTCTACTGAAAACTATTGGGCCCATAAACAAGTTCAGGAAGTTTGCAGGTTACAAGATTCACATACAAAAATAAAGTGTATTTCTATACAGGAGCACCGAGCAGACTGAAAATGAAATTAGGAAAACGATGACACTTAACAATAGTGTCAGGCTTCCCTGGTGGCGCAGTGGTTGAGAGTCCGCCTGCCGATGCAGGGGACGTGGGTTCGTGCCCCGGTCCAGGAAGATCCCACATGCTGCGGAGTGGCTGGGCCCGTGAGCCATGGCCGCTGAGCCTGCGCGTCCGGAGCCTGTGCAATAGCATCAAAATAATAAAATACTTAGGAATAAGTTTAACAAAAGAAGAGCAAACTTGCCCTCTGAAAACTACAAAACATTGTTGAAAGAAATTAAATTAGATCTAAATAAATGGAAAGAAAGCCATGTTCATGGATCAGAAGATTTAATGTTGTTAAGATGGCAATACTCCCCAACTGATCTCCAGATTAACTGTTATCCCGATCAAAATCTAAGCTGACTTCTTTGTAGAAATAGGAAAGTCTTTCTAAAGTTCATATGGAACTCAAGGGACTCTGAACAGGGTAAACCAATCTTGAAAAAAGATGAATGAAGTTGGAGGACGCATACGTCCTGATTTCAAAACTTACTACAAAGCTGCAGTAATGAAGACAGTGTGGTACTGCCGTAAGGATAGACACATAGATCAGTGGAGTAGACTAGAAAGCCCCCAAATAAAACCTTACACTGGAAGTCAACTGATTTTTTTTTTTTTTTTTTTTTTTTTGCGGTACGCGGGCCTCTCACTGCTGTGGCCTCTCCGGTTGCGGAGCACAGGCCCCAGACACGCAGGCTCAGCAGCCATGGCTCACGGGCCCAGCTGCTCCGCGGCATGTGGGATCTTCCCGAACCCGAGCACGAACCCGTGTCTCCTGCATCGGCAGGCGGACTCTCAACCACTGAGCCGCCAGGGAAGCCCTCAACTGATGTTTGACGAGGGCGCTAAGACCATTCGTTTTGGGGGAAAAGAATAGTTTTTTCAACTAATAGGGTTGGAACATCTGGATACGCACATGCAAAAGAATAAATTTAGATCCCTACCTCAGACTACATGCAAAAATTAAATCAAAATGGATCAAGGATCCAGTTGTAAGAGCTAAAACTCTACAACTCTTAGAAGGAAACATAGGTATAAATCATCATGACCTTGGATTAGGTAATGGTTTCTTAACTATGACACCAAAAGCACAAGCAACAAAGTAAAAAATAAATAAGTTGGACTTCATCAAAACTGACAGATGTGGGCATCGAAGGACACTCTCAATAAAACGAAAAGACAACCCAGAGAATTAGAAAAAATATTTGCAAATCATATATCTGCTAATGATTTGTATCCAGAATATGTAAGAATTATAAAAAGTACCATTACAACTCAATAATAAATGATAAATTTAATTGACAAATGAGCAAAGGATCTGAAAGACATTTCTCCAAAGAAGAGATACAAACGGCCAATGAGCACATGAAAAGGTGCCCCACGTCGTTAGCCATCAGGAAAATGCAAATCAAAACCACAACGAGATACCACGTCACACCCAGCAGGACGGATAGCGTCTAAAGGACAGAGGATTACAGTTGTTGGTGAGGATGTGGTGAAGCTGGAACCCTCATGCATTGCGGCTCAGAATGACAAATGGTGCAGCCACTTCGGAAGACAGTTTAGCAGTTCCTCAAAGGGTTAAATGTAGAGCTACCAGATGACTCAGGAACTCTACTCCTGGGCATATACCCGAGAGAAGTGGAAACATATGTCCACACAAAAACTTGTACCTAAATGCTCATAGCAGCATTGTTTGTCATAGCCCCAAACTGGAAACAATCCAAATGTCTGTCAAAGGTTAAATAAACAAAATGTGGTGTATCCGGATAGTGGAATATTATTCAACCATAAAAAGTAATGAAACACGGACACAGGCTGCAATATGGAAGAACCTTGAAAATAATACGCTAAGTGAAAGAAGCCGGTCTCAGAGGACCACGTGTTGTATGATTCCATTTCTATGAACTGTCCAGAGAAGACACATCGATAGAGATAGAAAGTAGATCACTGGCTGCCAGGGGCTGGGGGAGTGGGGCTTTGGGAGTGATAAAAATACTCTAAAATCGATGGTGGTGGTAGATGCAGAATTCCGTAAATATACTAAAAGGCATTGAATTGTACACTTTAAATGGGTGAGTTGAATAATATGTGAATTTTATTTCAATAAAGCCATTACATATAAAAAATGGTAACTATCAGAAAGCTCCTTTATGCAACCACCCCGCTGGGAGGCAGGGCAGGAAGGCACAGATCCGAAGGGGACTCAGACTCTGGGCCCCGGAGATTAAAGGCGGTGCTGATGTCCATGGGCGCCACGCACGGACCATCTTTCCTGCGTGCGAGCCAAGTTATCATTTTTATGGAGTTGCTTTTCCAATTAGGGCCATATTTATAATTAGTTTGGAAGCCATTAACTGTCTTATTACTCTTCTTCTTTTAGGTCAAAATCCTCTGCTAATTACTAACCATAATTTTAAAGACAGAAGGGCTGAAGTTGTGCTGTGCGTAGCTGTGCGTCTCTCTCTGCCTCCTGCACATACATATTGTTGATTCTCATGAGCCTGGCGATGAGGCCGTGCATATGCATGATCTGTGCGTTCTCTTCTCTCCTGGCAGGGATGCTGGCCTCTCACCCCAGGGCCAAAGATAGGAGCGGACAGCCCGGTCCCCATGGGGCTGCTGTGCAGAAGGACCACGGTCTCAGGATTCCCAGGACCATGCGGACTCCAGGGGCTCACGGGTGAGCCTATGACCTCTTGCCTCTGAGCAAAGGGTACGACTCCTTCTGGCCTCAGCCAGGAGAGGTGGGACTCAGGGGCCTACACCTGAGTCACACCTGCACGGTGGGTGCCGCCCTGGGGGCTGGGCACGGCCGGGCGGGGGCTGCCTGGCCCTGATGGAGGGGAGGCCGTGGGCATCCTGGCTTGGAGGACAGAAGCCGGGGCCGAGGAGGTCTGTGCCGTCTGTTCTGGGAGGGGCTCCAGGCCTGGAGCTGGCAGTGAGGCTGGGGTGCTGGGCGTGGCTGGGTGAGGGTCTTGGAGAGGGACCAGAACAAGCCCACCTGGACTCTCCCCACGTTTCTTCCTACTTTAGGCTCCTTTGAGTTATTAAGAAAATATTGAAAGCTGCCCTTAGTGGGCCTGGTCAGAGCCAGTTCCTGCTCCTCCGGGAGAGGAGGGCCCTGGGTGGGGCGAACTCTCTGTGCAGTGGGTGGGCCCCAGACCCCTCCCGGCCCTGGAACACTGCTCGAGGCTCTCCTGACCACTGCCTTGTGTCATCGGAAGATGCGCGAGCGCCCGTCGTCTCCTCAGGAAACTCGGCCATTTCGCTCGGGGACCTAAAATGCTCTATGATTTTGTGCATTTGGCAAAATCATTTTTATGCGAAAAACAAAAGATGGCCCCATCACTCACTGGGGACTTACTGTCCCCGCGCCAGTCCCCATGCTGGGAAGGCGCTGGGTGGGAGGGGCTCTGGCCTCAGTGCCGGCTCGCCAGGTCTGGGGGCTGGACCCTGGCAGAGTGGGAAAACCCACCCTCGGCCCAGGGGGTCATGCCGGGAGCGTTCCGTGGGAGCCCCGCCCTGGGCCGGCGGCTCCCCGTCATTGGCGGGGCCATCGGGGGTCTGCCACCCTGCGTCCTTCTTCTCAGTTGGGTCTTTTCCGTGTGGTGTCCTGGGGTCAGAGCTGCTCGACCTTGTGGCTCTCGGCCACGGCTGAGACAGACGTCTGTGAAACAGACAGAGGACAGGACGTGGTGACGAAGAGTCACTGCAGGAGGCCCTGGGGCGCAGCGGGCAGCAGGTGGCCGCGCGGTGCCCTCGTCCCCTCCAGCAGCAGTGGGTGGTCTGCCGTCCCCTCACCTCCCATGGTGACGGCAGCCTGTCTGTCCTCCCCAGGCCTCGGGGTCAGTGGACCCTCCTGTGGGGCAGCGGACCGTGCCTGGCCTTGGGCTGGCTGCACTCAGAGGCGAAGGTGGGGCTCCCCACCCCACGAAGGCGGTCGTGGCCTGAGCGTGGCACTCACTCATTTGAGTCCCCGTCTGCCACTGAGAAGGGGTCTGTCTCACCTGGCGGGAAGGTGTCGACTGAGCCCTGGGCCCTGCCGGGATGCTCAAGAAGAACTCAACTTCGGGGCACGCGCTGACGTGCCCTGGGGGCGGGACCCTGAGGCAGGGCCGGGTCTGCTCTGCCAGCGGGAGGGGGCCCTGGGCGTCCTGCAAGGGCGGGTCTGACTCTCGGCTCAGAGGCGGGAGGTGGGCAGCCCCACCCCGTCTCCAGTCTCAGGCTCTCACCTGGCAGAGCCCCAGCTGTCTCTGTCCACTGGGGAGGATGGTCCACCCACGTGCCCACGGGCCCAGCAGGCCCCTGGGTCCCGGCCCCGCTTACTGAGGGAGCCCAGAGTCCAGAGCGTGATCTCCCTCCTCATGCTTCCAGGTCGGCTCGGACATTGCTGCCTCTGGGAAGTCTTCCTAGGCTGGTGCCTTCCTTGGGGCTCTGCCGGCCCCTGTCCTGGGTGTGGGGTCTGCAGCAGGTACCAGAGAGGGCACCCCCGCTCTCAGGCAGCTGCCATCCAGCGGGAGAGATGGACAGTGTGGATGCAGCTCCTGGGGTGGGAAACACACAAGGCAGGGGCTGGGGGCTGAGCTGCTGTGGGAGCAAGGGAGGCTCTTCTGTAACCTGGTGACGGAGGGGATGATCTTCCAGCTGGCGGGCTGGGGCGGTGGGAGATCAGCTTTCCCAGTTGCGTGCGACCTGGTCACCCTGCCCTTTGCCAGCCCTTAAGGAGGCTGGGGGTCCCTGGTGGGTGCGATGCAAGCCCCCCAGCCCAAGGTAGAACCCTAACTCTGGGGGCTGTAAAACCCTCTGGGACTTGAGGCAAAGAAATTTGTCAACACACAGCTTCTTTGAACAAAACAAGAGATTTCCTCTGAATAATATTTGCGGCTAAAAGCGAACTCGGTTTTCAGAGCTGTAACTGTGCTCGTTCGGAAACCGACTCCCGTTTGGCCTCATCCTGTGTTTTATGAAATAAAGACAAAATTGCCAACACATTTCTTTATATTTCCGTTTGGAAAGGGTTATAAATAGCTGGGCTCGGTAGAAGCCAATATGGACACACAGCTGCAAACTATTCCCGTCAACAGCGGAGGAACCTCGGCCCCAGTGTCAGGATGGAGTCAGAGATCAGTGTGACTTTGGGGTGAGGACACCATGGTCTGCACGGGGCCCGGTGGTCCACCTGCCCCTCCAGGAAGAAACCCACGCTTCTTTGTGGTCTAACTTGGATGTGTCTGCCTGAAGTTATAGCTCCTGAAGTTACAGAGCTGACGGGGAGCTCACCCTTTCACAGGAACGCCTGGTCTATTTCTGGGCAATTCTGTGATCCAGAAAATGCTTTCTTTCACTGAACTTAAGCCCAGCAAGTCTGCCCAGCACCTCTGCTCCTTCCTTTCATTGCCAGACCTGAGGCCACTGTCCTGGTCCTCCGCTGCCATCCCTCCTCCAGGACGCTCACCGCTCATCCTCCCATAGCCTTTCTCTTGCGTGGCTGGAACCCCCAACTGCCCACCACAACCGGCCCCCCTGCTCAGGCTCTGTTCAGTGCTGCACTGCTCCCGGCCGGAGCTCTAGGCTTGGGCTGGCTCAAGCCTTGTGGGCGCCTTGCCCGAGTGGGAGAGAAGCCAGGGGCCTGGGAGTTTTTGGTAATTTGGTGGCTGTGGGCAGACAGCTGGGTCCCGTCAGTTCCTGGGCGGTGCCTCCCGGCCCCTCTAGCCCTTGAGAACGGGGGCTGTGCAGGGCATCTTCCCCATCTGCTCTTGCAGAAGCACCTCTCTGTCCCTGACAGCACGTCCTCCTGCAGCCCGAGTCCATCGATAAACGTTGCCAGTGTTGTGTCACCTGCAGCAGTTTAGCGAGCGACTCTGCCACGCTTCCCTCAGCCTGAGCTGGGCTGGTCAGCACCTCGGACAGTGCCCCTCCCGCCCTTGGGAACCAGATTCCAGGGGCGGCGTGGGTGGCCCCACGTGTGCCCTGCTCAGGGCTGGCCACCTCCCTCTCCGGGCCCCCAGGGCCCGGCCCCGCTCAGGACACTCCTCCCTCGGCGGCAGCTCACTTGGGCTTAGTCTTGGCCGTGAGATCATCAACCGAGGGGCCAGCCCCCTCCTCAGGTGTGTCCTGCAGGCGAGCAGAGCACCCCCTGTGGTGGGAGGTCAGGGATGGACTGCCAGACCGCAGGGGTGTCCCTGGCCCCGACGGCAGAGCCAGGGAGCCTGCCGTGCACACACCTCGCTCCTAGCGCCCACCTGCGCGCCCTAGCCCTCCCAGGACTGGCTGCTGGACCCCCTGGGCCACGCCCCCCCCTTGTCCTCCTGCTCTGCTCCTGGTAACGGCCCACACTCCTCTGGGAAGAAACAGGAGTGGATCTCCCTGCAGCAGCACGGCAGCTCCAGGAGAGGCCAGACTTTCTCGATAATGAGGTTGGGTCTTTGAGCACAGCTGCAGACACATCGAAAGTGCGCATGGCCCCCATGGCCCAAAGTCACGTGCTTTGAGAACCGTCCCCCCAGGAGACAGCTCTGGCATCAGTGGAGCAGAACAGGGGAGTGTAAGGTGCTCAGCAAAAGAAGCAGGAAGTGAGCAGTGAGGGCTGCTGGGCGGAGGACGGAGCCTTCCTCTTGTGTAAACAAGGGTCACAACACCCCCACCCCCAATTAGTGTGACTTTGGTTAAAATGGAATAATTATGAGCAGCGCCAGGGAAACTATAGGCTTATCTGTGTTAGGAGCGAGGTGTGTGCACGGCAGGGTCCCCGACTCTGCCGTCGGGGCCAGGGACTCTGCCGTCGGGGCCAGGCTGGAAGCCTCACACCCCACTCCTACCACCCACGCGCATCTGCCGGAACTCAGGCACACGACGGGCTCTGACTGCAAGGGAGGCCGAAAATGTCGTTTAGGTGTGTGTCCAGGCAAAAGAGGAAACAGGTTCGGTGACCAGATAGTCAGTTTCTGACACATTGCTTTCTTCTGATTCCCGAATAAGGGATGAGCCATTTTTCCAATGCGTGAAACCCATGTACCACGATGTCTTCCTCACCACCAAGGAGGTACTTCAAGATGCCATCTGGTCCCTGCATCTGGTGCAAAGTCCTGGATCTCTCCCCAGAGAGATATCCATCTTTCTGTCTGTCTACCTATCTATCATCTACCTACCTACCTATCTATCTATCTATCTATCTATCTATCTATCTATCTATCTTTCTGTATCTATCTATCATCTATCTGTCTATCTATCTATCTATCTTTCTGTATCTATCTATCTATCTATCTATCTATCTATCTATATCTATCTGTGTTAAAGAGGCACAGAGATACATAAGACACACGAAGGGAAGACAAATGTATTACTTGGTATTTCTGAATATGAATACAAATAAATGGAACAGAAAAGTTTTATTTTAAAAAGTAATGAAAGGCTCAACAAAATACTAAAAAAATCAAATTCAGAAACATATGAAAAAGATTCTACCCCATGTTCAAGTGGGATTTATCCCTGGAATGCAAAAATGTTTCAATATATGAAAATATACCACATTAACAGAATGAAGAAAAAAAAGAAACACATGACCATTTCAACTGATGCAGAAAAAGTAACAAAATTCAACACACTTTCACGATAAAAATACTCAACAGTCGTGGTGATCGTGTTGTAATGTATATAAAAGTTGAATCACTACATTGTACACCTGAAACTAATATAGCATTGTATGCCAATTATACTTCAATTAAAAAAAACATGAAACAAGAAAACACGCAACAAACTAGGAATAGAATGAAACTACCTCAACATAATAATGGTCATATAAAAAAGCCCACAGCAAACATCATAACTAAGGGTGAAGCAATAGAAGTGTTTCTTGTAGGAATAGGAGCAAGTCAGAGGCCCATTTCCCACCTTCTATTCAACCTGGCACTGAAGTACCAGCAAGAGCAATTAGGGGAAAAAGAGAAATAAAAGCCATTCAAGTCGGAAAGGAAGATGTAAAATTATCTCTGTTTGCAAGTGACATGATCTTACATGTAGGAAAGTGTAAAGATTCCACAAAAACTCTTTTAGAATTAAGAAATAAACTCAGCGGGCTTCCCTGGTGGCGCAGCGGTTGAGAGTTCGCCTGCCGATGCAGGGGACTCGGGTTCGTGCCCCGGTCCGGGAGGATCCCACATGCCGTGGAGCGGCTGGGCCCGTGAGCCATGGCCGCTGAGCCTGCGCGTCCGGAGCCTGTGCTTCCCAACGGGAGAGGCCACGGCAGTGAGAGGCCCGCCTACCGCAGAAAAAAAAAAAAGATCTACAAATTTGATGCAACCTCTTTTAAAATCCCAGTGTTATTTTTTTTGCTGAAATAGAACAATTCACCCTAAAATTCATATAGGATCTGGAGACCCAGAGTAGCTAAGACCATCTGGAAAAAGAAGAACAAATTTGGAGCACTCACACTTCCTGTTTTCAAAGTTACTGCAAAGCTGCAGTAATCAAACAGCGTGGCATGAAGACCAACATCCAGACCTATGGACTAGAATGGACAGCCCAGACGTAAGTGCTCTTGGCAAGCATGGCCAAAAGGTTTCCAACAAGGCTGCCAAGACCATTCAATAGGGAAAGGGAAAACTGGATATCCATGTGCAGAAGAATGAAGTTGGATGCTTACTTAACACCATATACAAAAATGAACTCAAAATGGGTCAAATACCTAAACACAAGAGCTACAACCATAAAAGTCTTAGAAGAAAACAAAGGGGAAAAGCTTCATGACAGTGGGTTGGCAATGATTTCTTGGATATGACACCAACAGCATAGGCAACAGAATTAAAAATAGGTGAATTAGACTTCCTCAAAATTAAATAGGGCTCTTTTGTGCATCAAAGGACCCTATCAACAGAGTGAAAGACAACCCATGGACTAGGAGAAAATATTTGCAAATCATATATCAGATGAGGGTCTAATACCTAGAATAAACAAAGAATTCCTACAACTCATCAACAAAACACAAACAACCTGATAAAAAAAAGGGCAAAATACTTGAAAGGATATTTCTCCAAAGAAGATACCAATCACTAATCATTAGGGAAATGCAAATCAAAGCCACATGAATAAAAGAGAAAAAGAATAAAAGGCACACGTGGACCCACCTCATACCCATTACGATGACTCCTATAAAAAACAGCATAGAGCGAAGGTTACTGAGGATGCGGAGAAACTGGAAACTTTGTGCACTGCTGGTGGGAATGTAAATGGTGCAGGCACTGTGGAAAACAGTATGGCGGTTCCTCAAAAATTAAACGCGGAATTACCATACGATCCAGCAATTCCACTCCTGGGTACATACCCCAGAGAACTGAATGCAGGGACTTGAACAGATGTTTGTACGCCACGTTCAGCAGCATGGTTGACACTAGTCAAAGGTGGAGACAACTCAAGTGTCCACGGGCAAGTGAATGGATAACAGAACTTGGTCCCTACATACAAGGGAACATTATTCAACCTTAAAAAGGAAGGGGATTCTGACACCTGCTACAACATGGATGAACCCTGAAAACATTATGCCCAGTGAAATAAACCAGTCACAAAAGGACAAATATTATATGATCCCACTTACATAAGGGCCCTAGAGTAGTCAAATTTAGAGAGACAGAAAGCAGAAGGGGATTGACAGGGGTTGGGGGAGGGGGATGGAGGCTGAGTGTGTAATGGGGACAGAGTTTCAGATCAGGAAGCTGAGAAGGTTCTAGAGACGGATGGTGGTGATGGTTTGGACAACAAGGTGAATGTAATTAGTGCCCCTGAACTTACACTGAGAGATGGTAAAGATGGTACATTTCCTGTTATGTACATTTTACCACAATAAAGAAAATGTAATGGAAGGAAAATGTTACTTGAATTCAAAGACTGAAAGGACCCAGAATGATCAACACAGGACAACAAGACAGCAAAATCCAGTGGAGCAGGGCTGTCCCAGCAGGAGCTGGGGCTGAAGGGATGGAGGCGGGCAAGGGTCCAGCTCACTGGAGAGCTGAGGTGGCTGTGATTCCACAGAATGCAGGTGGTGGAAACCTAGCAGCGAAATCAATGGCCTTCTTAGTGACCCTCAGGAGGTGGGCAGAGAAGGAGGGAGTTTCCTCAAATTCAGTGCCAGTGAGTAACTATATGTGCTTAGAATTAAAACCATGCAATTTAAAAGCGCTCCAACCTTTTAATATATTTTTGTAATTTCTACTCCCCCGCCCGCCCTGGTTTGGTGGGATTTTTTTTTTAAGGAACTTTGGAGAAGGAATAACATATTTCAGCAATCTCTTCACGTTCACTTAAAAAAAATCTGTTTATTTCAAGTAAAATATAAAACTCTTAATGGAAGTTAGCATTTGTCGTGTGAAGCCGCTTCTCTAGCCCGTTCTGTCCGTTTGCTGGTTCGCTCCCCTTCCCGTGGACAGTTTGAGGGGGGCTGAGTTGTATTCACCAGGGGTTACGGGGCAAGATTTTAAATTTTAATTCTTTCCTTTCATTTTGTATTGCCTTAACTTTTTATAATGAGCACGTACTATTTTAAAAATCTAGTTAACCTATTTTTAGAAATTAGGGTAACCACTAGAAACTGGATAGATAACTTTCCAGAGGGAGAAACAGAAGAGAGGAAGCGTCATCCAGCCATGGGCAGGAGAAGCGAAGTCGGGCAAACGTGGAAATAGGACGCCCGGGAGGGAGAAAGGGCTGGGCTGCGACGCACGTGGGCCTCCAAAGTACAGCGGCAGGCTGGACGTTTTCTATTTAAAGACAGAGGCTCTCGCACTGAGAAAAGAAATGATTCCAGCCCTATCGTGATTAGGAGAGACAACCTCAAAGAAGGTGAAACACAAAAATAAAACATATACCAGGCGACTGTCAACCAATAAAGCAAACATACTAATATCAGACAAAATGAAATTCAAGGCAAAGTGCATTAAACAAGACAAAAGTGTCCTTTTTCTTGTTTTTTTCAACAGTACAACTCACAAAGGATATGTAATTGAGAAAGCTGGTGACCACGTGTATTAGAGGCTCTGCACACAGGTCCCCGCCCCAAACCAAACACCAGCAGCAAGCAACCACCCGTCAGAGCAGAGGTGCAGAGAACGAGCCCTCCTCCCGGTGCCCTCCCAGGACAGAGTGTCAGGCAGGGGCTGCTGGGAAGTCTCAGCAGGAGGGTCCCAGTGGAGGCGCGTGGGGTTGACGCTGTAGAAAATACGGCACTTAACTTACTTCATTCAGTACTAGTAAATCAATGGATAACATTACATATTGAGTGAAAACATAGAAACAGAGGTTAATAAATCATTCAATAAAAATTCTAAGTTTCATCCCTGATGAAAAACATTTCGCATGATGGGCACAGCCGGGAATCTCTTTAATTCGGCACAGGGTGTGCGCCAGCGCCTGTGGCGACCCTCACGTGCTAGACGGACCCCAGTGAGGTCAGGTCCGGAGGGAGGGGAGCCGCCCGCTCTGCAGGGCCTGGGAGGGCTTGTGGGCACGTGGCAGTTCCAGACGACGGAGCGAGCGCTGCCCACACCTTCTCTCACTTCCTCACCACAACCCCGTGAATTGAGTCCGCTGTTATCATCATTATTTTTTTTATAAGTTTCAAGTGTGCAGCATTACAGTTCGACGTCTGTACACCCTACAGCATGGTCACCCCACAAGCCTGGTCACCACCCTCCCCATCCATCGACCCCTCCATGCACATCCCGCGCCGGGCGGCAGCCTCCTCCAGCTGGGCTACCGGCAGCTTCCGCGTCATCAGTGCAAACGTCAACTCAGTGAAGCAGCACGTGACAGCTTGATGTTCTACGGGAAGGAGTTTGGGCCCAGGCGCTCGGGGACCTCTGGGCTCAAGGACACCATGGTGGCCATTGCTGGTCTTAAGGAAGGCATTTCCAGGACTGCAGGAAGTGTGACAGTGAGTGATGGCGGCTTGACAGTGACGGTGAGCGGGAGCCCAGGGGCTTAAGTGAAGACCGCCTTCCCAGCTGGAGCAGTCGTGCAAAGGCCCTGAGGCAGGAGGGAGCAGGGGCCTTTGGGAGGTCAGTGAGCCTGCGGTGGGAGGGGGGGCCTGGCCTTGTCTGAGGGGCCACGGGGCTCCACTGCTCCAAGCCCGCGGTCAGGTGTGCGTTTCAAGAGCACCTTCTGACCCCAGTGCCGGGGACTGGTGGGCAGAGGGATGGGCACTCTGTGCGCACGTGGCTGGCGGTGTGGGTGCAGCGAGTCAGTGGGGGCTGGAGGTTGGGGTGCAGGAGCGATGGGCAGAGTCCTGGCTATGAGAACGCAGCTGCAGATCGCCAACAGGGGCTCGTGGGTGCTGTGATGTGAAATCCACCACCACAGCCCAGGACCAAGCATGGCGGGGATCTCGGCGGGCCTGTCCCTGGGGCAGAGGCTCCTCCGGTGCCTGGTTTGACCTGAGGGCTCCTGCGAGCCAGAGAGTCCTCAGATGTGCACCCTCACTCCGCCCTCACTGGGGCACCCCCGGGAAACCTCTCGCTCCCGTAGTTCACTGTCAGCGTCTCATTCCTGGAAGATGCAGACTAACCCAGGGAGCGCTGTCCTTCACAAGGACGGGCGGATGGAAGAGGACCGAGCTGGCGGCAAAGCTCGAGCTGGGGCCGCATGGTCTGAGGCCCTTCGGTCAGCTGCCCAGGGGCTTGGATGTAGGTCTGGAGTTTGGGGGAGCCGACGGGGTCTTCCTGTGCAGAGACGTGGTCTCCTTGACGTGGCTCTGTCTTCTTGATCAGTCTTCATTTGAGTAGGTGACCACCAGATGGATTTAAAACCATATCAACTGGGCATAAATGCATTTTCCACAAAGACTGGGCTTTTTAGGGCTTTATTTATTTGGTTTTGAACTACGGTAAAAATATACATAAGATTTACCATTTTAACCATTTGTAGGTGTACAGCTCAGGGGCATTAAGTGCATTCCCATTGCTGTGTGATCATCACCTCCATCATCTCCAGAACTTTTCCATCTTCCCAAAGCAGAGCTCTGGGTCGAAGGGACCTTTTGTGCTCACGGCCCCGTGGGGAGAGCCGCTTTCTTTTCTGTGTCTATTCCTTACCTCCTGTTCGTACCACAGCCCGTCCTTCCAATTCCTCCCTGTGGATCGAATTCCTCCAGGTGGACTGCCCCACGGTGTCTACACGGTGGCTTGTTTTCCACGCCCAACCGCAGCCTTACGTGCCACCCAGGCCATGGGGGGCGGGGAGGGAGACTGCCTCCAGGACTGCCTCCGGTCAGATCTGGGCAGAAGAGGCCACCAGAGGCCGAGTCCCAGACTATTCGCTGCCCCAGAGAGAGGCAGAGGTGGAGGCCGAGTCCCCCAGGCCTGGGAACTTCGTGCTCAGTCATCCTTCTACAAGCATCCGGGATGCTTGTAGAAGTTAGCATGACGGCCAGCGGACGCTGGGACACGCCCTTGTCCCCGGGCGCAAAGGTTTTCCCTGTAACTTATCCATCTGGCCTCTTAAAGTGGTTCTATTCTTCAAACAGGAAAAGCTGCGGGCACTTTTACGCTTTTTTCCTGGGAAGCACCTCACTGAAAGGTGGTAGATATTTGCCTCTCGATATGCCGTTTCTCATTAAAATGTTTTCTTCTTGCTTTTGTTTTCAAGCCCACAATGTTAAACACACAAATTAAAAATCTTTATTGACATTTAATATAAAAGCTCTCAGCTGTGAAGCTGAAGTGACTATTGTGGGTTAACTTAGCATATATCCCTGCAAATGGCTCTTAGGAGAAACACATCGGCAACAGTGATGTAAGAGGTGCGACTCGGAAGGACCATCTAATGAAATCTGATAAGAGGAAGGTGTAAGTCCTGCTGGTTGTGTGTGAGCCTGGAAATTAAACTGAAGTGCGGTGTTACTGATCCCCCATCGGAAAGAAGGAATCACTCTCTACAGCACGGAGACTATTTACGTGTCGCTGTCCTGGCTTTAAAGGACATCTCTGTGGACAGATCTAAGGCTGGCATGGAGACTATTTACGTGTTGCTGTCCTGGCTTTAAAGGACATCTCTGTGGACAGATCTGAGGCTGGCGTGGAACAGCGTGCGTCTTCGGCGGGAAGAGGTGTCAGTAGATCAGTCTGTCAGAGCACGAGGCCCTAGCTTCAGGCAAATGGGATATTTATAAAGAGAGCGGGGAGGCCTCAGTGTCTGTTTTCCAGCACCTGTTTCCTGCTCACAAGCTTTACCTTTGAACAGCCAGCTCTCCCAAGGGAGGGGGGCGCCCTCGACAGACGTCACTGTGGGTGCCTCAGGGACGGGCAGCAGGGCAGATGGCCGCTGTCCTCCAGCAGCTTGGGCCGGACACCTGGTCTGGGGGGAGGCATGAGGGCCATTCTGACCTTGCAGGGCAGGGAGTGGAGCTCTGGGCTCAGCGCAGCTGCATGCTGCGGGTTCTGATGGAGATGGTGACCCCGACGGAGGGCTCCCAGGATCACGCTCTGCGCCATCACTTCGCAGGCCCTCGCCAAAAGCTATGGGGTCTATTGCCCGCTCCTTCATCCAGGCCGGCCTTGCCACCTGCTTTAGTGCCATGACTGAGCACCAGCTCTGAGGTTGGCCAGCCTGCTGGAGGACCAGGGTCCGGTTGTCCTGGTTGAGGCCTCCCCAGACCAGCCTGTAGCCCGCCGAGCCCCAACGTGGGACAGAGCCAGCTACAGTCATCAGAACTGTGTATCCCGGCTCACAGCTGATCCTACACACGTGGGCAAACCTACCTGAGACCGAACAGCCTGCTGACCCATTAACTCGTGAGCAGCTATGCACACATCAAGCCGCTGAGTTTGGGTGTTTGTTTTGCAGTGACAAAAAATGATACAACCCCCGGCCCAGGGGATCCGGGTCTGCAGAGTCACACACGCCCCAGGTGCACCAGGAGGGGGCAGGGCAGGCGCCGGGCTGGTCCTGGGGGCAGGCTGGGTGGTTCACACCCACTGCTCTCTCCACTGGGCGGCCCCCCGGGCTCCACCTCGGCTGGTGTAGACAGAAGGGCTAGGAAGTGAGCGAGAACTTTACTGGTGCTTGAATATCTGAGAGATTCCCCTCACGCACTGGCAGCAGAGGCGAGAGCCGGAAACTGCAATTTGGAAATTTAATTATATCTTTGGAAGACATGTATGCGCTTTAGAATGATTTTATTTAAAAAGCCCTCAAAAAATAGAGTCTGGTTTTTTCCTATCTTGTGATTAATTCAAGCCAAATAAAAGGAACCAGTGAACCTCACTAAGAGCCTACGGGGAGTTTTCATTTGCAGTATCTGTAGTCTTGAGTCTCGAAGTCTCAATTTGTGTCAAATAAGCTCCTACAGGTACAGTCCTGGGTTCCAGCACGGCGTGTCACATTTTGTTCCATTTAAGTAAATTACATACGCGGCCACGGCGGCGTTACTCCAGCTTCTAATCAAATCGCCAATCTGTGGAGCGCCAGGCTGCGTGTCCCCGGGGGCAGGCTGCTCACACGGACGGGCGAGTTGTGCAGATGAGGCGCCTCGGCCCCCTGGGTGAAGTCAGGACGTCAGCACAGCTGTAAAGGAGGGGGCTGCCCCCGGCCCCAGGTGACGGGAGCCCCTCAGCTCTATGAGGCTCCACACTTCTTCCCTCTCACGCGCCAGGTTTGCACTCCTGCCTCTAGAAGCAGTGAACACGGGCTGTGTGCGATGGCCGGCAGGGAGCAGTCATGTGGGGAAAGAGTGCTCATCCTGTGGGGCTCTGCCCGGCGGTGCGTCCAAGCACCGAGGCTGCCCACCCGCCTGGACGTGGGCACGTGTGTGTGTCATGTACTTGAGTGTGTGTGTGGGTGCATGTGTACACGTGTGCATGTGTATGTCTTTGTGGGTGTATGTGTGCATGTGTCAGCTGTATGCATACATGTTACGTGTCAGTATATATGTCTGTGCCTCTGTGTGTAAGTGTGTAGATTTAAATATGTGTGTACGTGTTTATACGGGAGTATGTGCATGTGTGTGTCTCTGCATGTGCATGTGTCTCTGTGTGTGTGTGTGCACGCATCTAATGCATGTGAGTGTGTGCCCGTGTGCCCACGTGTGCATCTGGACATCAGTGTTATTACCTCCCACTCACCCTGTGTCCACCTGGGGGCCTCATCCTGTCTGGGTCCAGTCACGAGTCCACACAGGTGGCCAACACGCCATCCTTCCCTCCTGACCTGGGGTCTCTTCTCCTTCCCCACCCCCCCATCATGCCCCAGCCATGTGGCACTGTAGGGCCCCATCTGCCCCCCAGCTCCCCATGGCCACGTCTTCCCTGGGGACCCTGCCCTGGAACGAGGGCCCACCTGCTTGAGCCAGGGCTCCCCAGGCGCTGGAGGGCTGCATCTGGAGGTACCACAGGAAGCAGGGTCGGCCCTCCGGCCGGGAGCACACTTCCCTCCTCGGCTGTCTCTAACCAAAGGCGGGTGTAGCTCAGAGTGAGGGAGATACAGGGGGATGGAGGTAGGGAGCGAGGGAGACCCAGGGATTCGCCCGTGAGCAGTGACAGAGTCGCAGCTTCAGACCCGTGTCCTGTGGGCAGAGCGAGCTGGGGCTTGGCAGCCTGGACGTGAGGCCCTGGGCTCAGCAACTTAACAGGATGCATTTAAATGCACCCTCCGTCCGTCCCTTCAGGTGGCATGGACAGGTTGCCCAGAGCCCGTGTGCTGATGCCTCTATAAACCGCGGATGCCAACTCCTTCCCTCACACACGAATTCTTTGGTAAAATTAGAAACTTGAAGCCGAGGGCTCCTGGGCGCCTGGGAAAACAGTGACGTGGGTCCACCATGCCTCCTCTTTGCCCAGCCCTGGGCCACTGTGGGCTGGCTCAGTGCCTCCTGTCCATGCCCGTTGGGCCCAGAGCTGAGAGGCAGACGAGTCGGGGAGGAAGGGCAGTGGAGGATAACACGCTGCGTGGCCACACCTGGCTGACTGCCCCCAGAGCACCAGGCTGCAGAGGCGGGACCTCACTGGCCAGGCTGCCCCCGGGGCTCCTGGGTCCTCGGGTTTCTTCGGGCGCCAACGTGACTCTCCAGGGCCCTGGACGCTTTTGCCTTCATGAGCCTCTTGATCAATTTTCTTCTTTTAAGCTTCTTTGAGAAAAGAGGATTATATTTTTGATGTCGTATCTGAGAAACGTTTGCCAAATTCAAAGACAGCTTTTGATTTTCTCAATTGTTTTTCTTTTTTCTATCATTGATCTCCTCCCTGGTCTTTAGTCTTTTATCCTGCATACTTTTAATTCAATATATTGTCTTTTGTCTCCCTACTTTCTTTTTTTTTAAAAAACATCTTTATTGGAGTATAATTGCTTTACAATGTTGTGTTAGTTTCTGCTGTATAACAAAGTGAATCAGCTATACATATACATATGTCCCCATATCTCTTCCCTCTTGCGTCTCCCTCCCACCCTCCCTATCCCACCCCTCTAGGTGGTCACAAAGCACCGAGCTGATCTCCCTGTGCCATGCAGCTGCTTCCCACTAGCTATCTATTTTACATTTGGTAGTGTATATATGTCCATGCCACTCTCTCACTTTGTCCCAGCTTACCCTTCCCCCTCCCCAAGTCCTCAAGTCCATTCTCTAGTAGGTCTGTATCTTTATTCCCGTCTTGCCCCTAGGTTCTTCAGACCCTTTTTTTTTTTTTCTTTTTAGATTCCATCTATATGTGTTAGCATTCGGTATTTGTTTTTCTTTTTCTGACTTAGTTCACTGTGTATGACAGACTCTAGGTCCAGCCACCTCACTACAAATAACTCAGTTTCGTTTCTTTTTATGGCTGAGTAATATTCCATTGTATATATGTGCCACATCTTCTTTATCCATTCATCTGTCGATGGACACTTAGGTTGCTTCCACGTCCTGGCTATTGTAAATAGAGCTGCAATGAACATTTTGGTACATGACTCTTTTTGAATTACAGTTTTCTCAGGGTATATGCCCAGTAGTGGAATTGCTGGGTCATATGGTAGCTCTACTTGTAGTTTTTTAAGGAACATCCATACTGTTCTCCATAGTGGCTATACCAATTTATATTCCCACCAACAGTGCAAGTGGGTTCCCTTTTCTCCACACCCTCTCCAGCATTTATTGTTTGTAGACTTTCTGATGAGGGCCGTTCGGGCAGGTGTGAGATGATATCTCATTGTACTTTTGACTTGCATTTCTCTAATGATCGGTGATGTTGAGCATCCTTTCATGTGTTTGCTGGCAATCTGTGTATCTTCTTTGGAGAAATGTCTATTTAGGTCTCTGCCCATTGTTGGATTGGGTTGTTTGTTTTTTTGATATTGAGCTGCATGAGCTGTTTATAAATTTTGGAGATTAATCCTTTCTCAGTTCCTTCATTTGCAAATATTTTCTCCCATTCTGAGGCTTGTCTTTTCGTCTTGTTTATGGTTTCCTTTGCTGTGCAAAAGCTTTGAAGTTTCGTTAGGTCCCATTTGTTCATTTTTGCTTTTATTTCCATTTCTCCAGGAGGTGGGTCAAAAAGGACTCGCGGCACACTTCCCAGAAATTCAAGCTCCGTGTCAGGGAATTTGATGTGATAAGATGCACAATCAGATATCGCTGGAGGCTCGGCCCTAGTGAAGATGCTGCGGGGCCCCGAGCCCAGCATCACTCCTGGTTCCGAGGCCCCAGCCCCGTGTGCTCGGACTCTGGGAGGGGCCAGGCAGGTGAGAGGCAGATGCCCTGGGGCAGCTCCGCACCCGTGAGGACTGACAGGCGATCGGGGAGAGGCCAGCACCGCCTATGGCCACGGGTCGCTCTCTCCCTCGGAGCCGGGGCCAGGCCTGCCGGCCCTCCTTCGTGGTGGCGCCAGGTGCTCAGCTGAGCTGGGACACTGCTCTGGGGAGTTGGGGGGGGGTCGATGTGCAGAGCCGTGCCCCAATTCCCACCCTCCCGGGGGAAAGACCCTCCCCCCACTGTCGGTATTCCGTCCACGGCCCCTCCTCCCCAGCCACTATGAATACACCAACACGGCCCCTGACCCAGGATGGCTGGTTTGAGCCTCTCCTGGGGATTCAAGTGAAAATCTTTCTATTATTGAAAATTTCAAACATATTTATACATATTTGAAAGGGGAGGCTATCATATACTAAGCTCTTATGTGTCCCCCTCGCCCTGCCCAGCTGCAAGAATAATCCGCCGTGGGTCCCCACCGCCTGCCACGGACAGTCTGGTTTTATCAAGCACCTGCCCACCCCCACGCCCTCCCGCCCTGGAGAACTTTGAAGCCGACCTCAGATCACTTCTGTCCGGGGCTTCGGAGAGTTGAGAGAAAGGTGTCTTGACCAGCACCGTCCAGCCGAAATATGAGAGCTGTGGACATCATCTCACATCAAAAAGTAGAAACGAAATAGCTAAAATCAATTCTAACAGCGTATTTTATTTCACCCAACAGACCTGAAATACCACTCCAGTGTGTAATCAACATGAATTATCAATGGGGTGTGTTACATGCTTTTCCACACTAAGTCTTTGCCATCTGGTAAGGATGTGACACGTATGACATATTCAGAGGCTGTATTTTCATTGGACAAACTTGATCTGTATTTGTGTTTCATAAAGCTTACAGCTAAGAAGGTGTATTCACATGCTCGTGTGGTTCCAGACATGCTTAGAAGTGTTCCAGCAACTGACGTGAGCACAGGAGATCGTCCCCTTTGTGCTCACATCCACGGTGCCCCACCTGGCACCTCTTAGAGCAGAATCCATTCTGCTTGGAGGTAAGGGCGCATCAGCTTACAACCCTGTCTGTCCAAGTCAAGCTCCTTGCTGGTGAATTTGCTTTGTTTCAGCCCCTCGGCCGCACGGGCCATGGTTCCGGTGCTCAGTGACCACAGAGGCCAGCGGCTGCCGCGTGGACAGGGCAGGTGTGGAGCCGCCGGCAAGGCTGGGGGCCCGCGTGTGACCTGAGCACAGAATGCAGGGCGGGAGTGTCCCTGCACGGCCCCTGACTTGGCGGTCATCGAGGGTGACACGCATGCTCCAGGCCAGCAGGAGTGTCCGCTCCAGTGCTCGGAAAGTGTCCATTACTACTGTTGTGTAATTAACACTACGCCCCCTCCCATCAGAGAAAGAGCCCCTTGGGCCGCCTTGCACACAGTGGTCACTTAGTAGGCTCTTGCTGACAGGCTGCACCATCCCTGGCAGCTGCAGTCTTAACTGGGCCAGGTACCCCCTCCGACACCACCATGGTGTGGCCCTGACGTTGCTCCCTTGGACGGTTAGCCACAGGGCACTGCCATGTGCCCACCTGGCTCTGGTCCTTCCCCACGTCCTGTCCTGCTTCCTGAAAACCTCGTGTGTCCAGGCGCTGGGGATGCGAGCTGGAGGTGTGGTGTCAGCCCGGAAACAGGTTTGGGGCACACCTCGGGACCAACAAAGGAGGGTGGACACAGGAGTGCCCAGGGGAGCTGCTCCAGGAGGAGGAAGGGCGAGTTTGTGAGGATGAGACCAGACTGCGTGAGCGAGCGTCTTGGGGGCGACTCCGGAGGGTGGCTCGGGCCATTTTGCCAAATGCCTTGGAGGTCCCGCAGGATTTTGGGTTTATCTTCTGGGCAATGAAGGTTTGTTCAGCCGGGGAGTAGCCGGGTCCTATTTGTGCTTTGAGAACGACACCATAGGGGCGTGTGGTTTGGTGATGGGGGTGTTGAGAGGTGAGGAGGGTCAAGACTGTGAGCGCAGCGCTGTCAGTGGGAACGGGCACCGTCAGAGGAGACCCGCAGGACCTGCTGACCGATGCCCGGGCTGAGAGGGGTGGAGGGCCGGGTTCCGGGCTCAGGCGGCCTTGGGAGCCTCCCCGGGGTTTAGAGAACATCTTGCCTCCCCATTTTCCATCCTGATCCCACTGGGTTTCACCTGTTCCTCCAGGTCAGTCAGTAGATGGGGCCCTGCTGTCAGCATCTGTCTTGAGCTGGAGGAGCGTTTTGATTCCCCAGGAACATTTTCACATGTGGAAGCTCTTCCGGTCTTCAGCAATGTGGTAAATTACCCGGACCGATTTTCAAATGTGAAACCAACTTAGCCTTCCTGGAGCAAACCCCACATGCTCACGAGGCATTTCTCCTTCTACGCGTTGCTAGGTTTGGTTTGCTAGTATTTCATTTTGGAGTTTCCATTTCAGTAAGAATTCCACAGGTAAGAATGGTCTTTAAAAATAATGTCTTGGTCATATTTACGTATCAAAGCTATGCCAGCTTCAGAAGTGAGCTGGGAGATTTCTATCCTTTTTAGTCTCTGGAGGAGTTTGTATAAGATTGACATTGTTTCTTCCTTAATATTTTGTGGAATTCACTGGTGAAGCCCGTTGGAAGTTTTTCCTTGAGGAAAGGTTTTAAGTTATGGATTCAATGTATTTAATAGATACAGGACCACCTACATTTTCCTTTCCTTCTTGTCAGCTTTGGTGAGTTATCTAGGACATTTTCCACTGCATTTCAGTTTTTTTTTTTTTTTTTTTTTTTTTTGCGGTACGCGGGCCTCTCACTGTTGTGGCCTCTCCCGTTGTGGAGCACAGGCTCCGGACGCGCAGGCTCAGCGGCCATGGCTCACGGGCCCAGTCGCTCCGCGGCATGTGGGATCTTCCCGGACCAGGGCACGAACCCGCGTCCCCTGCATCGGCAGGCGGACTCTCCACCGCTGCACCACCAGGGAAGCCCAATCACCATCTGTTTTTGATTCTTTTTAGTGGCAGCTGCCAACTCCCAGGTGGGCTCCTGGTGACACCCCCTGAGGGCTGGCTGGACCGCTCTCATACTCCCTTGCCTGGTGGTGCCTGTGAGGAGAAGGCTGATGTGTCCTGCCTGCCCCAGGCCCTCCTGGACAGCAGCGATGAAGGGTCAGTCCACTGAGGGTAGATCAAGGCACTGCCTGGGCTGAGCCCAGGCCTGGGCCCTGGGGACCCAGAGGCAGACACACAGATGTCTCCCTGGGGGGAGACAGTCAGTGGACAAGGAAGCACATTCTTGTCACTTGCACAGTGAAAAGTGACCTAAAGAAAAGCCAGCCTGTCAGGTGATGGAGGGAGGCTGGTGTCCTCAGGGCACGATGGCGGGTAAGCCCCTCTGACCCAGCCTGCCTCCCCGCTCCCGCGTGCAGCACGCCTTCCGGATGCTCTGATTTCTGCACCACTCAGATGATCCTAACGTGAGAGCAATGCTTGGAATTCAAAGAAAAATATCATGAAACTAGAGAAAAGACCAATGTAAACAAAAAAGACAAAACCAACTTATTCTAACAGAGTTCATACCTCAAAATACTCAGATGAGTGGCTAAAAAGTAGCCAAGACCCCAGGAGGACAAGTGGCAAGAGATGAGAGACCCTCCACAGGGAGGGAAATTCTGACCATGAAAAGCCCCCCAAACAAGCTGCTTTCTCTGCAAGGTCCAGGCCAGTTCCGCTGGTCCCAGAAAAGTGGACTTTGCGTCCCAGAGTCACAGACCCGGTCATTGCGAGAAAGTGTGTTTGTTTCACTTTGTTTTGTGTCCTCAGGACTTTTAGCTGGTACTTCTGACTTATTTTCATAGTTCAAATCGTTTTCCTTGAGCACACGGTATTTCATGTAAGATCCAGCAGATTTATCCTTCCGGAGTCATGTACCCTACGGGCCCGTGCTTGCAGACGGAGCTAAAAGTAGGTTTGCTAAGCAGTGGCCACTCTGCTTAGAGGTCTGCCCTTCTTAATAGGACTTATTCCTTTAACAGAGCATCGCCACAGGCGTTCAGAAAACATCGATTCATTCGCACCTGCTCACTGAGGGCCCTGGGGCCCCAGGTGCCAGGGCTGAGCCACGTAGGGGACAGAGCAGGGCTCGGGTACCTGGGTCTGGGGCTTGGGTGGGGAGGGGGTGAATTCTGCAGCGCTACGCTCAAAAGTGCCCAGATGATGGGAAGTTCTGGATCTTGTAATAACTGACCAATATAAGCAATGTTTTTTTGGCCTCAATTAAAAAAATATATACTATAGTATAGCATTATGCAAACGATGTGTGCTTATGTAAGAGAATTTGAAAAATACTTAAAAATAGAAAGGATTAAATAAGTCATTTGTAGGGCTTCCCTGGTGACGTGGTGGTTGGGAGTCCGCCTGCCGGTGTGGGGGGTGCGGGTTCGTGCCCCGGTCCGGGGGGATCCCACGTGCCGCGGAGCGGCTGGGACCGTGAGCCATGGCGGCTGGGCCTGCACGTCCGGAGCCTGTGCTCCACGGCGGGAGAGGCCGCGACGGGGAGAGGCCCGGGTACCGCAAAAAAAAAAAAAAAAAAAAAAAGTCATTTGTAGATCCAGCCACAAAAGATAGCTTTTGTTATAATTTGGTCTATTTCATCCTGATATTTTCTTCCACGGACATTTTTTTAAACATAGACTTAATTGTGTTCTGAAGGCTTTGTGTAATGTTAAGTATTTTGTCATTAGCCTGGCCATGCTGTTTTAGCTGCTATAGGACATTGTGTATATATGTCTTCAAGTGGATGGATATATAATTATTTACCGATTTCTTTATTGCTGGTATTGAGGTTATTTCCGAGTTTTCATTTCATAAACCATACTTCAGTGCGTTTCTTCAAGCCCAAGAGTTGTCCCCCTGTAGTTTGGATCTTTTATTTAAAAAAGGGGATTAGTGGGCACATAAACATGTTTGACTTACGTGGTCAAATTATGTTCCGGGAGTGGTACCCAGAGCATCCCTTCTGCTATTGGCAGGTGCTTGGGCGGCCCCACTGGTACCACCCCAGCAGCTCTGGGCACCTGCCAGGTGGGACGCATCACCTGTACCCAGGTGCCTCACTGGGTGAGGTCGGCTGCAACACCGCACAGTCTTGAGATGGGCTCCCCTCTGTCTACCTCACCCTGGACCTTTCCTTTGCTGTTTCTGAGCCGAGAACAAGCTTTCTTCCTCGAGGTCCGACGTTCCTCTGTCTTCTGTTTTCTCTTATTTTCCCCAGAGTGTCTTCATTGTCTTCGGTCACCTGCTGAAGCGCTAGAGGGGATGCTGTGATAAGGTCCCCTGAGGCTGCTGCTTCCAGACAGCCCTCCACCAGAGGTGCAGGGAATAGACGAGTCCTCTTTCCCGAACTTTCCAGCCCCCACCCGCTGAGCGTCCTCTGTCAGATTATCGACTTGGAACCTGCTTGTTGTGTGAAATTAGGGCAGCGTTCTTAGATTCACTTAAACAAATTCTGGAAGTACAGCGAAGTGGGAACACTGGAGCACAGAGCTGAAGGGAGGCAGGGGCCTCGGGGGAGCGAAGCCCCTTGATGCGATGCGGCTTCGATGGGCCTCTGCCGGCCCGTCAGGGGGGCGCCTGGGCTTCAGCTGGATTTATGCTCGGAGAAGGAAGTTCCTTCTCATTCTTCCGTTGCTCAAAGACCCGCTCCGCTGCGACTCGGCTGGTAGCCCGTCACCCAGAGGACTCTCACCCCCAGACCCTGAGGCTTAGCTCCGGGCTCTGGGCAGAGCTGCCTCCACCTGTGCAGGGGGACCTGGGGACCCTGCACCCGTGCCCAGGACAGGGGGTGGACAGCCCCATCTGCTTGCTGTTAGCAACCCCGGCGCCTGGCCTACCTTTGAGCTGAAGGCTGCAGCGCTCAGGACGGGGTCGATGATCCCTGGAGAAGATGCAGACTCGCAGTGACGGGGGGTCCTAGGGTCAGGGACTCTGTCGGGAGGACCCCCGGCCGCCCGCTGCCCCATGGCTCAGCCCGGGCTGCCTTCTCATCCTGTCCCCCTGGAGCTCAGGCCCCGCCTAACGTGGCCCACGATGCAGAGGTGAGGCGAGTGCAGCACGGGGACCCCGTCTCTCTGCAGCCCTCCCCCATCCTGCCCCAGAGTTGGGAGTGTGGAGGGCCTGCCTGGTGGGTAGCAGCTGTTCTTGTTTATTATTTTCCCTCAAACCTCTTCTGGCCTCAGGAGCCACTGGCAGCGGGCAGGGCTGTGAGTGCGGGCTGTGAAGAGGAAAAAATCAAGACAAATGAGCTGCCTGGAGCCGGCGGCCAAGGCCATGCTCAGGCGGCATCTCTGGGCATCATGGCCATAGGGGGGTGGTCCAGGCCGCCAAGCGGCCCGGATAGAGGCCGGGCCGCAGGTGATGCTGTGCTGGCCACCCCGCCCCCCAGGGCTTGGGGTCAGTGCTCAGTTTCGCCCTGGGCTGACCTTGACCCCGGGTTCTTGTTCATTCGGCTTTGGCAGGGTGGGTGCCCTCCAGGTGTGGGCCAGGCTCTTAGCGGGACCACCTGTGAGCCCCCTACCCATCTGGCTGCTCCAGGAGGGGAGGGAAGGGGCTGCCGGTGCGGGGCCTGACCCTCACCCTGCGGCAGGAGGGCATCTGTGCGGGGGCAGTGCCTGGCGGTCCCGCTATCCTGGTGGCCACATTAGGATGTGGCCGGGAGCAAATGGGAGGGATCCCTGGTGGGGACCCTGGGCCTGTGGGTGTGCAGGAGGGTGGGGTGTGGGTGGTCGGAGGAGTGGCCAGAGTTGGGTGCTGCTGGTACACAGGGCGGCGCGGCCGTGGGGAAACCACTGGGGGGGTGGGCTCTGCTCTGTGTATCTTTGCCCCTCCTCCCCACCGCCAAGCGACTTGTAACCCCGTGGTCTGGAGGTCCCCACTGCTGGTATTTCCAGGTCACTCCCGAGTGGACACGGCGGTGCCTGACTGTTCGTGTGCTGCTCGGGATGTGCTGGGCTCCGTCCTGGGCGCACACCTGGCTCGCTGCTCAGGGGGAAGTGCTGGCGGGAGCTGCGGGCTGGGGCCGTGGGCGTGTGGGCACTGGGGATGCCGGGGAGGGCCTTCCTTCCCCTCTAAGCTCACCGCCGGGCACACATGTAAAGGAATCCTCCAGTCCTCTCCCCTCGTGGGTGCCGAAGACAGCCTCAGGACTGACCGGGCAAGACGAGGGCTGGTGTGTGACACATGCGACTAGCGGCCTGGTCGCTCAGGCCGTGAGCTTGCCGCCGAAGGGGTCCCTGCCCCGCTCCGTGTCGACCAGCTCCTCGTGGGTGGAGCTGCCAGGCACTTTTGCCTCCGGCTTTGGGGCAGGGATCTGGCTGGGGGTCCAGAGGACGCGGCCGGTGCACAGGCGGGGCCCTGGCCATGGCCTGGAGCAGAGGCTGGGCCAGGCTCAAGGTCAGGGGCACACACGACCAAGTGCTGGGGTCCAGCCTCAGACAGAGGAGCCGTGAGATGGCTCGGGGAGGAGCGTCCATCGGCGGCGGTGCGGGGCCTGTGGGAGCCAGAGGGAGAGGAGGCCGTAGCCCAGGGACCAGGGAGCGGCAGGCCTGTGGGAGCATGTGGGCAGCGTTGAGGGTCTTCCTGGGCAGTGATCAGACTGCTCCCAGCGCCTCTGCGGGCCCCTCCACCCTGCTGTGGGCCCAGCGCGGGCAGCACCCGGGCCTGGAGACCCGCCCTGGCTGCTTGCGTGGAGTTGCTTGGAGACGGACGGGTAGCGTGCCCGGCGGTCCACGGTGCCCGGCAACCACCCACGGAGCAGGGCCGCTCACCGCACCGCGCTGGGCAGCAGGGGCCTCGGAGCAGCACGCTCCCCCGGGACCCACAGCAGGCATGCGGACTGCCCGCGTTGACTGAGACGACAAGCAGTTCACTTACGGGCCCAGGGGCCCTCGAGCGAGAAGGGAGGCCCGTAGTCATGCTGGGGACGTGGACACAGGTGAGCGCGGAGCTGCCCGTCGCCCAGCATCTCTTCTGTCCCAGCCCTGCAGCAGCCCGCGTCCCCTTCAGCTCAGTGGGCAGGCGTGCCGTGGCTGTGACCTGACATCACCTTTCCTGAGCTGGGTGACGGGCATTGGGCGGGGGTCAGCTGCCCTTCAGGGATGGCCTGGACCTGGGATGGCGGCCTCTGGGGAGGAGTGGGCCGTGGGCACGAGGGTGAGGCCCGTCCGTGGTGTCCAGTCGCCAGCCCACGTGGCCTCCTCCCACTGTCACAGGAAGGCCAGCTGGGTCCTGGCTCGGGGGTCACTAAGGGACCGTCACCCAGGCTCTCCCCTCTCCTTGGGGCCCCAGGCGGCACAGTCGTATCCCCTTCCAAACCTGTGCCTGACACACGGCGCCCCTGCAGCCCCTGCCGCGGGCCCTCCAAAGGTGGCCCTGCCAGCTCCCTGTCAGGGCTTCACCGGTTAAATTAAGTAAATAAGTAAAGACTCCCCGCACCCTGCCCCACTCCCAACCTTGTCTCCCAGGTTTTTTTTTTCTGAAAAATTCAGTATTTTCTGTAAGTAATTGATATGTAGGTTAAAATTGTGTCTACTTAGACTCAAAACAGAAATCACACTTCTCCATAGAAATACATTTTTGCGCATAAACAAAATAAATCACCTCCCAAGAGAGCGGCTGGGGTGGGAGGTGAGCGTCTGTGCGGAGGAGGCTGGGGCCGTGGGGTCACCGGGGCCCAGCGTAGTTACCGTGGCCGTGGCTACATCTCTGCAGTAAGAAGCTGTGACGGATTCCCTGTGAGTGCCGACACAGCGACTCATAAAAGGGCCGCATCTCTTGAGCTACCGGTGGCATTGATTTATCTGATGACAATCTATCTAGGAGGAGAATTTAGGTGAGCAGCTGTCTGCTCTGGGCCCAGCAGAGGAATTTGCCAGAGCGGGGGGCTGGCTCGAGCAACGTCAGGCCGACCTGGCAGCTTGGAGACAACAGAGGCCACGGATGCCAGTGGACGTGGGTAGTGCCAGGCTGGCTGGCATGCACCCGAGCCTCTGGGTCACTCCCTCCCTTCCCCAAATACTGTTTTGGGCTCCAGGACCACAGGCCACAAGTCCTGTGACCCCCCTGAGCCGCAGAGAGAGCGGGCCCTGGACCAGCCTCAAGAGCTCCGTGAGCTGTTGTATCCACCCCCAATCTCCCGGCCCCCTCGCCCTGCAGGCCTCCTGCACTGGCCCCAGACGGAGGGCCCCCTGGCCTCTCCACATCCTGGACGTCACAAGCTCGAGGAGGTCACGGAACTCAGCCTGCGCCTGGCGCGCAGTAGGGTGGGGATGCACAAACGCAGCTCTCCTGAGGTTGGAGAAGGACGAGAAGCAGCCTCTCCACCCCCGGCCCCCTCGCCTCCCAGGGGGCCATGCAGACACAGTACCCGCCTTTGCTGCCGTGGGCCCCTAGCTGGGTACTGGCCCAGGAGGATAGGAGAGAGGGCGGGTGAGGCCGTGTGGCACGAAGGCGCGCCCCTTTGGCTTGGGTTCCTGATTTTCTGGTTTTAGTTTGTTTTCAGCAGCAGAAGCCATTCTGCAAAGAAAGGGGAACAGTCCTTTTGGCAAAACAGTGGCAAACCCCTAATGTCTTGCCCCTTGATGGGGGGTGGGGGACCCCAGGCAGAAGGGGCCGCAGAGCATTTGCTCGGCCCTGCCGGCCCTGCCCTGCCTGCTGTTCCCCAGCACGCGGCTCCTGTTGCATCTTCAGGGCCGCAGCCCCGTCACCATCCTGGACGTCCTGCCAGGAAACGCCCCCGACCCCCAGCTGCGCAGCAGGGTACACAGCGCCACGGTGCGTGCACGCGTGTGTGTGTGGGATGCGTGTGCATTCGTGTGTGCATGTGTGTGTTTCCAGAGTCATGTCCCGTGAGCGCGTGGGGGAGACTCATATAGGTTCCCCCCCGCGCTGCACGTGACTGACAGGCCCGGGGCTTCTGCTCTGGGTGACTGGTGAGTTCCCCTCCCTGGGCCGCCCACATGATGTCCGGCCAGGACAGTCCCCACGGCCCAGCGCCTCTGCCTAGAGCTCAGGGCTGGGTGGAAAAGGGTGGGACAGGGAGTGGCTGCTCCGGCCTGGCCACCGTCCTCGGGGACCCAGGGGCTCCCTGGGGGGGGTTCTCCAAAGCGTCACTCATCACTTGGGGCTCCCTGCCCTGTGGATGGGGCATCGTGACCCCTGATTCCCCGACACTTTCGCCCCAGTGAGGCCTCTGCTGTGCCTGCCATGACCGTGGCCTGAGGTCCTGGCCAGGGCGGCTGAGAGCCTGAGTCCGTGGGAGAGCGTGGGCTTCCAGACCTCGGTGTGGAGGAGACGCCCCCGGGCGCTGGAGCACAGGGCCTGGGGCTGCCCAGTGCCCGCCCTGCCTCTGCCCCCGCCCTCCTCTCCTGCAGTTCTGGGGCCTGCATTAGCATCTCAAAGCCTTCCCCCGGCTTTTCAAAAGCGCCTCTTCCCACCTGTGAGGGCTGATTCTTTTGTTATCATTTCTGGCCAGAAATCAATTTCTCCTTTAATTGTGCTCACTAATGAAACAGCCTCCTGAAAGCCGCAGCCTCAGAGACTGGCCTTCTGGTGCTAAATGATTAACATTTGCTCTCTTGGGAGGGTGAGGGGGATGGAGATGCGGGATCTTAGTGGGGGGGCACAGTCTGTGTAACTCAGGCGGGGATGAACCAGGGGGGCTGGGGGCTCGTGGAGGAGGGTGGTCGAGGAGGGGACCTCAGGGAGGAAAGGTGTGATGCCCCTGGCGTCTGGGCCGTCGTGGGATGAGGGCAGAGCCGCCAATGCTTGGGCCCGTGGTCCTTGGGGGGCACCGAGGAAAGGGGCAGAGGACCAACAGGGCACGCAGGGTCCTGGGAGGATTGTCCCAGCTTCGTGACCCCAGCGCGGCCTGGACCTGCCCTAAATGACCCCAGGCTGCGGGAGTTGGCCCCTCCTCGAGTGCCTCCGGGTGACCTCGGGCAGCGGGAGGGTGAGGACAGGTGATGAGGCGGCCGCATCCAGCCCTCTGCGTGTGTCCAGAGCTCCGCCGTTGCCAGCGCATCCCCGGTCATCCCAGCGGAGCCTCGGGGTGGCCCAGGGACCCATGTTGAGCAGCTTCAGGGCCTTGACCCCCTGGACGCCAGGAGCCCCCCAAGTCCTGACAATCAGAAGTGACAAGTGTGTCCCGGGGGGTGAGTCCCCGCTCTCTGTGCTCCTCCGGCTGAGTCACCCTCAGCCTGTGGCCACGCGGCCTGCTGGCCACCACTCCTGGGTGAGTGGCCTGGGCCCAGCATGGCCCGAGGGTCAGTGTTGTGGTGAGGACTCTGCTGGCTCCGAGCTGGGGGGCCTCACAGATGCACGCAGAGGCACGTACGCACACACACACACACACACACACACACACACACACACAACACATGCAGTCACACCTGCACGCACACACACGTGCACGTGTGTACAAGGCACACCTCAAACACACGGACATACACACACGTGCACACACAGGTCTGGGTATGCATATGCACACGTAGGGACTAGTACGCTTGCACACACACACACGCACACGCACACTGCTCCACTAGGGCCCCCGAGCCTCACTGCTCCACTAGGGCCCCCGAGCCTCTCTGCTCCTCGCGGGGGTGGGGGCGTCCTGTTACAGACCAGAGAGGGCCAGGGAGACAGTGCCAAGTGGATGTGACGTCCTGCATAGGTCCCTAACCTGGCCCGGCTGACCCCTCCCAGGGACCTGTCCCTTCACCTGCATGTGGCCTGGGGACAGGGAGGCCTGGGGACAGCTCAGATGAGCGGCTCTGAGCCAGGAGGGCTGGGCCCTGGTGGACGAGCTCGGCCGTCTCCTCGGTTCCGGCAGTTCCAGCTCTCCAGCCTGTCCACCCAGCACCTGGAATCTTCCTGGGACCCCACCGGAGCACAGCTGCCATCCACCCCTGGGCACGCTGGGAGTCACCATCTTGGGGAGGAATAAGGAGAATTTCATGCTTGCTGTGAAGGAAGGAGGCATTTTCCTGCAGCTTCTGGAGGTGACTCTGCGTGTGCTGGCCTTCCCGCAGATGCCTGTGGAGGCATTTTCCTGCAGCTTCTGGAGGTGACTCTGAGTGTGCTGGCCTTCCCGCAGATGCCTGTGGAGGCATTTTCCTGCAGCTTCTGGAGGTGACTCTGAGTGTGCTGGCCTTCCCGCAGATGCCTGTGGAGGCATTTTCCTGCAGCTTCTGGAGGTGACTCTGAGTGTGCTGGCCTTCCCGCAGATGCCTGTGGAGGCATTTGCCTGCAGCTTCTGGAGGTGACTCTGACTGAGTGTGCTGGCCTTCCCACAGATGCCCGTGGAGACATGTTCCTGCAGCTTCTGGAGGTGACTCTGAGTGTGCTGGCCTTCCCGCAGATGCCTGTGGAGGCATTTTCCTGCAGCTTCTGGAGGTGACTCTGAGTGTGCTGGCCTTCCCGCAGATGCCTGTGGAGGCATTTTCCTGCAGCTTCTGGAGGTGACTCTGAGTGTGCTGGCCTTCCCGCAGATGCCTGTGGAGGCATTTGCCTGCAGCTTCTGGAGGTGACTCTGAGTGTGCTGGCCTTCCCGCAGATGCCTGTGGAGGCATTTTCCTGCAGCTTCTGGAGGTGACTCTGAGTGTGCTGGCCTTCCCGCAGATGCCTGTGGAGGCATTTGCCTGCAGCTTCTGGAGGTGACTCTGACTGAGTGTGCTGGCCTTCCCACAGATGCCCGTGGAGACATGTTCCTGCAGCTTCTGGAGGTGACTCTGAGTGTGCTGGCCTTCCCGCAGATGCCTGTGGAGGCATTTTCCTGCAGCTTCTGGAGGTGACTCTGAGTGTGCTGGCCTTCCCGCAGATGCCTGTGGAGGCATTTTCCTGCAGCTTCTGGAGGTGACTCTGAGTGTGCTGGCCTTCCCGCAGATGCCTGTGGAGGCATTTGCCTGCAGCTTCTGGAGGTGACTCTGACTGAGTGTGCTGGCCTTCCCACAGATGCCTGTGGAGACATGTTCCTGCAGCTTCTGGAGGCGACTCTGAGTGTGCTGGCCTTCCCACAGATGCCTGTGGAGACATGTTCCTGCAGCTTCTGGAGGTGACTCTGAGTGCGCTGGCCTTCCCGCAGATGCCTGTGGAGACATGTTCCTGCAGCTTCTGGAGGTGACTCTGACTGAGTGCGCTGGCCTTCCCGCAGATGCCTGTGGAGACATGTTCCTGCAGCTTCTGGAGGTGACTCTGACTGAGTGCGCTGGCCTTCCCGCAGATGCCTGTGGAGACATGTTCCTGCAGCTTCTGGAGGCGACTCTGCGTGCGCTGGCCTTCCCGCAGATGCCTGTGGAGACATGTTCCTGCAGCTTCTGGAGGCGACTCTGAGTGTGCTGGCCTTCCCGCAGATGCCTGTGGAGACACTTTTCCCGTTTTCGGTGGGAGGAGAGTTAGAGGCCCATTGTATTCAGATTTCATAGAAGACCTGCTCCACCAGCTCCAAGCCCCCTCACTGCCCCTACCCAGGGCCCTTCGGGTGGTTGTCCTGGGGGGTCCTGGCTGACCTGTCCCACCTGCTTCTGCTGTCCCAGGAGGACTCAGGGCCAGCCTTCTCTCCTTCTCTCCTTCTCTCCTTGGATCTGACGCCTGGTGGGCTGGGATCCCCATGTGGCATAAGCAGGGGACTGGGCAGGGGGACCAGGTATGATTCAGGGTGCTTCCCCTCCCCAGATGGGGCAGTGGTCAGGGGCCTGGCCAATGTCTGGGACCAGCAGCTCTGGGTAGAGAGAGGGGCAGGGAGCAGCAGCCCCTGTGGGGTTTAGGGGTCCCCAGAGCTCCAGTGGATACGAATTGAGGTGCCTCCTGCCCTACCCAAGTTGGGTCAGCCTGTCATGTACCTGTCAGCTTTGGGGGGCTGGGGGCAGCTCAGTTCCTGCTCCGCTTTTCAACACCCACCCCCTCATCAATCCCCAGACTCAGCTCCTCCTTGACTCCCTTCAACTTCCCCACAAGCCCACAGGCTTAGAAATGCTTTTGTATGACATCCCAAGACATACATAGAGGAGATTAAAAAGGATAGAGGGCTCCACTACCCAGACACAAGGGAGGGGCTTGAACCTGGGGGCAGATGGGGTAAGAAGCAGCTGAAGACTCAGGGGTGGGCCTTGGGGGCTGAGCTTAAGGCCCACGTGGGCACCAGGACCAGGCTTGCAGGGGAGTCGAGGGCCTCCCTCCCAGCGAAAAAGGGCTGAAGAAACCACCGGCAAGTGGTGAAAATGGCAAGGTGGCCAGTCCTCTGCCAGCTCTGGGGTGGGCTCAGGGGTCAGGACTGGGGTGGGCCCAGGGCTGGGGTGGGCCCAGGGGTCAGGCTTACGGTGGGCCCAGGGGTCAGGCCTGGGGTGGGCTCAGGGCTGGGGTGGGCTCAGGGCTGGGGTGGGCCCAGGGGTCAGGGCTAGGGTAGTCTCAGGGGTCAGCTAAGAGGTGCCTGGTAGGGGACAGGTGCTCAGTTAGAGCTTCTCAATGGATTGAAGACGGGAAACGCTTGCCTGAATCATGTCTGTATGTGACATGGGATTTATATCTCTAGTTCTATGGGAAGACAACTTAAGTTAAAACACAAATCTGTGTAGATCCAGTGAAAGTCCTGTGTCCTGGGGGCATGGGTTTCCACAAGAGGCTGCCATGGAGAAGAGCCCACTGGAGGTGATGAAAGGAAAGATGAAAACCTGGCAGCCTGAGGGCAGCCCTGGGGGCTGATGAAGAAATGGGGGCACCTGCACCCCAAAGACGAGCGATGGTAGAACGTTCTAAGAGCTCCTTTAACAAGGGTAACAAATGTAAGGGTAAAAAATAATACAGGAACATTAAGGCAAGAATAGGAAACTATGAATGAAGGAGGTAGACTGTAAACAAGAGAAAAGGAAGCAGATAGAATGAGTAGGAATGAAAAAAGAGTCATTTAATGTGGGAAGTAAACAGGTTAAATGGTCAATTAGACACAGCTGATGAGAAAATCAGTGAATTTAAAGGTAGATCTGAGGAAGTCACTTCCTCACAAAGAGAAGAGACATGGGGAAGGGCAATGGAATGAGAAAGTCCAGCCCATCCACTGAGATTCCAGAGGAGGGACGAGAAGGGGGACAGTGTATGGTGTTCCTGGACAGATGCTAGATGAGGGTCTCCCAACATTGAAGGAAACATCCTCTACTAAGTGAAGTAAGTGAAAGCAAATATGCACCTTGATCTTGTTGAAATGAAATGGTGGAATAATAGAGGCACATGTACACACACAAGTCCACACCTACACACTTACATCCACACCCATCCACATACATACATACACACATCCACATATATACATCCACTCACACACAGGCATGTTCACAAACATACATACATACACACATACATAAATACATAAAATATTACACTTTTTCAGAGAGTAGAAACATTACTATAGAAAAAAAGATAATTAGGTTAGAAAGACTTCTCATCAGCGGTAGTGATTACTGAGGGCAGCGAGACATCTTCAGTGTGCTGATAGAATGTAATTGTCAATCCGGAATTCTATACCCAGCTAAAATACTCAAGAGTGAGGGTAAAGTAAAGACAGTTTGGGGCCAAGACCAGTAGTTTACTTTGGAAGAACTAGACAGGGTGAACTTTAGACTGAAATGCCATGAAAGGTTGTGATCAAATAAACTGGCGACATGACAGTAAGTCTGTATGACCATGGAGTGTAAGGAGGTGGTGGATTTAGGCGTTTATCCCAATGAAGGACTTCCACATCGGGCAGTGTGGCAGAGGAAGCACTGAATGTAACCCAACTGCAAACAACTATAAATGCCGGTGTAATCTATTTAAAAGTTCTTTTCAGCACTTCACCCAACTGTCAGGAAAGTAAGGAGGCCTCAGAGGCCAGTGCTGTAGAGAAAGTGGAAATCCTGGGTGGTGAATTTTCACTGAATGCAGGTCCCTCCAGGGAGCACAGGGGAGCCCTGGTGACCAGAGCTCAGACCTGACGATGTGGAGAGTCTGGGAAGGAACTGATGAGGTAACGTGTATGTGATTTCTAATAGAGCTGGCCTTGCCCCTCAGTGCGGAAAGGAGACATTCAGTAACTGATACTGGAGAAATTGGTTAATATCTATAAAAAGGAAGAAAATGGACTCTTACCTCACTCTGGGCATACAAATCAGTTCCAGGGACTTCCCTGGTGGGGCAGTGCTTAAGAATCCACCTGCCAGTGCAGGAGACATGGGTTTGAGCCCTGGTCTGGGAAGATCCCACATGCCGCGGAGCAACTAAGCCCGTGTGCCACAACTACTGGGCCTGCACTCTAGAGCCCATGTGCCACAACTACTGGGCCCACATGCCACAACTACTGAAGCCCGTGCACCTAGAGCCCATGCTCTGCAACAAGAGAAGCCACTGCAATGAGAAGCCCGCACACCGCAATGAAGAGCAGCCCCCGCTCGCTGCAACTAGAGAAAGCCCGCGTGCAGCAACAAAGACCCAATGCAGCCAAAAATTAAAAAAAAAATCAGTTCCAAATGGATTAAGTACTTAATGGTAATATAAATGTTTCTAATGTTTTCATAAGATAACATAGGGGAACATACTATGACCATTGACTAAGAAATAATTTCTTAAAACCCCAGAAATGCAAACACAAAGGAAAAAGATTGACAAATTCTGCTACATTAAAATCCATCAATGATGGCTTAAATAAATGGACACTGGGAGGAGGTATTTGCAATGCATTCAGCTGACAAAGGATTAGTGTCTGGAATGCGTAACTAACTCCTACAAATCAGTAAGAAACAGACAAATAACAAGACAAAAATGAGTGAAGGATTTGAGCCTGGAAGAGAAACAGGAGGTTGGACTGGGAGGCATAAATCGTGGGGACATTTTGGAGAGAGACTAAGGGAAACTGAGCAGTGTTGAGATGTGTATCCCTACAGGCGATGTCCAGCCTCTCCCATCGTGGCCCACGTGGACAAGGACAGAGTGTGTACATGAAGTAAATGGCCCAGGCACCACACCTGGACCCGTTGTGCACCTGTGGGAAGTCTGAGACGGGGGCATGCGCCAGGATCACCATCATGGCGGTTATGTAATTTTGCAAATTACCTGGCATGGTGGAATGGACAAACCAGGGGTGACACATTCAGACAGTAGGGGACACACAGCCACGAAAGTGGGTGACTCTCAGGGTGTGTGGCCTTCGGGGACTTCATGGGAGAGGAGATAGCATCGAGGCAGAGTGCCGGCACGGGTCCACTTGCACCAGGTCCAGAGCACCCCCAACCCAAGCCGTGCATCCCTTGGTCTTCCTTGCAGGTGTGGAAAAAGGATTTGAAAAACCAGGGAGCAGGAAACACAGAACTCAGGGTGGCATTTCACCCAGGGGTGGAAGGGGGTGGGGTTGGGGAGGGTCACACAGGGGGCTTCAGAAATTCTGGTTTTTTAGCTTGGGTGGTATTCTGGTGTTCATTGATGGTTATTACTTGTATCTTACATATAATCTAAATGGTCTTCTTCTTTGTTGGATAATAAAGGAAGGACACCAACCTAAGTCCCATATGCCTTGTATCAGTTAGCCTTCGCTGCATAACAAATCAGCCCCAAAGCTTCATGGCTTGAAGTGGCTCACGATGCATGGTGCCCGCAGAGTTAGTGGGCACCACGGACAGGCACGGGTCTTTAAAATCTTTGGGATCAGGGCCTCCCCTGGGGCCTATGTGTTCTGAACTCAGCTTCAACTGTACGGCCTCGGGGTCCCTTCCCCCCTCAGAGTGTCCTCATCCCACCAAGCAGCCTCAGTAGTGGGGACCCTGCTCAGCTTCAGTGGTGGTCCTGCTGAGATAGCTCTTTGGGTCTCTGTCTCTGAGTCTCTATCTCTCTCTGTCTCTTTCTATCTCTCTCCCTCTCTCTCCAGCACCCTCTCGCCCCCAGACCCCAGGGTCTGAGAGCTGACTGTCTCTTGTCCCTGAGGGGTGACCGGCACCCACTCGGAATACCCCCCAGGACAGTTTAAAGTGGAAGAGAAAGCTTTCTGTGGGTTCCTAAGAGCCAGCTGCAGTCCTGTTTGAGGAAAGAAATATTGATTGCTAATATCTGCAATAATGAAACCCAGGAAATGACACAAATTACTTCTCAGATGGCAGCTTGACAAATGTCATCTCCAGAGGAGTCTGCAGAAATGTCCTTTGCCACACTCACATTAAACATTCTCCCAAGACAGATTTAAAATAACTTTTGGGGTGAAAGTCTAAATTGTACAGACATAAAAGTGACAACACGTGCTAATTGGAATTATATATTTGTGAACTAATTCTCACATAAAATTAGAATTTGAGGACTTGATGCAAAGCCGGATGTTTTCATTGTTAGCAATTATCTTGTAACCAGTTAGAATCTATACCCCAAAACCTCATTTAAATTGTTCTCACGATGCACTGCGTAAGGAAAATCGGCCCCTACGGAAGCAACTTAGGCTGCTCGAAACGCTTTGAGTGTGCTGACAGTCATGGATGGGGGTGCTGGGGGGAAATTGCATTTAGTTCACGAGGAATATAGAGGAGCCCCACCCTCTCCAGTCACGTCTGTGGCTGGACCTTTAATACAAGGTCACACGTGGGGTCTAATTTCACTGCTCAGAGATGGGAGACCTTTCTGTTCAGACCTCAGGGCTGCCTCCTGGAGGCAGCAAGAGAGGAGAGAGATTCAGGGTCTTAAAGTGAGAATCTCACAGTTCGTACAGAGCCAGGCAAGACACGGATGCCACTTGGCCCCGCCCTTTTCGTTTTCTCTGTCCAAAGAGCACCTGTTTGTGTCCAGCTGGGGACCGGAGGAGGACCCTGGTGCTGAGCTACAGGGCAGCCCTGGGTGGGCCCCAGAAGACCCCGCAGGGCTGTGTCTCTGTGTCCCCGGGGTCACTGTGTTTCTCGCTCTGCAGCCCGGGCTCCTGAAGTGTAACCAACAGCTTTAGATGCTTCGGAAAGTTGGGTTCCTCCAGACTGAATGGCCCCAAACCCCAGTGTGCTGGGGTGGAAATTGAGAAAGGTTTGCTGCATTTTCATAATAAATGTGTGGAAATGAGGACCATTTGTCCCACCTTAAAGTAGGTTTTCTTTCCATCTTTCCAGACAACCAGAGGTGAGTTTAACGATGAATGTCAGTGAATTCTTCTTGAAATGCTCTGATCTCGCCACCAGCTGGGCTCTGACGTCAGCCGTGGTTTTAAGTAAGATAACTGTGGCCGTCACTCCTGTCCTCACTCGAGGGGGTGCTTTGCCCTGGGCATCGTTTTTCCAGCCTCCGACTGCTGGCCTGGGACACGGGGACGATCTCTAGGTGCTGACCTGTGCTTCCTGGCTTACTTTAGAAATCAACCGCCTTGCTGGGGATCTAAAAAGCTACTTGTGTTTGGTACCGCTGCTCCCGAAGATGCAGTTTCCCTAGATCCAGAAACTGGAAATAAATGCAGTTTCTTATTTTTTTTTAATACTATTTCCTAAATTATTTTGCATTAAGTATACTTTTTAAAGTTCTATGTTTCTTGGACTTCCATAGGAAGGACTCTGCTTACATTTTAAGAGCGAATCCTGGGGCGTCCCAGGACCCTGGCATCTGCTCAGGAAAGCGGTGTTTGCTATCCAGAAAACTCAGAATGTTGTTTCCGCTGCCCACATTATAAGCATCCTCCCTTTTAAAAGTTTTATTCTGAAATAATTTCAGACTTACAGAAGAATTGGAAAGACACTGCAGAGAGTCCCTGTATACCCCATCCCGCTTTTTCTGCGCACTTCTTCTCTAACTGTCGTGTTTTCATCGAGACCAGGAATAGGGCACCGGCTCGAGGGACTGTGAACCAAACCACAGGATTTACTGGATCCGCCCGCCTCCCCACGGGTGACCTCCATCTGCTGCAGGATCAGCCAGGACCCCACATCTCATTAGCCCCTCATCTCCTGTCTTCTCTGGCCTGTGACAGTTTCCAGCCTTTCTTATTTCCTGTGACTCGGTTGGGTCTCCCCCCGTTCTGGGTTCTCTGGTGTTTCCTCTGTATTCCTGTGTTGTCAAAGAACATCGCAGGTGGGAAGCGCCCTTCCGACTGCACCCTCTCGGGGACTCCCTGGCGGCGACTTTGGGGAGGCTGTCACTCGTGGGGGGTCGCGAGGTTAAGGTGGTGTCCGCAGGCTTGTCCACGGCACAGTTTCTCTTTCTGTCTGCACTCGGTTCCTGGAGGGAAGTCACTGAGCCCAGGCCCCCCTCAAGGGGAGGGGACTTGAGCTCTAGCTGCTTGAAGGAGGCAGTTGAAGAATTTGGTTCATATGCTAAAATCACCCCGGTGAGTAAGACATATTCGGGGGAGATATGTTTTAAAAAGTTTATTTATTTTTGTGGCCGTGTAGGGTGTCATGCGGGATCCTAGCTCCCTGACCAGGGCTGGAAACCGTGTCCCTGCAGCGGAAGTGCAGAGTCCTAAGCACTGGGCGGCCGGGGGTCCCAGGAATATATATGAGGCTGTGCGACCACATGATTCCATCCAGGTCTCGCCCAGCAATTTCTGCGCCCACTGGGGCCTGTACCTGTGGCTTAGCGCTAGGGAGCTCTAATGGGATTTTCTGCTTCCCTCATTCCTCCTGCAGGGTTAGTGGGAATTGTTCTGTGAGAAGATTTGTCCATTCTCTCCCATGTGTTTATTCAATCACTTCTGTCTTAGATATTTATGTGTTGGGTTATAATCTCTTTTTTTAAAATAAATTTATTTATTTTTGGCTGCGTTGGGTCTTTGCTGCTGCACGCGGGCTTTCTCTAGTTGCGGCGAGCGGGGGCTACTCTTCGTTGCCGTGCGTGGGCTTCTCATTGCAGTGGCTTCTCTTGTTGCAGAGCACGGGCTCTAGGCGTGCGGGCTTCAGTAGTTGTGGCACACAGGCTCAGTAGTTGTGGCGCACGGGCTTAGTTGCTCCGCAGCATGTGGGATCTTTCCGCACCAGGGATCAAACCCGTGTCCCCTGCGGATTCTTAACCACTGTGTCACCAGGGAAGCCCTGGGTTATAGTCTAATATCATTTGATTTTACTGCTTGAATGGCTCTACCTTTGGCCACTGGGATCGCATTTTACGTCTCTGACACCCTCATACCGTCTTTGTTTCTTTCCTTTTTAGCACCTCCTTGCTTCCTGGCCCTGCAACAGGCTCCTGACTCAATTGCCCTCTTCCCTGCTGCAGACCTGGAATTGGCCTTTCTCTGAGGGGCCCTGGCTTGTTTCATTAGAGAAGGGATTTAGAAACCAGGGTGTGGGGCTGGGCTGTCACAGCTCCTGAGCCCTGCAGGGGACCGAGCTGGGAGATCCGTGGATGGACACTACCCCCGTATACACACGTATCTATGTTTATTTCACTAGGTGTGCGTCTGGGTTTACAAGTTAGAATAAACACGAGCGCAAACTGGTGTCTCTGACTTGAATCCAACTCCATGGCTCATCCTACCCCCTGCCTCACTGTCACCTCCTCTGACAGGGAAAAGCTTGGGTCCCATTTCCTGTAATTTATTTGCTTATTCCATCCACAGTATTCCACAGTTCAGAGCTGCTCATCTGTAGCCCTCAAGCGCGGTGTTCGTGTCCGGCCCTCCTGCCCTGCAGCGTCCAGCCAGCACTGTCTCCTAAGCGGCTGCAGTCAGCGTCCCCACCTCCAGTGAGGTGGCCTCGCTCTGCCACACGGTGGGACTCATCTCCCACGGTCTGCGTTCCTCCTGCGACCCCCTCCTCCGGGTGATTTTTGGATTCGCTGTATTAGTTGCTCAGGCGGCCAGAAACAAAACAGCACAGACGGGGCTTAAACAACAGACATTCGTTCTGGCAGCCTGGAGGCCGGAGTCCAAGCCTGAGAGGTCGGCCGGGCTGGTGTCTGGTGGGGACTCTCTTTCTGGCTTGCAGACAGCAGGCTTCTCACATGTGCTCCTGGGGCGGGGAGAGAGCTCTGGTCTCTTCCTCTGTTTACAGGGACACCAGTCCCGTAGGGCCAGGGCCCCACCCCACGACCTCATTTAGCCTTTATGTCCTTAAAGACCCCATCTCCAAAGAAGTCACATTGGGAATTAGGGCTTCAACGTATGCGTTTTTAAGGACACAGTTCAGTCTGCAACACGCGCTGTAAAGTTCACTTTGTCCTGTGGATTTTGACAAATGGGTAGAATCCCGTATCCACCAACACAACATCATACACAACAGTTCTATCACCCTGAAAATGATCTTCTGTGTCCCCTGGGTGCTGAGGGACCCTTGGTGATTGGCCACCGGAACAGTGAGGTGACAGTTAGGGCTCCCCTGAGGTTTCGGGGAGTCTGGTCTCAGGCTCATAAACCCTTCTGCAAACCTGAGAGCTTCCCAGAGAGTCAGAGCTGAAGGACCCTGAGGGAGATGACCTGACCCTTCCCGCAAGTCTTTGAGCGCCCGGCTGCACTGGACAGAGGGTGGAAGGCAGGCAGCTCCAGACCTCACTGGCTCTGGGCGGGCAGTTGCCTCCTCTTCTCTGGCTCAGCGTCCGAGGTGGCGGGATGGCTGGGCCCCTGGCCCCCCTTTAAGCTCAGGCCCTGCCCACGTGGGGATGCGCCGTCCCATCCAGTGTGGGATGGTGGCTCTTACACTCTCTGCCCGGGCATGGGCACCTGCCCGGCGAGGCTAGTGGGTTCAGTGATGTTGGGCTGGGTCTGCAGACCGGGTCCTCTGTAACGTACAAGAGGACTAAACTAGGAAGAGGAGGGTAAAGGGGCCTGAAGGGCAGGGAGGCAAAAATACTGATTCCCAGTATACTGTGGAAAGGTAAGTATTACATATTGTAATTCCTAGAGAGACCACTCAAAAAGTTATATAAGGAGATGCAGTCAAAAAGGTGATAGATTAAAAAAAATCCACAATGGATAAATTAAAATGAAATACTATTATTCGGCCATATAAAAGACTGAAATAATGCCATTCGCAGCAACATGGATGGACCTAGAGATTATCACACTAAGTGAAATAAGTCAGACAGAGAAAGACAAATATCATATGATATCACTTATATGCGGAATCTAAAAAAAATGATACAAATAAACTTATTTACAAAACAGAAACAGACTCAGTGACATAGAAAACAAACTTATGGTTACCAAAGGGGAAAAGTTGGGGGGAGAAGGACAAATTAGGAGTTTGGGATTAAAAGATACACACTACTATATATAAGATAGATAACCAACAAGGACCTACTGTATAGCACAGGGAAATATATTCAATATCTTGTAATAACCTATAATGGAAAAGAATCGGAAAAAGAATGCATATATATATATATACACACACACACACATAAAACAATCATTCTCTTTCTGTCTACAAGAAACTAACTTCATGGAGAGGGTGTGGAGAAAAGGGAACACTCTTGCACTGCTGGTGGGAATGTGAATTGGTTCAGCCACTATGGAGAACAGTATGGAGGTTCCTTAAAAAACTACAAATAGAACTACCATATGACCCAGCAATCCCACTACTGGGCATATACCCTGAGAAAACCAAAATTCAAAAAGAGTCATGTACCAAAATGTTCATTGCAGCTCTATTTACAATAGCCCGGAGATGGAAACAACCTAGGTGCCCATCATCGGATGAATGGATAAAGAAGATGTGGCACATATATACAATGGAATATTACTCAGCCATAAAAGGAAACGAAATTGAGCTATTTGTAATGAGGTGGATAGACCTAGAGTCTGTCATACAGAGTGAAGTAAGTCAGAAAGAAAAATACAAATACCGTATGCTAACACATATATATGGAATTTAAGGAAAAAAATGTCATGAAGAACCTAGGGGTAAGGCAGGAATAAAGACGCAGACCTACTAGAGAACAGACTTGAGGTTATGGGGAGGGGGAAGGGTGAGCCGTGACAGGGCGAGAGAGAGTCATGGGCATATACACACTAACAAATGTAGTAAGATAGATAGTTAGTGGGAAGCAGCCGCATGGCACAGGGATATTGGCTCCGTGCTTTGTGACAGCCTGGAGGGGTGGGATAGGGAGGGTGGGAGGGAGGGAGATGCAAGAGGGAAGACATATGGGAACATATGTATATGTATAACTGATTCACTTTGTTATAAAGCAGAAACTAACACACCATTATAAAGCAATTATACCCCAATAAAGATGTTAAAAAAAAAAAAGAAAAAAGAAAAATTATCAGTGAACTTGAAGACAGACAATAAAAATTACTGAATTTGAATAAAGAGAAAAAAAAAACTAACTTCAAATGGAATGGCATAGGTAGGCTGAAAAGATGAGAGATAAAGAGGGACATTGTGTAAGATGAACAGCTCACATCACAGAAGATACATAATAACCCTAAATGTGTACGAACCTAATGACAGAGGTTCAAAACATCAACCAACATCATCAATCCACTGGGTCTGATTAGTACTCTTTTCAAGAGTGCGTGGGACATTCACCAAGATGTACCCTTTTCTGGTCATAAAACAAACCTTAACACATTTGAAAGAATTGTAATTAAACAATGTGTCCTCTGAGCATAATGAAATTAAGCTAGAAACCAGAAACAGAAAGATAGCAGGGGAATTGCCAAATGCTTGGAAATTAAACAACAGAATCTAAATAATCCATGGACCAGAAAGGATGTCTCAAAGGAAATTAAAAAAAATACTTCCAACTGACAAAAATGAAAATACAACGTACCAAAATTTGTAGAATCAGGCTGGAGTGTGTGCTTAAAGGGAAATTTACAGCATAAATTCTTTTTTTTTAAAAATTTATTTATTTTTATTTATTTATTTTTATTTTTGGCTGCATTGGGTCTTTGTTGCTGCACTTGGGCTTTCTCTAGTTGTGGCGAGTGGGGGCTACTCTTCATTGCGGTGCGCGGGCTTCTCATTACAGTGGCTTCTCTTGTTGCGAAACATGGGCTTCAGGTGCGCGGGCTTCAGTAGTTGTGGCTCACAGCATTAATTCTTATATTAGAATAGAATAAAGATCTGAAATCAATAATATAAACTTCCAACTTAAAAAGCTTGTAAAAGAAAAAGCAAACAAACTCAAAGCCAGCAGAAGGAAAGAAATAACAAGGAGCAAAAATGAATAAAAACAGAAAAAATGGAGAAAATTAATAAACTCAAAACTGTTTCTTTGAAAAGATAAAATTGATCAAGTTTTAGTAAGACTGACAAGAAAAAAAAGAGAAGACACAAAGTACAAATATCAGAAGTGACAGAGTGCGTGTCACTACAGACCCCACAGATATGAAAAGAACCATAAATGCTGTAACTTAGACGAACTGGACAAACCACAAATTACCAAAACTCATCAAAGATGAAATAAATAATAGTTCTGTGACTAGTAAAGAAATTGAATTTGTAGTTGAAAATCCTCCCGAAAAAGGAATCTCCAGGCTGAGAAGCTCTCACGGGCAAACACTACCAAATATTTGCAGAAGAAATAACCCCAGTTCTATACAATTTCTTTAAGAAAACAGATCAGGGAACACTTCCCAAATCACCCAATGAGGCCAGTATTATCTTTTTACCAAAACCAGAGGAAAAATTAAAGAAAATTACAGACCAATATCTCTCATGGTCTTAGATGCAAAAATCCTCAACAAAATATTAGTAAATTGTATCCAAATATATCTATATTTATATCTCTATTTATCCCTATGTCTGTGTCTATGTCTTTATATCTTGCAACCACGTGACATTTTTCCTGAGTAAGCAGGTTCAATACTGAAAAATCAATCTATGTAATTCACCGTGTTATCAGAAGGAAAAAACACATGATCCTGTTCATTGATATGAAAAAGCAACATTCTAAATGATAAAAATTTTAGAATAGAAAATAACATCTTCAACTGGATAAAGGAAATTTACAAAAACCCTTCAGCTGACTGATAGTTAATGATGAGACTGACGCTTTCTCTCTACAGTCAGGCTCAAGGCAAGAATGTCCATTGTCACTACTCTTACTCAACATCATATGGAAGTCCTAGCCAGAACACTAAGGCGAGGGTGGGGAGTAAGGTGGGGGGGAAGAGAGAGAGAGGACATACATTGGAGAAGAAGTCCAGGTGTTCACCCATTCACGGATGAAATGTACATGTAGAAAATCCCAAGGAATCCACAGAACAACTTCCTCAGTAAATGAGTTTAGCAAAGTTGTGGGACACATGATCCATAAAAAGGCACAATTAGAAACAAAAAATTTAAGAAAACCTCACAATTACTCCCCAAATGAAATATTTAGATATAAATATTAAAAAATAGTATGCTGAAAACTACAAAATTCTGTTGAAAGGAATCAAAGAACTAAACAAATGGAAAGACATACCAAGTTTACGTGTATAAATTTCAAAGGAGCAAAGATGACAATTCTAAATAATCTGTCGATTGAACACAATACCAATCAAAATCTGTAGCAGGAGTTTTGCAGATATAGGGGTAAGTTAATTCTAAAATCTGTATGGAAAAACAAAGAAATCAGTATGTCTAAACCAACTCCGAAAAAGAAGAATAAATCATTCTGCTTGATTGTATGACTTACTACAAATCTACAGTAATCAAGAGAGTGTGGAATTGGTGACGGGACAGAAACACAGATCCATGGAACAGAATGAAGAGTCCAGAAAAAGATCCACACACATATGGGCATTGAGTTTTGGCAAAGATGAAAAAGCAATTCAAGTTTGTAATGGGTAGTTTTCAACAAAGGGTGCTGGATCAGCTGTACGTCCGTGACAGAAAAGGGAACATCAGTGTGAAGGTTACACTATCAGTGAACTCGGATGTAAGTGGAAAATGTAAAACCAGAAAACTCTGAGCAGAAAACTTAGGAAGAGAGCTTTATGGCTTGCTGTCTGGCAGAGTTCTTAAGTGTAGTGTCAAAAGTACAAGACTTAGAAAAAATCTGTAAGTGGGCTCGCATCAAGATTAAGAACGTTTACTCTGTAAATACACTGTAAGAGAATGAAAAGATAGGGAGCAAATGTATGCCAGCAAAGTATCTGACAAGTGCCTCGTACCCAGAATATATAAAGAATTTTAAGGACTCAACAATTAAGAAAACAAACAACACAGTTAAAACATGGGCAAAAGACTTGAATGGACACCTCACCAAAAAGAAGATACAGAGAAGGAAAATTCTCTATGGCTAATTATTAGCCATAGAGAAATGCAAATTAAACACTGATGAGATAGCATTACATACCTCTCAGAATGGTTAAAATAAAAATCACTGACAGTGCTGGGTGCTGGCAATGACCCATAGCAACTGGGGCTCTCAGACATTGCTGGTCCACCATTCTGGAAAACTATTTGACATTTAAAAGATAAAGCTAAACATGCCTTTACCATATGATCCAGCAGTAAAGAATAAGAGAAACAAAAACATATGTTCATACACTTGTGGCTGCCAAGGAGAGGCGGGTGGGGGAGGGATGGGTTGGGAGGTTGGAGTTATTATATATAGGATAGATAAACAACAAGATCCTATTGTGTAGTACAGGGAACTCTATTCAGTATCCTATGATAAACCATCATGGAAAAGAATATGAAAAAAGAATATAGATATGTATAAATGAATCACTTTGCTGTACAGCAGAAATGAACACAACACTGTAAAACAACTAGATTTCAATAAAAAATATGTTCACACACAAACCTGTACATGAATGTTTATAGCAACTCTATGTAGTTGCCAAGAGGTAAAAACAACTCAAAGTCCTTCCCCAGATGAATGGGGAACCACCATGCTACAGCCACACAACCGAATGTCCTTCTGCAGAAAGAATGTGCCCCTGACACGTCTAACAGACATGGCGCTGAGTCAGCAGACCCAGGCTCAAAGGGTTACAAGTTCTTGAATACACAAAACCACAGTGATGGAGAACAGATCAGTGGTTGTTGGGCTATGGGCGCGGGGAGTGGGTGACTATAAAGAGAGAGGAATGAGCATTTGGTGGGGGGGGATGGATTTATGTTCATAAATGAAGTGGAGTATCACAGGACCACAGTTCTAAAAACACCCCAATGGGTCAGTATCCTGATTGGGGTGGTGTCCAAATGCATCTACAGTTATGTTAAAATTCATAGAGCTTTTCACAAACATAGTCATCTGTACTGTATACTAATTGAAAAAAATGAAATCAAATGAAAAAGTAAATGGAAAAAGAAAAAAAGGAAATTTTTAAGGTTTAACGGCAACGAATATGTGTCGACATGTTGAAGGTGCACCACCAGGTACACCACCCCCCAGAGGAACTTTTATACCTTTAAGTACCCTTATTGGAAATAAGAAAATTTAAAAATAAACCATTCAATTCAAGAAGTTTGAAAAAGAGCCGCAGAGAAAATCCAGGGAAACAAGGAAAGCGAAATTAATAAAGAAACGGGCAGAACTCAGTGAAGCAAGGTTCCCAGCCACACCTCCTGTAACAACAGAGAAAAGGCAAAAACCAAGCTGTTTATGGAAAGATGGGGAAACGGACTGATGCTGTCAAGACCACAGGAAAGGAGAGAAGGTGCAAATAAAATGCGGAATGAAATTGAGTGAAATTATTATAGGCCCAAAGAATTTAAAAATAATAAAAGGGTTTTAGGAGCAATGCATGCTGATGAATTACAATCCAGATCAAAAACATAGCTTTCTAGAAAATAAGCAATGTATAAATTTGGGCAAAAAGAAGCAAGAGTCTGTGGAGTCACTGACTAGTAGGCAATGAAATGGCAACGAAACTTCTCTCCTCTCAGAAAAACTCCACCTCTCTTACACAGCATTGAGCAATAGGACAAGAAAAATAAATAAAAGACACACATATTGGAAATAAATAAATAAAACGGCCACTATTTTCAGAAGACATGATAGTCTATATAGAAAATTCCAAGGAATCTACAAAACCAAAATAAAATAGAACAAATGAGTTCAGCAAGGTGGCAGGATGGCAAATCAGTATACAAAATGCAGCGGTATTTCTCCATACTAACAACAAACATGAGGAAACTGAAATGTGACACACAGTACCATTTACAGTCGATCACAGAAGATGGAATACTTAGGTATAAATCAACCAAAACGTGTCCAGGCTCTATATGCTAAAAATTACAAAATGCTTGTGAAAGAAAAAAAAAGTGAAATAAATGGAGAGACATACCATGTCATGGACCAGAAGACTCAGCATAGAAAAGGTATCAATCCACACCCCCGATCTGTAGATTTAATGCAATTCTTCCCAAAGTCCCAGCAAGATTTCTTTTTGTAGACATAGACAATCTCACTCTGAAATTTATACGGAAAGGCACAGGACCTAGAATAGCTAAAACTTTGAAAAAGGAGAAGCAAGTGGGGAAAATCACTCTATTTGATGTTAAGTCTTGTTATATAGCTGCAGTCACCAGGATAGTGGGGCATTTGTGGAGGATAGAAACACAGATGGCTGGGATGGAATAGAGGGCCCTGAAATACACCCCTACAAACAGCCCCAGTGGGCTTGGACAATGGCACATGAGCAGTTCAGGGGAGGACAGCCCTGAATTTTCAACAGGTGGGATGGATGTCCATAGACAAAAATAATGAGCCTTGACCTAGAAGACATCACACCTTATACAAAACTAACTCAAAGTGGATCACAGATTTAAATATAAAATGTAACCATAAGACTTTCAGAAAAATACATAGGAGAAAATCTTTGGGACCTGGAGTAGAGGAAGAGTCCCTTGACTTGACACCAAGGCATGATCCATTAAAGGAGAAACTGATAAACTGGGCCTCTGCAAAATTAAAGACTTTTGCTTCACAGGGTGACCCTGTGAAGAGAATGAAGATACGCTACAGATGAATAAAACAATTGCAAGCCACACGTCTGACAAAGGACTGCAGAAAGAATATATAAAGAACCGTCAAAACTCAGCATTAAAAAAACAAACAATCCAATTAGAAAATGGGTAAAGACATGAACAGACATTTCACAGAAGTGGGCATACAGATGGCAAATAAGCACAGGAATAGATGGCCAACATCCTTAGGAAAATGCGAATTGAAATTACAAGGAGGTCACCACACACATCAGAATGGCTTAAAAAATAGCGATAACATCAAATGCTAGAGAGGATGCAGAGAAAATAGATCACTCATGTGCTGCGAAATGGTACAGGACTCTGGGGAAGTCTATGGCAGGGTTTTTTTTTTGCAAAACTAAACATGTAACTACCATATGTCCCAGCAGTTGCACTTTTGGGCATTTATCCCAGAGAAATGAATTACATTCACACAAAAACTTGTTCACAAATGCTCTGCGCAATTTTATTTATAGTAAAACTGGAAACAGTGTGAATGTCCTTCAAGCAGCAAATGGTTAAACTGTGGTTACTGTGGAGTATTACTCAGCAATCAGTAGGAACGAACGTTGCTCACAGACGTGTGTGAAAAATGACAACCTCAAAAGATGACATATTGCACAGTAATCCCATTCACAGCATTCTTGAAATGACAATGAGAGATGGAGAACAGATTAGTCATTGCCCAGGTACAGAGGGGAGAGGGAGGGAGTTGGTTGCTTCTGTATCCTGAATCCTGACTGTGGTGGTGCACAGACAAACCTACACTTGTGACAAAATTGCATAAACCACACACACACACACACGTACACACAAATGAGTGCATGTAAAACTGGGGAAATGTGAGTAAGGTCAATGGGTTGTGTCAGTGTTGATTTCCTGGTGTGATGTTGTACTGTAGTTAAGCAACTATACCCCCTAGTACCATGGGAAGAACTGGGTGAAGGGTGCAAGGGAGGGAGGGGGAGGGAGGGGGGAGAGGGAGGGGAGGGAGGGGAGGGGGAGGGAGGGGAGAGAGGGAGGGGAGAGAGGGAGGCAGAGGGAGGGGGAGGGAGGCAGGGGAGGGAGGGGAGGGAGGCAGGGGAGGGAGGGGGAGGGGGAGAGAGGGAGGGGGAGAGAGGGAGGGGGAGGGAGCGGGTCACCGAGGCCAGGAGCAGCCTGTTGATGGGAGCGTGGCCCCTCGGTGAGCAGCAGGAAGGCCCGAGTTGAGAGTGGACGGTGCAGGTGTCACGGAGCAGGACCCTCTGAGGTCTTCCCAGAACACAGCCCCACCCACATCCTCCGCCTGGCTTTTGTCTGTAGAAGAACTTTAGTCAAAGAATAAATTGAATCAGAGAAGTGAGAAAATACAGAAAGGAAAACAGTCAAGCAAGACAAAATAATAATACTTTTGCCGTTAAGCAAAGTCAGGGACCTTTAGTTCTTCCTCAAGGACTGTAGAGACTATTCTGAGCCCTGTCCTCTGAGCTGTTGTGTAGGTACTCAAGCCCCCACCAGGTGGGAGAAGTTAACTGTCTGCTGCCCACAAGCACATAGACCCCAGACCGGTGGGAACCAGAAGGTTGATGGTGCCGACTCCCGATGACCTCACCACCAGCCAATCAGAAGAACATCCACGAGCTGACCACGCCCTGCTCCTTGGACACGATAAAACTCCACACTACTGCCCCCTCCAGGGTGGGACTCACAGTCTTGAGGGCATTAGCCCATCGGGGCCCCCTTTGCCAGGCAGAGCAATAAAGCTCTTTCTACTTCGCCCAAAACTTGGTCTCCGAGATTTAATCTGGCATGGGGTACGGAAGCCAAATTTTGGCAACACAGAGAAGGGGCAGCAAGGGTCCTGAGCAGAGGGGCACGCGGAGGGTGCTTCGGGAAGGCCCGTGGGTCTCTGTGGTCCTGGTGGGTTTCGGGTAAGGGGAGGGGCTGCGGGCAGGGCTCTAGTGCAGAGAGGGGTGAAGTTCTGAACGGGCAGCAGAGTGCAGGAAAGGAGCTCCGTAGGCAAAGACCCCAAGTCTTCACTGAGCCGGACCTGGCAAAGGTTTTCCCCAGCTGATCCGGCGGGAAGTAGCGTGACGTTCACACCCACCGGTTCCGGGATGCTTAATGTCATGAGGTCTGGAGCCATACTCGGGTTGGCGGGTGGGATCGCGTCGGTAGGGGCTGCTGGGCCCTCCCAGCCTTGTGGACGCTGCCATCTGCGGCCACCACCCAGGGCCTCGGCCTCCCGTCAGCCCCTGGCCAGGGCAAGCCTGGGGTGAGCACAGGGCGGGCCAGCCTCCCTGCAGCAGGACTTGACCGTGCAAAGCCCGCCGTGCATCCGGGCCCCCATACATCACTCCCCTTCATCCCCTTCAGTTTTGAGCAACCTTGAGTCCGGGCCACGACTATGGCTGTGATTTACGACAGACCACCTGGCTGGTGGAATGCACTGGTCTCTGAGTCCGAATCCTCTGCCCACATTAGTCAGTGTGTCCCCACACCCAGCGGGGCGGCAGGCTGCAGACACATAAAATGCACACCTCTCAGCTCTAAAGGAGTCATTTCCAGTGAAAAATTGGGCTCCAAGTCCGCGGTTTCTCTGTGGTGCACGGAGCCAGGGTGACTTGGGGAGGAGACCTGGCAGCCAATCCCGGGTCTGCAAACGGCCGCTTCTCTCCCATCTCCACAGCCTGGGCAGTGGTGTCGCCACCGCCAGGGTGGTGGTCTTCCGCTGACTGGTGTTTTCCTGCTGTTAGCCACGTTCCCCGGGCCTCTGACACCTTTGTTATGACACCTCAGTGTCTGTCAAAAGCCAACAGCAGAGGTTTCCAGATCTGAGTGGTAGAGCCTGAGGACGAGCGCTCACCGTGTCCGTGGCTGCTTCGGCCGGGGCCTGAGCTTGTGCTCCTGCGGAGATGCCCAAGGATGGGCACCCCGCCAGCCTGGGATAACGGTGCCTGTTGCCTGGTGAGATCTCTGCCCCAAGCGTCCCCCCCGGCCCCGAGCCTCCCCCACCCCGCCCCGCTCATGGCTGCTCTGTCCTCCCCCGACCCCCGTGGTGCTTCTCCCCGACTTACGAGCATCCCGCCAAGGACCCCTCTGTGGCTTTTTGGTTTTATACGGGAGTTTTCCACGTCAGTGGCGCTGATTTAAACTCTGTTTCCGATTGTCAATCGACCTTGTGAACTACTTGGTTAGAGGTCCGAGGGGCTCCGGCAGAGGAGCTGGATCCCCAGTGCGCTGTGTAGACCCCTGGCCAGGACTGGGCTGTAGGTGCCGGTCAGTTGGAGCAGGCAGGGGTCTGTGCAGAAAGGAAACGTAAGATTCGGGGACTCTGAGTAACGATGGCCCAAGGCAGCCTGGGGGCACCCCAAGGTGCCCACTTGGGGATGGAGTGTCACACGCCGTAGCTGTGGGCACACCCACCCTGGCTGGAAGGACGTCCCCAGGGTGTGCCCAGGCGGGAGAGGGTCCCCAGGAGGCTGGTGAGAGACAGGAGCCTGGGCTTCGTCGGGAACCCCCTGCCCTGCCCAGCGCCCTGTTCTGGATGTGGGCATCCGCCAGCCCTGCTGTTCCCCTCACCCCGGGCGTGGTCAGGGTCCCACTTCAGCCTCTAAGCCTCTACTTCTTCCCAAGCTGGGAGGTTCGCCCACCCTCCCACTGGCCAGGGATCCTGGCCCTGGTGAGCCTGGCTCTCCAAGGAGGTTGTCCGCTGGGGTCCTGGTCACTGCCCTCGGAGGCTGGCCTGTCACCAGGGTACTGTGACAATAAGGCCGCTGGGCGGAGCTGGCGAGCAGCCCCACCAGCTCAGGGGGAGGGTCGCCCTGTTGGGGACCGTCAGCCAGGTCACTGAGCAGTTACCAGAGCCTCGCGGACATTCCACCGAAACGCCCGCCTTACAGGTGGGGACCCTGAGGCACAGTGCGGGGAGTTGGGCTCCCCCTCACCCGAAGGCCGGGTCCTGGTGGTCGAGGAACCCTGTGTAGCATCGTCGTTGGGGAGAAGACGGGGAGGGGCTCTTGTGCTGCCTGCTGACCTCTGGGCCGCGCTCTCAGCTGCAGCTGCCCCGCGGGCGCCCAGACAGGGGCTTAGCCCGCCCACTGGGGCCCCGCGACTCCAGCTCCGACACAGAAGCGCCCTGTGGGAGTCGGCCGGGCCCCCACCCCCGGCACCGCATTCCTGTCTCTGAGCCAGCGTGGCCCCCGAGTTCCTGACGCCGGGGCCCTACCTCCTCCTCTCGGGATGCAGACTCTCCTCCCTCCAGGGTCCTTAGCCTGCAGGCTCCACTGTCTAGCGGGCAGCCGAGGTCCTCTCCCGTCCCCACCCGCTAGGACCCCCTCCAGGTCGCCATCCCGCCTGGACTTGCCCTGGGGGCCCATCCTCACCTTTGCAGTCGCTTGGCAGGCACAGCCGGTGCTGGCCGGGGGCCTGGACACCGGCGTGGGGTCTGTGTCGGTCACTCAAGGCCCCCCGAGGCCCACGGCGGCTCTGACGCAGGCTCTCCGGGCCCCTACGTTCCTCACCTTGTTCCCGGCTCCACAGGTGAATGGGCATTTCCTCGCGGGTAGCGCCTCCGTCATTGCTGGCATTTGGGAAAGGCCTGGGATCTTCTCTTTTTGTTTGTTTTCCAATTTTGTTAGTGCTACCAATCATTTCATTTTTTCAGTTGATTATTTTCAGTTTTCTAGGTATATATCACCTGCAAATACTTCTAACTATGTTTTCTATTCTATATTGCTGCTTTGATGAAAACTACTGAAATAATATATAATAACAATGGTGACAGTGGGTATAGCCAGCTGTGTTTAATAGGGATTTTTCCCCCTTATATGTGAGGAAGCTGAAAACTGAAAAAGAATTTATCATGAAAAGGGAATGCTTTTTTATCCCTAGGTTTAAAAGCCTTCCTTTTCCCCCATCAGGAAATGGGGATTTTTACCAAATCACTTGTATGAATCTTTACGATGTCACCACAGCTCTCATCAAACCTCAGCCTGCCCCTCCTCTCCCTCCCCTGTGTTTTCTGTCCACCCTAATACAAAACTACCCTTGGACCAGAGGACAGGCTCTGCTCACAGCCTTCAGTGCTTTTAATGCGATGCTGAATTCTGATTATGTTTAGTTACTCGCAAGTGAGCATGGACCGTGGCGTATTTGTCTTCTCTCTTTGTCAGGTTCTTGGAATTAGAGCCATCCTAGCTTCAGATGCATTGGGCTGTGTTTCCCATTTTTCACGTTGGGGAATGCTTCCTATTTTGTTGTTGAATATTTTCAAGCACTCCTCAGTGAGACTCTGGGCTTACAGCCATTTTCTGAGGTGATTTGGGAATCATATTTTCTACCTGGTTTCTTGCCCATTCAGGTTTTCTGCACCTCAAGCCCCTTTTAGAAATTTGCACTTTCCCGGGGAGTCACTTTCCTGGGATTAACACTTTTGCTGTCCTGTTCTGTTGTGATGAAACGTCTTTGCGTCTTGGAGTGTTCTGTTTTCTTTTCCACTGGTTTTCAGAGGTTTATTTACTTCCCTGTTTTTTTTTTTTCCTCAAAGTACTGGCTATTTCTCAAAGATCTAGAGATAAAAGTTCTAATTGCCCACATTCCCCATGAGTGCCCCTTCCTCCTGCTTCTCTGTTCTCCTTGTAACTCTGGGAGTCTTGATTCAAAGCGTCTGTTTCCCTTTTTTCCTTGTTTAATCTGAAACCTGAGATGTCCTTCAGAATGGACAGTAGCCGTGCTGTTCGCGTTTCCACTCGCAGAGCTATTCTTGTTGTAATTTTCAGAAAGCTTATGTTTAGAATATTGGTTTCCTTTTTAAACAGAGAATTATTCATGCATGTGTTTTAAATTGCATATGGTTGGATTGTTTCTTAAATCTTGTTCATTTTTTGTGATGTTTCCTTGTGTTAATTGTACTGTCTACAGACAATGACTTGTAGTTTCTCTCTGTTGCAATTTATTGTGTTTTTTATTCTGCGACCTTATTTACGATCAACATTTGCAAATCCTTCATGAATTTTAGAGGAAAAGCGTGTGCTGTGTCTGTACAGGATATTTATTAAATCGACCTTATTAATCATATTATTCATTTTTTCCTACAATCGCATCTAATTCTGTCTGTTTCAGTGTCTGAAGATTGAGTTGTAGGTTAGATTCTTTCACCCTAATTGCTTTTCTGTCAAATTTGAAAATATTTTTATTAGCCTTGGTCTCGTATAAACACTCCCATGCCTTGTTCTTAAGCTCATCCAAATTCACTGTAGTAATCTCATTCCTCAGGTTGTATAAAAATCCGATTTATAAAACGATTTCGGTTCCTTTTCCTGCTTTTGCCTTTGGTTATCGGGCGGGACCTCTGCCCCACTGTCTCCTGGCTCCTCAGTCAGGGTCCCTCTGCCCTTTGTCAGCAGAATCTGGGTGGATTTTGTTTGGGGACCTGACATGTTTCCCTGAGGTCATTTAGGGGCACAAGAAACACGTTAAAATCAAATGCCTCGGTGAGCTGCCCTCTGAGTGTTTGTTTTGTCCCGAGACCGAGGTGGCCTTGTCTCGGTCATCGTAACGATTCTCCGAGGATGTCCCTTCTGTTTCCTTGGGGCACTGATGGCTCCTCTGCGGGGCTGGCCTCCCTCGGCTGCTACGCGTGGAGGGCTCGGCCCTCGGCTGTCTTGGCCGCTGAGGGAACAGAGCTCCTTGGTCCAAGTGGACCCCCCCTTACCCAGCGAACGCCGACCAGAGCCAGGAGCTCCGGTCCCTGGGTTTGTGAGAGGGCGGTCGAGTCCTGACAGGCAGCTCTGACCCCGGCAGGACCCCCACCCTCCTCACGCTGTCCCCCGAGGCAAGAGTGGGAGCGGCTGGGTGTACTCTCTGCCCAAGGCCATCGGCCCCTGTCCGGCTTCTCAGGGGAGAGACTCCCGGCTGGGACTGTCCAGGGCATCCCGGGTGGCTATCCCCCATCACTCGCTGCTGCTCACAGAGCCTCTGGCCTCCGGCATTTGTGTCCATGAAGAGGACGTGGCTCCGGGGCGGGGCCTGGCCTGGGGCCTCCCTCCTGCCCCCCTGAATCGATAAACAGGCTCCCAAGGGCAATCTGCTTCATTTCTGATGCTCACCACTCTCACGGTCGGAAACTGCAATTCCCTCATGAAAGAGCTAAGTTTAGTAAGAAAAGGATGCGAGAACTCAGGTGTGGGTGTTTCCACGCGCGTCTGGCTCTGCTCTGGGGTCCCATCTGGAACGTGAACGTGTGTTTATGAGGAAGCGTGTTCTCCATAAGTCGCTTATAAATAATTTCTTTGAGAGGAAAATACACAGAGATTAGATTTCTGGGCGATTCCCAGGCTCCTGAACTTTCAGAAACTGCCCGATTGTGTACAAACACGTGAAGGATTCCCATGTGAGACACAGATGGCGGGACTTGGTCTACGGTGGCTGACGTGTTTGGGGGGTGCTGGCCCCCAGGATCGGCCAGGTTGGCAGGGGTTTCAAGGAGATGGGGGCTTCTGGTTTCCAGAGCGGAACACCGAGCCTCCTGGGGGCGGTGTGGAGGAGAAGGGGCAGGTCCTGAAAGGTGTGAGCAGAGCTGGGGTGACACTGATGCGCCCCAGCTGCCGAGTCTGCTTCCCCTTCCCTGGTGGGGCTCTCCTCCGCCCAGCTGGAGACTCAGCGTCCCCCCATCCCCGCAGTCCTCAGCCCTCAGAGGCGGCATTGGTGTGTAAATCCCCAACTCCCTCTGGGCCGGGCTGTCCTGCACGGCTCTGTGCCCGGCAGGGTTGGGCGCGGCACCACGGTGGCACCTGGCTTGGCCATGCACCTGCTCCCTGAGCCCGGCGGGGCCCCCGGGGGCACCTCCCAGGGCAGCTACTTGCACTCGGGTCCCGTCTGGGGCTCCTCCGGGGACACGGACACCAGGTGATGCCCAGCGGTCAGGTCTCCATCAAGGAGCTCGTGGATTCCTCTAGAGCAGTGTTTCTCCAGGTTCGTCATGAAGGCGAGTTTCTTGGGCTCCACTCAAGGGATGGGACCAAGCCAGCCCTCCAGGCGATGCGACCCCTGGGGTGGGCTGTGGAGGTCAGTGGTGCTGTCACAGGTCGGGGAGACGGTCTGTCTTCCTCCCTGAGGCCGGTCACTCGGGTTTCCTGGAGGAGGCTGAGGGACCAGAGTGAGATGTGGGCGTGAGGCGAGGGCCTGGGCGTTGGGGCGTCGGGGGGCAAACGTGGGTGGGAGGTGTTAGGAGGGGAGAGGCAGGATGATTCTTGGCTTGACCTGGAGGCTTAGTGGCGGGAAGGGGATGAGTTCCACTGTGGACAGACTGACTGAGCGCCCGTGGATCGCAGCTTGGGTGGACACGGCTGGAGGCTTTTGTAAACTTCAGAGCGAGAGCCAGGCTTATGGCAGGATCCGGGTGTCATCAGCAGATGGACGTGGGTGGAAACCCCTCTGAGTTATCATCCCAGCCCCAGAAACTGTGAGGAGAGAGGGAGCATCCTTGTGTATAAAACTTCATATGTATTTAAGATTGTCCCCTTAGGAAGATTTCCACGAGTGAAATTTATGTGGAATTGAAAAAAACCTATCAACAAAATATTTTCTAAAAGTGTTCTCCCACTTGGCATGGCTGGTTATGCATGGGTGAGGGCCAGTCTCCACCCGCCTGGCCCACAGCGGACGTGCCGTCTTCATTCTTGATTCAAGCGGGCAGAAACCGCAGCTGCTTATCGACGTTGTTTGCATTCGGGTTCTGGTGATGATGGGCGTTTTCCTGTGTCCCCTGGTACTTGTCTGTCTGTCTTTTCCATGGACGGTGAGCCCTGAGGCATGGATGGTAGTGTCCTTTCAGGGCTACTTCCCAATCCCAGGCAGCCGGGCATTTCTGTCCTGGTTGGTCTGGGGCACGGTCAGCTCGGACGGCGGCAAGCGGCACAGGATGCGATTGTGGAGCGAGCTCGCTGGTGTCACGTGTGTGGTACGCTTCCTGAGGTGTGGGTCAGATAGCAGTTGCATTCGGCTGTAGTAACAGAGACCCAAACCACAGTGATTTAAACAAAATTATCCTCTCACGTGAAAGGAAAATCTGGAGGTTGGCTGTCCATCTCCACGCGCTGTCCATGTCCTGAGCTCTGCCATAAGTTTGCCTCATGGCTGTAAGATGGCCTCTGTAGCTCCAGCCCTCATGTCTCCTTTCCAGGTGGGAGGGTAAAAGGGGAAAGCGTGAGGGGACCTGACAGCTGAGATGTCCCCATTTAAGTGTCTTTCCTAGAAATCCCACCCAGCAACCTTTGCCTACATTGTACTGTCTGTGATGTAGTTAGAAGGCCACGCATCTCTCTGCAGGAGGTTAGGACACTGAGGTTAGTTGAATGCACAGCCAGGTCAGGCCCCCAGTCAGGGTTTTACATGAAAACTAAATTAAGGAAGAGTTTGTCCTTTGGGAAACAAGCCACCTCTGCTGCAGGAACTTGATCTCGGCTGCCCTGAACGGGTTTGCCCTGCAATGGGTTTGCCCTGGGTTTGCAATGGGTTTGCCCTGGGTTTGCAATGGGTTTGCCCTGGGTTTGCAATGGGTTTGCCCTGGCCGGGGGCTAATTTGCTGGGCATGGTGCAGGGCGGCTGTTGGAGATTGGGTGGGCTGGGTGTGTGTGGGGCTCTCTGTGCGTCTGCTGAGTGAATGAGGAACTGGGGGTCAAGGTGAAAAATACATAAAATGCACGTGTGACTCACTCTTGGAGTTACAAACTCAGTGGCTCCAGGTGAATTTTTTCTCTCACCTTCTGGAGGCTGGAGGTCTGCCGTCGCAGGGTGTGCGTGTGGGAGGCCCACTCCCCCTGGGGAGGAGGGGAGGGTCCTTGCTGCCATCCTGGGGGTCTCCGGCTTGTGGCTGCATCACCCCTGTCTCTGCTTCTGCTGTCGCACGGCCTTCTCCCCGCGTCTGTGTCTCTGTGTCCCCTCTCCTGTGAGGACACCAGTCACCGGATCGGGGTCCACCCTACTCCAGCGTCACCTCATGTGAACTTGGTCACACTGGCAAAGACCCTGCTTCCAAACAAGGTGACACATGCAGGTACGGGCAGAGGACATCAGTGTACCATTTTTCGGGGAGAGGAGGTGCTACGAGGTCCCTGACAAGTGTCTCCACTGTCCCAGAGGCAGGTGTGAGGCCATTTCTTTAATGGACGAGGGAACCTCTCAGGGTTGTGAAGCTACGAGGGACAGTCTCTGCCGTAACATGCCTGGGCTTCTGCGGACGTGGGCGTGAGGGGGGGGGAAGCGATGGTGTGCCCCACCCTCCACCTGAGCTAACATCCCGAGAGCTCAACCCACACCAGGAGCTCTCTTCCTAAACCCTTGCCTACACGGGGCATTTTGTGTGTTTTTGCTTCTAAATCCTTTGCCAAATTGGTAGATGATGAAAATGCTGCACTGCTACTCTGGTTTCCATATCTTTGGTCACTAGAGGCGTTGAATTCTTCACCTGGCTTATTTATTTACAAACAGAAGAGGTACAGAAAGGGCCTCATGAAAATCCTTGGTTTATAAAGTACCATCGGTATTGGCCATGTTGTATGTATTCATTTTTATTTATTTATATTTTTTGCGGTACGCGGGCCTCTCACTGCTGTGGCCTCTCCCGTTGCGGAGCACAGGCTCCGGACGCGCAGGCCCAGCGACCATGGCTCACGGGCCCAGCCGCTCCGCGGCATGTGGGATCTTCCCGGACCGGGGCACGAACCCGCATCCCCTGCATCGGCAGGCGGACTCTCAACCACTGCGCCACCAGGGAAGCACCCATTGCTTCTCTTTCTGACAAGAGTGCATAGTTACTGCTCCGCGGTTCCCTGGAATTGTGGTTCTGATGCGTCGTTATGAAACGGTAGTGATGTCTCACTCAGGTGATTTTCTTCATCCAGTGCTGTCTCTGTTTTGTCAGTCATGATGAATGTGTAACTGCACTGGGACCCTTGAGAATCCACACCAGTTGGGTTAGCGTGGAACCCCGGCAGTTCATAATTGGCGGGTGGGTGCTGGTGAGCTGGGGATGCAGAGAAGCCTCCAGTTCTGCAAGGCAACACCCCTGGAGCCGCAGCAGTTATTTTTCTTCATCTGTTCATTTGCCTTCTGTGTAATGTAATATTCCGCTGGGTCATATTTTCTCCTTCCCACATGCGTTGTCACTTTTGATCACCTGTGACTTCCTTCTTTTCCTTTTTTCGGGGGTGAATTCTCTTGATTTTCCTCGTCCTCGTCGTAACTATTGTTTGGGCTACCCTGAACTGCTGAGAACTGAAGCAGTGAAGGGTTCTATTTAGAAGAAGCGCTCCGTCTGGGACCCTGATGGCAGAGCGGTGGGGAAGGCCAGAGGAAACACAGATTTCACCGCCGGTGGGGCTCCGAGGGCCCATCACAGCTCAGTGAGGAACCTCAGGTTTGTGTGTTCGAGGCCTCTTCCCGGCGTTAAGAATCCCACCCAAATTCTCGTCTGCTCTGTGCGTCTCTTTTACGAGCTCATCTGGAGGGATTTGGACAATATGCTCTATTATTTATGCAGTCATATCTGTTAAGTTGTCACGTTTACAAGGGGATTGACAAGAATGGTATACATATTGTCAATTAGCGCCCTGAATGAAACATTAAGGTTTCAGGTTAGAAAGAAGTTAGTCAGCACTGTAAAGCTTTACTCCAATAAAAATTAATTAAAAAAAAAAGAAAGAAGTTAGTGTTTCAAGCAAAACGAAACCCTTGCCTTCTCACGGCAGCCCCACCTCTCAAAGCTTAGACATCCCTGAGGTCCCCTCTAGCACGCCTTCTCATTTATGAACGTTTCCTGATTATCCCACAGAAGTGCGCGCCCTCTCCTGTTCCCAAACTCCCGGGGTTTCTGACGGCGTTACCTGATTCTGCCTGGTAATTGCCTACCTTGTCCACCTCTGCTGGGTCTGTGGCGGCCAGGCCGGGCCAGGAGGAGCCTGTGACCGAGGTCGACTCAGACTCGCTTTCCTAGGGTGCCGTGGGTGGACCTGCCCCTGCTCCCTGGAATCTTCCAGAGCAAATCACCACAAACTGGGGGCTCAGATCGAGAGAAACTCATTCTCTCGCAATGTGGAGGCCGGAAGCCCAAGATCAAGGTGCGGGCCGGGCCGTGCTCCCTCTGCATCCTCCGGGAGGGTCCTTCCTGCCTCTTCCAACCTCTGGGGTTTGCCTGCCGTCCTGGGGGCTCCTGGGCTGTGGTTGCGCCCCTCTGGTTCTGCCTCTGTCTTCACGTGCCCCCCCACCCCCCTGTCTTGTAAGGACACCTGTCATTGGACGTAGGGCCCGCCCTAAACCCAGGGTGATCTCATCTCGAGCTCCTTAACTAATTACATCTGCAAAGACCCTATTTCCAATAAGGCCACATTCCGAGGTTCTGGGTGAACATGAATGTGGAGGGGACCCTGTTTGACCCCTACACTCCTTAACCCCCAACCGGCTGGGCTCCATCTCTGTGTTTCTGTGGTCAGACCTTCCGGAGAGTGTAGGGACCTGAGCCCTCTTAGCTTGCCCGGGCCCTGCTTGCTGGGGAGGCCGTGATGTCCATCCCGTGTTCACCCAGCAGCTTCCAAGCCCGGAAGCCCCCCTCTTCTAGGAGTTCTGGGCGGAGCACTTACCCAGTGCTTGCGGTGGCCGGACATGGCCTCGTCTTGCGAACGTCACCCGCAGGCTTCAGTCTGAGTGTCCTGCGATGCTCACTGCACAGGGCGGGGCGTTCCCACGTGCCCTCGCTCCCTCTCCCCCTCTGCCTTGTCGTCACTAAGAAGAGTCGTGAACGGAAGCCCAGGCACAGCCTCCCCTCGCGGCTGCACACTCAGCAGGTCGTGTCAGGGGCTGCACTGTCGGGTCACCAGTCTCTCCACCGTTTCACAGTTAATTTAGCCTGAAGCCTCCACAGGACCGCGCCGGGCCCGGGGACTGAGTGGGGGAGCTCCAGCCCCATCCGCATCCCCCTCGGAGACCCCAGGCTACCCGGGAAAGCGCCTTTGTGCGCTGACACCTTCAACACTGCGGCCCTGTCTGGGGCGGCCCTGGGAGGCCCCGTCGCCCCGTGGGCTCCAGTCTTTAATCTAGAAGCTGTGTCACTGCGCCTGCCCGTGAGCTGCTCCTCGGGGGTCACCTCTCCAGAGTCTAAGGCATGCTTGCTTTCCCGATAGCAGCGGTGCACGACCCTCCCAGCCAGTGTCTGCCCCAAACAGCTTTTAACTTGGCCTTGGCCAAAGAAGAGCCTCTTACCCAGGCAGGCGTAGCTCGTGGGGCCCCTTGTGGCTTGAATTAGCTACAGACGTGACAAGCCAGCACCGCCAAGTCAGGGCATTTTGGGGCCTGTGACCCTGTCGTGTGTCCATGTGGCACGTGTGACGTGGGCCAGGGTGGCCTGGGGCTTCTTCCCTAAGACAGTGGGGAAAGGCTGGGGCCGTGGGTCTGTGCTTCTGGGGGAGGCCCTGCTCCCAGAGGACTCACTGCAGATGTGCACATGCATGCGAGTGTGTGCACGTACACACCACACACGTGCACACATGGACACACACACACGCATAGACAGGCATGCATGCATGCCACACACGCACTCACACTGGTGTGCACCACACACACAGACGCAGACAAGTGCGTGGACACATGCACACACACGTTTGCACCACATGCATACACACAGACGTGTATACGTACACAAACGTGCACACACGTGCACACACGTGCAGGTAAACTAAGTATCATTGTGGGTACTTAGCACTGCAGGATGAGCACCTGTCACCTCCTCCAGACCAGCGCTGGGCCTGTTGGGGCCTGGGGCGTCTGTGAACGTGTACATGCTGGGTCCACGTTCCGTGTTCCATCAGTGGACACGTGCTGAGGGCAGCAGGGCCCAGGGCTAAGGGTACAGACGCTGCGGGTTGAGACCTCACCCCTCTGCTTCTCAGCTGGCGACAAGGGCGAGTTGTTCAAACTCCCCGGGCCTTAGTTTCCTCATCTGCAGAATGGGCAGGATTGCAGCACCATCTTCACGTGTCGCTGGGGGCCTCGCGCACTTACAGCAGCGCCGGGTCTGTGGGAAGTGCCAGGCAAGCCTGTTACTATCCTGGTGATGTGGGCGCTGAGGTCCAGGAAACCTCCACGTCCTGGAGCTCCCCCCAGTCGGGGGCACAGGCCGTCCACAGTAGGAGGAGCAGCTCTGGGTCGGTTGCTGTTTCTAACAGCACCGGAGGGCTTCACAGCAGAGGTGGGTTTGAACATTTGGAGGAGGTGAGGGAGGGAGCCTGTGTCCGTCTGTGGGAACAGCATGTGCAAAGGCCCTGGGGCGGGAGAGAAGTGGAGAACCAGTACCAGCTGTGGCCCGGGCAGTGACGCAGCTGCCGGGCGTTGGCGGGATCCCCGGCCGCTGTGTGGTGGGCGGGTGGATGGGACAGGAGGCGAAGCTGGACGCGGAGGCCCGCGAACCTGCGTGCTAACTCCTTTCAGCTTCTTCCCCTGCACCTCGCTGGTTCTTGGTTGGGCTCCGTTCTCACGCTCACCCCCTGCCCTTTCAGCAGTTCCACCCAATGGTCCTTTCCCTCTGCATCCTGCGGGCTCCGTTTCCTGCCTCTCAATTCTGTCTTTTTACTTTTTCAGTACTTTGTTTCAGTCTAATTTTTAACTCTAATTTTTAAGTTTCCTTAACCATTGCCCAGCCCCCTGGAGCTGCTGGGATGGTCTGTTTATTTGAGAGGGCCCGTGTCTGTCCGAGAAGCCCAGCGGCGCCCCAAGACCTGCCCTCTCTGCCCCGACCCCCGTAAACCCGCTCATAAGCTTCGCGGGAGGATCTGGGATGGTGCTGTTTCCCCCACTCTCTTGGCACGTCAGAGCCCGCCCTGGAATGGGGGGTCCCCGCCCTGAGCTGAGTGGTTCTCACCCCATCAGCACCCAGTGCCTTCCGCCAACCCTCGAAGAGGTGTCTGCACCTGCCCCGCGGCACTCAGGGCTCGGGGACCCGAGTCGTCCCTCTGTCCCTCCCGTCGTCTCCCATTTCTTGTCTGGGAGGCGGCCCCTGGCTGGGTACAGAAGGGTGGGTCAGGGGTCCTTCAAGTTGACACGGCTCCTCTGTAAGGGGGGCTCTCGGGGGGCCCAGCCGAGCCGGGCCGTCGCCCTCCGGCCACGAGAGTCCGAACACAAGTGGCTGAAGGGAAGGGAAGCGGCTTCCCCGCTTCCACGCAGCCCCCGAGGCTGAGGGCTCATCTCCAAGGAGCCCCCTCCCTGCTCCCCAAAACGCACCAGCCACTGTCCTAGGCCCTCAGGATGTGTTGTGGAAATGAAACTTTCAAGAAGCTTACTGGGTGCCAGGCCGGGTGGCAAGGCAGCCTGTGGGGCGGCTGTCCCAGCCGGGGCCACAGCCTGCCCGGGTGACCCTTGCCGCCTCTTCTCACCCCACACTCGGCCCTTTCTCCGGGGCCCCGGCTGCTGAGTTTGGGGTCACGTAGGCCTCGGCCCTCTCTGTGGGGGGCTCCTCCTGAGGCTCCCCCCACTGCTGGTGATTAGGGGGGCTGCCCGGCCTGGCAGGCACACCGGGGGGCGAGGTCACCTCCTCTGCAACCTCCTTGAGGGGGGCAGCCGGTCGGCCAGCAGGTGGGGTTTCTGCGCATCTTCTCGGAGGGGGCGGCGGTGCTCCGAGCTCTGCTTCTGCTGCGCTGGGCTGTTACGTCTCAGAGGCAGGAAGCCGGGCTCACGTGCTCACGCATTTCCATCGTCTTGTTAGGGAAAGTGGCCCTTCCTGTCAGAAAAGCAGCTCCGCAGTCTCCGAGGCAGAGCATAAGGGGACCCGATTTCACCATAGACGACGATGCCACATGTTTGGATCTTTTCCCTCTTGATGGCTAATTTTAACAGAATATTCACACCCACAGAGACGCAGGCAGCTCGTGTTTCCTGACTGCGGAGAAGGGTGTTAGAGAAAGAGCTGCGTGCCCGGCGTCCGCGTCCTTTCCAGGTCACGGCTCCCTCATCACCCGCGCTAACAGCCCAGCGCTGAGAGTCGAGCTCAATGCATCACAGTTTAATCAGACGTGGCAGCTGTCGGGTGCCCAGGCCCGGGGACAGCTTGCAACCCAGAATGATCTGATCCGTCCAGAACGTCTTAATGCTGTCGGTGGGCGAGCAGGCTGAGGCTGCTCAGAGGGCAAACCGAAAGCCCAGGATCCCATGACCTGTGGCCGGAAAGGGACTCTCTCTGCAGCCAGGAGGGGGAGGGGCTTCCCCACCTGGGGACCAAGACAGACAGACAGACGGACACCTTGGGACCACGAACAAACCCTTGAAACAATAGACCAAGTTCTCTGATGTAAGGGGGACGGACTCAGAGGACAAGAAACCCTGACCTCTACTGAATTCTCAGACATCAAATGAGAAATCTCTGCACAGACGGGTGGGGAATTTATACGGGGAGGGGATGGCCAAGGGAGTCCGGAGAGGGGGGCCAACATTCCACCTGCTCTCAGCCTGGCTGCTGAGAATTGATGATTATTTTCACACCAGACTGAGCAAGTCGTTGTGTCTGAAGGGGCAGGAGTTGGTCCCTTAGGGATGAATGCCGCCCTCATGGGGCTCAGAGCCTGGGGAGCACAGGGTGTTACCTGGGGTCGGTGGCCCGTCTGCACCTTTACCTGAGGGTGCTTCGTAGTTTGCACAAAGCTCTGGCAGCTCCAGTGATCATCCCTCTACTTTTCACATCTTGTTTGATCTTATTCAAGTGAAATTCCTATAACAGGAGCATTTTAAAGTGACCAGTCCGGGGGCATTTGGTACTTTCACGGTGTTGTGGGACTACCACCTCTAGGTAGTTCTGAAACATTTCATCGCTCCGAAAGGTCACCGCCTACCCATTAAGCACTAACTCCGTACCCCCTCCCCCTGCCAGCCCCTGGCAAACACCATCCTGCCTTCTGTCTCCGTGGGTTTGCCTGCCCTGACATTTCCCATAAATGGATTCGTGCAGTATCTGCTCTTTTATGTCTAGCGTCCTTAGCTGAGCGTAACGTCTCAAGGTTCGTGGTGTGGTAGCGAGGGTCAGGGCTTCATCACCTTTTAAGGCTGGATGGCTTTCCGTGTTATGGATGGACCACCTGTGTTTATCCTTTCATCAGCTGAGGACGCCTGGGTTGCTTCCACTTCCTGGCTGCTGTGAGTGTGCGTGTACAATGTCTGTTTGAGTCTCTGTTTCAAGTCTCCTGGGGAACACCGAGGAGTGGAATTGCTGGGTCATGTGGTATTGCTATGTGTAACTTTTGGAAGAATGGCCAGACCACTCTCTAACCTCTTATTTTATTTCTAATTTCCCTTTGTTTGCTCTTTCTTTTAACAGCTTAAAAAAAAAATGGGAAGAGCTTTTCAGCAAAACAAAAGAAACAAGTCACAACTTAAACGTGAATTAAATGTGATACCTTTAAAATATGTCCCACACCATGTTTAATTTTCTCCGTATATTTACTTCTACAAACAGTATTAATTTTTCAGAAATCCAGATGCTATGGCTTCAACTTGTCTCTGTCCTAAAAAAGATTTCTTGTTCAGAATCTCCTGAAGATTTTGGTCCTCTCTCTCTCTTTTGTTTTCCCAACAAATCATGAAACACCAGTGGATTTTAATAAGGAAACAGTGGCAAACCACACGCACATTTAATTTTTAATTTTAATTGATGGGCGATGAACAAAATTAATAACTGAAATGTTCACAGTGTCTGAAGCACGGTCCTCTGTCTTGGCCATATAAGATAGCGTTCTTCTCCCATTCCTGGGGACTTGATCAGGGACGTGCTGTCAGGGACCCCCCTCTGCTGGCTCTCCCCCCACCCCTGGCCCCAGTGCCCCTTCCAGCTTTGTCCTATCCCCAGCTGCCAGCATCCCACTACCCCGAGCGCACTCGTTTTCTCTCCATCTGCCCCGGAAGGTGAGACCCAGAGCGCACGGCCCCCCTCTCTTCATCCTCTTCCCCAGCAGCTCCTGGGACAGGGCTGGGCACACAGGAGGTGCTTAATCGGTGTTGGGCGGAGGGTTGGACGGAGTGTGGGTGCTCTCCAGAGGGATCTATTTTGGTCATGAGATGCTACACGCCTGTAGCCAGACATGGGAAGCCCTGCAGTGCTCCGGCCGTGCTGTCCGAGGGCCGCCCGTGCCCAGCTGAGCGAGGGTCGGAGGCTGAAGGCGGCTCACACGTGAAGGTGGGGTGGCAGGGCCCCGGAGGCTGCCCCGAGGCCCAGAAGCGAGGTCAGCTGGGCTGAGCGGAGGGGTGTGTCTGCTGCGGCCATGGGGTCTCATCCCACACAGCTCAGCCCGGGGCCCCTAGGCCGCTGCAGGGAGGGAAGGGCTTGTTCTCGGCCTCCTCGCCGGGGACGGGGGGTCACTTCCCCGAGGAGCCCTGTGCGGCCCAGCACATACTTTTGGGGGTGACTCGGCCCAGACAGGCTCCCAGAGCTTTCCTGGGAACCCGGCCCCGCTCACTGCTGTAAATGTCCGAAGGCTCTGGGGAAGGGCTTGTGTCCCGCAGACAGATGGTGGGAGGGGGTGTCCATCCCTAGGTGAGGAGGGGGCCGCGTCAGAGGAGTCAGAGGCTGGGATCCCCAAGGGCGAGAGTCCACAAAGCGAGGCCTCCAGGAGTCTCTTTCTCTCCAAACCTCCTTGCACCCAAATTCCCTCTTTTCCCAGCAAGGTCCCGACAGAGGCTGCCTTGAGGCTCCATAAATGACGTTTGTCACGAGAGGCACCCCTGCCTCTGACGGTCTTAATGAGGCATTAGGTCTGTTCGGTGTGCTAGTTCTGAAGGATTTTTTGTTTTTTGAGACGTAGGCAGCTGGATGGCCTTGAAATGTTGGGCTGTTTTTGAAATAAGTGTCCACGTAATGTCTGTACAGATTTCCTTGGGGACGTCGGGCTCAGCTGTGCGTTGTGCATGGGGACTGGGCCGTTATCCAGAGCCCGCTGGGGCGAGACCCCCAGCCCCGGAGGGTGTTGTCTCGGTGGACACTGGCCATGCCTTGTCCTGTGGCCACATTACGGTCAAGGTAAAAATACCTTGAGTGAGTAAGAACCTTCTCGGGAAATGTGCCTAGAGAGAAGGTCCGGTTTTAGGGGGAGGAATGCCCACCGGGCGGACGGGCAGCAGGTCCCCGAGGACCCAGATCCCCACCAGGCACACAGCCGCGCCAGCCGCCCTGGGCTTGGGGTGGTCACTTCCCTGACGCCCTCAGAACCTCAGCATGCCCCCCAAGTTCTGGGTTCCTCACTGTCGAGGTTTCAGGAAAATAACTGCGTCAGTCTAGGCCTTGTGGTTCCTCCTGGGGGGTTCCCTTCAACACGGATCACTGAGTTGGACCCAGACGTCCACCTGCCCGTGGCCTCGTTACAGACCAGGCGGGGAACAGCTGGTCCGGGGGACAGCGTTCCCCCTCGCCTCTTGCGGGCCAGCAGAAGTGGGTTTTGAGCTGTTCCTTGGCCAGTTGAGGGGCTGAATGATTTGAGCCCACACTGGGAATTCCCACCAGGCTCAGGGCCCCCTGATGGACTCGGAGCCCACGTGCATCTGTGAACCTTGGGCACAGCTGCACCTCCCTCTCCAGGGAGCCTGGCGGGCAGAGCCTGCGGGAGTCCACTGTGACAGGTCACAGCTGGGACCAGGGGTCTGGGAAGTGATGCTTGTTTCTAATTCTTCCCCATTTATAAATAGTTCTCTGTATGAGGTGGTTTCCACTTTTTTTTAAAGGAATGTGGTCCTAAGATGTGATGGCAAGGCAAGGTTTCTTGATATATCTTGGAAAATTGCTTTCCGAAACGATGGGTTTTATCCCCTAGGGTTCTGTATTGTGGAGCTTGTGGTCATGATTTAAAAAACAACAACTCTGGGGACTTCCCTGATGGTCCAGTGGTTAAGACTCCGCGCTTCCATTGCAGGGGACGTGGGTTCGATCCCTGGTCAGGGAACTAAGATCCTACAAGTTGTGCGGCATGGCCAAAGAATAAATATGTAAATAACAATAATTATAACATAAAAAACAACAGGGACTTCCCTGGTGGCATAGTGGTTAAGAATCTGCCCTGCTGGGCTTCCTTGGTGGCGCAGTGGTTAAGAATCCACCTGCCAATGCAGGGGACATGGGTTTGAGCCCTGGTCCGGGAAGATCGCACATGCCGTGGAGCAGCAAGCACGTGCACCACAACGACTGAGCCTGCGCTCTAGAGCCCGTGAGCCACAACTACTGAGCCCATGTGCCACAACTACTGAAGCCCGCACGCCTAGAGCCCATGCTCTGCAACAAGAGAAGCCACTGCAATGAGAAGCCTGTGCACTGCAACGAAGAGTAACCCCTGTTCACCGCAACTAGAGAAAGCCCGTGCACAGCAACAAAGACCCAACACAGCCAAAAATAAATAAATAAAATAAATAGATTTATAAAAAAAAATGAGTCTGCCCGCCAATGCAAGAGACACGGGTTTGATCCCTGGTCTGGGAAGATTCCACATGCCGTGGGGCAACTAAGCCCACGTGACACAACTACTGAGCTGATGTGCTATAACTACTGAACCCCCGGTGCCTAGAGCCCGTGCTCTGCAACAAGAGAAGCCACTGCAATGAGAAGCCCGCACACCGCAACGAAGAGCAGCCCCCGCTCGCCACAGCTAGAGAGAGCCCACACGCAGCGACAAAGACCCAACACAGCCAAAAAACAAACCACCCCCGAAACAACAATAACCCTGTATCATTTGCATTTTAATACGCCTTGTCTGATTCTTAGTGTGGAGGGGGAAGGGTGAGCTGTGACAAAGCGAGAGAGAGGCATGGACGTATATACACTAACAAACGTAAGGTAGATAGCTAGTGGGAAGAAGCCGCATAGCACAGGGAGGTCAGCTCGGTGCTTTGTGACCACCTAGAGGGGTGGGATAGGGAGGGTGGGAGGGAGGGAGACGCAAGAGGGAAGAGATATGGGAACATATGTATATGTATAACTGATTCACTTTGTTATAAAGCAGAAACTAACACAACATTGTAAAGCAATTATATTCCAATAAAGATGTTAAAAAAAAATTAAAAACTCAGAGAAGGAAATGTGCAGAAGGCAGCATGCTTCCTCTTTGCCTAAGGTCCCCTTCCCACCTTTTTCCAGGAAACGTATATTACAGACTGCGGGTTTCTTTTGGAACCAGGCCCCGCTCCCATTCAGGGTGTCCAGGACCACAACTCTGGTTTCCACCCACACCATACGTACCGCCAAAATGCTGTGTCCTCCTTGCGCGTACGCTATTTTAATATTTATGACATGTGGTCACAACCTGCTGTTTTGTGTTTTGCAGAAGTGTTTTTCTTTGGTTTGTGTAGGCTTGGTTCATCCACTGAACTACAGCTTCTCTTTCCATAAATGAGCGCCTGGCATTCCTTTTTTTTTTTTTTTTTTTGCACTGGACGTTGAGGAGTTTTCAATTTTTCTCGATTACAAACAAAATCGAAATAAATGTCATGAGACTCACATGCAGGGTCCCTGGGCTTTTGAGCTGTCACACACACACACACACACACACACACACACACACACACACACACACGAGTGGCTGGGGGGGTTCTGTTAAAATGCAGATTCTGCTGCAGCAGGTCTGGGGTGGGGCCCGAGACCCTGCATTTCCCCAGCAATGCTGATGTCGGTCCAAGACTACACTCTGTCCGGCAAAGCTCCAGGACATCTGTCTGTCCAGGAGCCACGTGACCGGGCTGGAGGCTGCACTTCCCACCAATGTTGACAGTTACCCAGGAGATCTAGCAGAGTTTCCCAGTTAATGAGTGTTGAACATTGTTTATGCCCTTTTTTTAAAAAAAACTGTTGACAAGATGGTTCAGACCCTCTCTTTCAGTCTATAAATGTGGTGAATTAGACAGATTTTCTGATGTGGCACCATTCCATACTTCTTGGGACAAAGCTTCCTTGGTTGTGATGAATAGATTGAAAGAAATACTAACTTTCAGTATTTACATATGCTTATATTTGTGAATAATTCAATTTGCTAATAATTTATTTATTAAATAAATGATTCCCCAGTTTTGGGTTTCCTTCATTCCTGATGAGAACCTCCTGTTACTTTTTTCATCGTTTGTTGTATTTCACATGTTTTTCTCTGGCTTCCTTCAGGACTGTCTTTTTACCTTTGACTTTTAGAACTTTGCCGCCCGTGATGTGTCTAAGGCCGGTTGTATTTCTGTTTATCCCGTTTGGGGTTTTTGGACCTTCTTGCATCTGTGAGTTAACGTTTTCCACCAAGTTTCTGGCCATTATGTATATTTGGCAAACGTCTGTTATTTCCCCCTTTTTTCTTCTCTCTTCTCCTGGTATTCCAGTTCTGCACATGTCACGCGTCTCTGAGGTTCTGTTCAGCTTTCCTCGATCTCTTTCACTCTCTGCATTTTGGATCAGACAGTTTCTATTGTTGTATCCTCAAGCTTACAATTCTTTCTTTGGCCACCTGGAAAGTGATGTCAAGGCTACCTAGTAACTTTATCTTTCAGTTATTGTAGTTACCTGTTCTAGAATTTCCATCTTCTACAGTGTCCGTTTGCCTACGGAGATTTCTCATCTGTTTACTCATTGATATAATATTTTCCTGTACTTCTTCATATACATTATTTTTATTCTTTGAATATATCTTTATTTTTTGCACACATTTATAACAGTGGCTTGATGTCTTTTTCCGCTAAATCCAATATTTGGGTCCCTTTGGATTCAATTTATATTGATTTTTTTTTCCTGACTGTGGGTCAAAATGTCCTATTTTTTGTCCATCTAACAATAGGCTAAAACCTGGACATTGGAGGTAAGACATTTTAGTGACTCTGGATTTCTTCGTATTCTTCTTAGATTATTTTTCCTTCTTGTCCCAGTAGGTGTTAGCTTTTCTGAGCAGACACTGCACACCTTGCTTCCCTGGCATTACGTTTCTGTTCTGTTTCCATGGTTTCCCACGATGGCTGTTTTCAGCCTGGCCCCTCGAGGGTCTCCCCACACCTTTCTAATCTGGTGATCAGCCTGGGGTTTGGGGCCTCCTTGTTTCTAGAGATGCCCCCTCCCTGGAGCAGTGCCGCTGTGGACCCGGGGCATCACGCACGCAGCGTTCACCTTTCCGCTGAAAGCTGCTCGGGACCTCCAGGCTGGGGATGCTCTCGGTGGCCTGTCTTTCGAGAGCAGACTTCTCTCTGGCCTCTGCCTGCTCTTCCTCCCCTGGAGTCTTCCCCGTGGTTCTGTGTTGCCACCGTCAGCCGCATTCGGGCAGTTTATACTCAGAGTTCAGATCTTGCTGTTCCCCAAGGGCCAGCGTTTCCCTGTTTCCAGCTTCTGACGGCCCTGCACGCTGATCCCTGGGACTTTCAACCAAGTAGGCTGTGCCTTTCCTCCTTCGCTTCCTGCAGACCGAGCCGTGGTCCAGGAAGACACGAGTCCCGATTCTTACTCCTTCGAGATACCGTTTTCCAAGACTGACCCACCAGTAACTTCTGTCTGCTTTGGGGAGCTTCCCAGTGTCTTTATGTAGTTTGGGGTCATTTTACCAGTGTTTATGACCGTCATGTCCGAGAAGGGTCCTGCGTCCACGTCACCTCCCTGCTGCTATTTCGAGTGGTTCCAATGTCGTGTTTGATTTCGGCAGGGCAAGTCTTTCCCATTAATCTTTTCCAAAGTGTTCTTAACTATATTAATATTTCTTTCAGATTCAAATCCACCACTTTAGAGTGAAGACGTTAATGTCCACCTTACTATTCCCAGAAGTTTCCTTGTACAACAGGCTTACGGATTTCTCTTTGAATCCTGAGCAGAGCCGCTGGGTCTCTGCGGAGGGAGAGGAGCTGGTAGTGCTTTAAAGCAGCTCAGTAGGGAAAAGACGATTTGCATTGGGTTTTGTTTAATTTCCCCTGAGCCAAGAGTACCGAGTCCATTTCCCGTCACATTACCTAACACAGCTCCAAAGAGCCTCATTCCAGGATCAATTCTATCCCGGAGCGACATCCACTTAACACCCAGAGCCCTGTGCTTTCAGCTGGATAAAGGTCAGACAGTCAGGCGTCTGGGCGGCCGCCCATTACCGCGCTGGATGAGAGGCCGCCCGGGAGAGGTTAACGCATCTGAAGCACTGGATTTACCTCAGCAAGCAGGTAACGACGCCTCGGAGAAGACATTTCCGTTTCTATTTGGTTAATGGATGGATATCTGTGACTTTCCGTTCTAACTACTCCATTCAGGGAGTTCGCTGGGGAAGCCCTGTCTTGCAGCGGATAGAGTCTGGCCTTTGCCAGAAATCTCTGCTCAGATTATCTGCAGCAATACGAACACGGCGCCCAGTGGACACAGAGATGATGAATGAATAGATCACAGGCCCCTTTCCAATGACTCCCCGGGAACCACGTGCATTTTAATTAGTCCCTGTCTACGGAAGGTAGGGGGGTGACAAGGAACCCTCCCGGCAGCTCCCTCTGCGGGGTGGAGGGCGTCTCTGGCTCTCCCTGGGGTAGGAGCCAACCTAACTCATCTGGTTAGTTGTATGTCTGAGGGAGTAGCTGGTGGTCCAGGACTGTGGCCGCCTGGGCTGGGAGCAGGCTACTGCACCTGCTGAGCTGATGGGGGGGGTAGGTTTCTGGGCATGGGAGAGGCCGTCCAGCTGCAGGGTGGGCTCCGAGGGGGATGGCGCTGTGTCCAGAGCGAGGGGGGGCCGGCCTCGCGCTGGTGGGTGTGCCCTTGCCCTGCAGGCCTGAGCCCACGTGGAAGCCTGTTGCCCCACGAGGGGGCCAACCCCACAGACTCCTGGTTGTTGGCAGGACCCTCCCCTACCCCAGGAGTGCCTGGGGCACTGAGCCCCTTTTGGATGACACAAGCCAGGGATCTTCTGAGACTCTCCAGGATGGAGCCTGGAGAGGACCTTGCTTTGCTGCCCCAAGTTCCCAGTCTGGAAAATAGCCTTGGCCTTCAAATGGTCAGTGGCCACTCCTGGCACGGGGGGCCATCCAGGACCACCGGACTCAGCAGTCAGGGCTGGGGCCAGGGCAGGCTTTCGGGGTGTACGCCTGAGTGAGCAGGGCCCGCCGAGGAAGCAGGCCCTGGAAGAGGCCTCTGAGTTGACCAGGAGGCCCCTGGGGCCGAGCGCGCTTGTGACGATGACCCCGGCAGCCAAGGCCGGCAGCTGGCTCACCCCGAGCCGCCCGATGAGGGCGTGTGGATGAGCCAGCAGGTGCCACCGCTGTGCGTCCCACCCCATCTTCTCTTGATGCTGGGGACCAAATGAAGTCATTTCATTTCTCTGGTTTTTCTTTTCCTTTTTTTTAAAGAAAGAAAAACTAGGTTAATTACTAGTTTTATTGGATATTGAATAAATATCAAACAGATGTTAGCAGCATGTGGAAGACGAACAGCTCTTGTGTAGAAAATAAATGTATTCTCGTTATCATGGTGACTGTTGAAGTTTTATAAACACGCTGATAAGATGAGCCTCAAATGCACAGTGTGTCTGGAGCTTCTCTGGGAACCTGGCATGGCTGCGCCCTCTGCAGACACTGACTGCACTGGCTGCATCCTCTCCGCCCACAGACGGGTGTCATTCTGATCCACCCACAGTCGGCTGTTCCAGGCGGTGGCCGGGCTCAGAATCTCCACAGACTTGCTCAGGCTGCAGGCCCTGTCCAGAGCTCTGCCCCAGCGTCCAGGGCTGTGCGTGGTGTTTCTGCGTTTTGCATGTGACTGTGTGTCCTTAGGAGGGCTGAGAGAGACCCCTCTGCAGGTGATGCATTTTCCTTCCCGGAGTTCATTAGTGAGCTGACTTCCCTTTTCTGCACCGACTGTAACGTGGGCTACTGTCTCTCAGGATGTCTTCTAACTTGTGACCATCTGTGATGAAATTATTTTCATTTATTTTCATGTTTTAATTCTATATCCTGACTACGTACTCGGTGATCTTCATGGTGGGTTTTCTCATTTGATTCTCATGGGTTTCCCAGAAGCAGGGGGATGTCAACATACATCACACATCATCATAGTTTCCCTCCTTCTTCCCAGTTTTAACCCTTTAATTCTTCCTCCCAGACAGTTGAACAGGGCGATCCCTCCAGTGAGATGTTAATAGTCGAGTGACAGTGGCACAGGCTCAAGACCGCAGGGCCTCCTGGGCAGATCCCTGAGGAGGTGGCACCTGCCCCTTGTCTCCTGGGAGAGTGTGTGTCTAAGGCAGAAATGTCCACAGAGATGGTGACGTGAGTTTTTTCTCCTTATGTTTACTGGATTGATGAATTTTTAAAAAAAATTAAAAAAAATTTAATACAATTTTTAGAGGTTACACTTCACTTACAGTTATTACAAAATACTGGCTATATTCCCCGTGCTGTACGATACATCCTTGTGCCTAACTTGCACCCAATAGTTTGTACCTCCCACTCCCCCCACCCCTATAGAGCCCTTCCCCCACTCCTGGTAACCACTAGTTTGTTCTCTATCTGTGAGTCTTCTTCTTTTTTTGCTATATTCATTAGTTTGTTGTATTTTTTACATTTCACATATAAGTGAGATCATACAGTATTTGTCTTTCTCCGTCTGACTTATTTCACTTAGCATAATGTGCTGCAAGGTCATCCGCGTTGCTGCAAATGGCATTATTTCGTTCTTTTTTATGGCTAATATTCTATTCTATTCTATATGTACCACATCTTATTTATTTATTTATATTTGGCTGCGTTGGGTCTTTTGTTGCTGTGCACGGACTTTCTCTAGCTGCGGCGAGCGGGGGCTACTCTGTTGTGGTGTGCTGGGCTTCTCATTGCGGTGGCTTCTCTTGTTGTGGAGCATGGGCTCTAGGCATGCAGGCTTCAGTAGTTGCAGCACGCAGGCTCAGTAGTTGTGGCTCGTGGGCCCTAGAGTGCGTGGGCTTCAGTAGTTGCTGTACCACATCTTCTTTTTTTTTTTTTTTGCGGTATGCAGGCCTCTCACTGTTGTGGCCTCTCCCGTTGTGGAGCACAGGCTCCGGATGCGCAGGCTCAGCGGCCATGGCTCACGGGCCCAGCTGCTCCGCGGCGTGTGGGAACTTCCTGGACCAGGGCACGAACCCGTGTCCCCTGCATCGGCAGGCGGACTCTCAACCACTGCGCCACCAGGGAAGCCCAAGCATTCCCTTTTCTTCATATCCTCACCAATATTTGTTATCTGTGGTCTTTTCTGATGATAGCCATTCTGACAGGTGTGAGGTGACATCTCATTGTGGTTTTGATTTACATTTCCCTAATAATTAGTAATATTGAACATCTTTTCATGTACCTGTTGACCATTTGTATGTCTTCTTTGGAGAAATGTCTATTTAGGTCTTCTGCCCATTTTTCGATTGGGTTGTTTGTGTTTTGTTACTGAGTTGTACGAGCTGTTTGTGTATTTTGGAAATGAAGCCCTTATCGGTCGCATCATTTGCCAATATTCTCCCAGTGCACAGCTTGTCTTTCCTTTTGTTGGTGGTTTCCCTTGTTATGCAAAAGCTTATAAGTTTGATTAGGTCCATTTGTTTAATTTTGCTTTTATTTCTATTGCCTTGGGAGGCTGACCTAAGAAAACATTGGTATGATTTGTGTACGAGGATGTTCTGCCTATGTTCTCTTCTAGGAGTTTTATGGCGTCATGTCTTATATTTCAGTCTTTAAGCCATTTTGAGTTGATTTTCGAGTATGGTGTGAGGGTGCGTTCTAAGTTCACTGATTTACACGTTCGAGCCACATTTTGTATGTGTGAATTTTCGTTGTCTCCGGGGCCCTTTGCCGCTACTTTTCGCCGTCTTTCTGATGGGGTTTTGTGTGGACGCTTCTGCTCTTCCTGTCCCGCTCTCCTGTTTGGGTGCATCTTATTTCCCTGACCTCCGTGGCGGGTGGTTCTGGGCAGGTGGGGAGGGCGCACTGGGGTTTCTAGGTCTCTCCATCCTGCAGGGATGGGCTGGTGCGTCAGATGCTTCTGGCAGCCGGGAGTTGCTCCCACGGACAAGCTGCCCCACCCCCTTGGGAAGCCGTCTTGCACTGCCCCGACCTGCAGGCTGTAAACCCAGCCGGCCGGGCACCTCCTAGGGCTGTGACTCTTCCATCCTCAAGGGAAAAAATGTGTGGGTTTTTTTTTCCGAAAAAATTCCCTTTTGCTCATTGAGTTTCTCCTGTTATTGAGAAATGTCAGATTTCTGTTTCCTTTAACTGGAAGACTACCTGTTGGGTAAAATTTACCGTAGGAGCATTTATCTGGTCTCCAGACCTGGCTCAGCCCCGTCCCCCCGTCCCTGTCCCCTGGGGTGGAAGGCAGCCCCTCCGCCACGCACAGCGGTGTTTACTGTGTGCTGCATGCAACCGGCACCTGTGTTCCCTCTGTTTTCTCTGATGAGCTCAACTGCTGGGGTCGGGGAGGGGCGGGAATCCACTGCCTTCTTGGGGCCGTGCCTGTCACAGCTCCACCTTGGGGGCACTGGGACTGATGGAGCCTGGGCATTTCCAAGAGAGACCCTAGTCCTCCTCAGGCTCCACTGGTGTCTCCCTCGGGCCGGGGCCAGCAGGAGGCGGTGACCCGGCCCTGCTGGCCGGAGGGTGTGGCTGGACCAGAGCCTTGCTCCCTACCCGGTTCGGGGCAGGAGACGCGACGTGTGGCCACGTGACCAGCGCTGGCCGAGGCCCCAAGGGCACAGGCGTCGTCCCCCCAGAGAAGGGCACGTGGCTCTCTCCAGTCTAACCTCGGTTGGTCCCTTCCCTGTCTGAGCTTTCTTGGTTCATCTAAAGCTCTTCTTGCTTTTCTGGTTCTCGTTTCCACGGCTCATCTCTGTGCCGAGCTGGCTTCCGCCCGCCCCCTGGGGTCCTCGCTGCCTCGGGAGGAAACGCCCTGTGGTTGCACCTGCCCTGCCCACGCCTCGCTTCTGTATGAGCTGGACGGGGCGGGGCTCTCCAAAGCCACGCCAGACGTTCCACCTGCGATTAGAGTCCGTGTCTTTGCAGAAGCCATGTTTTTCAGACACCAGGACACACTTGATCGGATGTTCTCTGCACAGCTGGCAGGAAGGTTCTTGAGCTGGAGGCGGGCTTCTGGGGGCCAGGAGCAGCCTCTCCTGGGCCGGACGCTGGCCTTGCAGAGGCCCTGCCCACCCAGCTGTGGGCTGGATCCTTCCTCTCTCAAGCCATCCTCTGGATGCAGTGTAGACCTCTGGGCGCTCGGGTCCCAGCGCGGTGTCTGGGGGCTGGTGCAGATCCAGGCCATCCTTGTAGCCGGCCTCTGAGAATGTCAGGGAGAGTTTGGGGAAGGAGTCCGTCATTCTCAGGTAAAGTGTCAAATCTGGTTAGCCAGCGCTCGACATTAGGGTGCTGTCACAGCAGCCAGCATGTGCCATGGGGCTGTCCTGTCCCCGAGGAAGCGGGCGGGGCCCGGGGCTTGGAGGGGCCCGGCAGTGAGGACACGGTAGCCTAGGAACCTGGCCCGAGGCCAGGGGTGTCCGCTCTCAGGGTCTCCTGTCCGGTCGCTCCAGGTCACGGAGGGGAGCCTGGCAAGGTGCTGACTGACCAGCAGTGGGCCCTGGGCACCCGAGGGGCCTCAGGCAGAGCCGGGGTCCTGCTCCCTCCGGGAGGGACCCAGAGAGTCAGCTCAGTGGCTTGCTCCCAGCTCTTATGCTCTGGGGCAGGAAACCGGGTTTTCTCTCATGTTGCTGGGTGAACCCTCCATCCGAGCTCTGCGAGGGTTCTGGACCATGTGTGGGGCACGGCACCCTGGACAGCGTCCTCCCTGGGTCCATCGTGTCCTCCCTGGGTCCATCGTGTCCTCCCTGGGCCCACAGCACTGTTCCTGGGTCCAGAGCATCCTCTGGGGAGACGGCTTCTTTCAGTTCCCCTCTTTCTCTTGTCAGAGTCACAGTGCGTAGTTTTCTTGGTCAATAGGGTTGCACTGAAGGTGTCGGGGATGAATAGATTGGGGATTTAGTGTATAATCAATAGTGCATTTTGAATGAGGGGACAAGGTGGGTGGTTTAATGCACGGTTCGGGTCCGTTGGACCTGTGATTAGAGAATAAAAGTCAAGGCTCGGGTCTTAGCCCAGACCACGTCAAAAGAGTGCGCTTTCCAGAGCTGGCCAGGGCGGGGGTCTGTGCTGCTCGCAGGAGAGAGAGAGAATATTTGTATGGTGTGAAGCGGAGGCCTTCCAGGGCAGGACTCGATTCCTGGAGCCCTGAGTGGGGAAAAAGGAACAGACCTGAATGCATGGATATAAAACAAGCAACCGAAAGCCTGTGTGAAAACTGGCAGAGTGTAACCAACATGAAAAGAAGCTGAGGGGTGAGGAGATTTACAGAACACAGAATGAAAGATGAACCTCCGTAGTTCAGGAAGCCGTCCCACTAATTTCCAAAATAATAACAGTAACAACAACAACAATAACTTGATAGAAATACGAGGAAGGGGTAGGATTAGACGAATCATGGAAGAACTAATGGGGAAAACACTTGAAAAGATGCTCAAATATACTGAGATTCAGGGAAAGAGAAATAAAAAATGTGGTTATTCGCCACCAGGTTGTCAATCATGTGAAAAGTCGGGAATAAAGAATCCTTTTCTTTGGGGTTGGGGGAGCAGGAGAGCAAAAAGGAAGAGTGTACATAGCGCAGGTTAGCTGCGAATGGGACCTTTTACCTGCGATATTACCATTAATGCATTGAAGTCTGATGAACACGGACAAAAACTGGAAGAATTGTAAGTAAAAAAGCCACAAAACACCAAGAGTGGAATCTGTCGATGCTGAAATCGGATAGCTACATGCGCACGCGTGTGCAGGCATGCGGATGCGTGTGTACACGTGTGGGTATGTGTGTGCATCCACTCTGGGGGAGCCTCTCTCCTGACTACACACACCCTGTGACCTGGCAGCTCCTCCGCTGGGCTGACGTCCGATCAGAGTGGGGACACGGGAGCGTCAGGTCCGCAGGGGCTGACCTCTTGCTGCGAGGCGTCCGCACAAAATGCCGAGCAGAGCGGGAAGGGCAGAAGCCCGCACAGCACGAAGGTGTTCAGAGCCGTTAGGAACATGCAGACCTCGGGGGCTGTTTCGGGGGCACGAACATGTGGGCCCAGTATTTCTGGCTTTAATCTCGGGGCAGCTGCGCGTGGCTCGGGGGCTCCCTCCGTGGGCTGCCCGCCCCGCCCCCGCTGCCTCCTGCTTTCAGCCCAGTCCCGAGGCTTCTGGGCTGGGTGTCGCCTCTTACGCCACGTCTCTGAGCAGGGAGAGGCCTGTGCGGGGACCCTGCCCCCACTCCGTCTGCTTTCTCTTCCCCTCGGTCACCCCTGTGTCTAGAATGGGGACCACAGGGGCTGGTGCCCAGGACGGCTGTAGAAGGAGAGAAAAGAACAGTACAGTTTACAACACAGTGTAATTTAAAACACCAGAAACATGGAGAATTGAAGTGATTCCTACTCTGATAAACTCACCAGGTGCGGCTTGTGCAGGGCTGCCCTCCCAACCCGTAACCTGGGTGCAGGGCCCCCTTGGAGAGCCGTCCTCTCCTCTCTCAGTGGGGATCAGCTCCCAATGTTTCATTGGTGGCTCTTCCAGTGTTAGGAAGTAGCTCCGAGTTCCGCTGAGGTGAAGGGTTCTGCTGGTGTCACTTCCTCTGGGGCGTGCCCTTCTCATCACGCCCTTCCTCACTGGTCGAGTCACCTCTCACCCCTGCGGCTGCACGTGTAGCATCTCTCGGCGGCCGTGTCCTCAGCCCCACAATCAGCCCCATCTCCTCTGTGGCCCCACGTACGTTTATCTGGTCTTCGTGTCACTTCCAGCGCCTTGGTTTCTCTCTCTTTGCTGCGCTCCCATCGTGCATGGCCAATTCCTCTTCTCATTATCAGTTTTGTAAAATGTTGCAGGAGTTTATCACTGAGAGGCCAGGAGGAGACACGACCACACGCTTTGTCGTCTGTGCCGGGCCGGACAGCAGACTCGCAGGGACAGACCAGGGTCAGGCTTTGAAAGGAGTCGGGGGTCACGGTCACCATGCACGTCTGGCGCTCGCACGGGACTTGCGGGTAGCGAGCAGCTGCAAAGTCTGCGCTTCGTGTCCCCTGGTTACAGGATCTGACCCGTGTTGCTGCCATCTGTGCTGTTTAACTAAACTCACCCCTGCCTCTCCCTTTCTTTTTCATTGTTACCCAAGGAACTTATCAGAGCTTTGAAATTGCAAATGTGCATCTGACTCCCCAGAGGAGATCACGATCAGTATTTTCTAAGTATGTTTCTGGGGCATTCATGTCACTTAGCTGCCCAGACACGTGGTGGGCGGGTTAGGGCTGCACTGTCTGGCCTGCTGGTCACCTTTGCAGGTCTTGACGAGGTCCTTTGGGAACATGGGACTTTCAGTCCCTGAGCCTCCCCAAATCCTGCCAGGAGGGCAGTTCACCACCCCAGGTGCAACAGAGACTCCTCTGAGAACCTCTCCCCACCCTGCAGGTGGCCCCCTGGGCTGGGGCAGAGCACTGCGCCCGGGAGCCCTCGTCTACCAGCTGGCGGGATGCCATGCACCCAGCTTCTGTAATATTTTGCTGTTCAGTTGGCTGGTTTCTCTCTCACTGAGGAACTGTGCCCTTAAAGAAAATATTCTCAGCGCAGCCCCTCTGATGAGGCGCTCGGCTCTGCGGCTGCAGGAAGCCAGGCTGTGGGCAGACCAGGCACCCAGCCTGCATGTCGGGGTACCCACGAAAGTTCCCTGTGCTCCCCAGGGCGACTTGGACCAGGACCCTCGTCCCTGGTCTCCCGTCCCCTCCCCTCCTCCTGAAGGAGGGCTGTCTGCCCGCCCTGCCCCGCCCGCTGCAGCCCCATTGCTCCCGAAACCCCGAGCTCAGTGGAAGCTCCCCAAACAGCCGAGCGCCGCATCTAATCTTGCTGGGAATACAGCTCGGTTTGCGCAAAGCCATCGGCAAGGAATTCATACTTTCCCTGTAAACCACCGGCCCTGTCAGACGCCAGTACAGCTGGGATGGGTGTTTCATTCAGACGTCTATTTAGATGAAAATGTCTAATCGGAGAAGCATTAGGGGCTTAGACGAGATGGACCACACAATTCCAACCAGTTTATCCTGGAAATTAATTCTGAGGAAAAGTCTACCCAGGGGGCTGAAGCTTAAACTTTTGCTTTCAATTTATTACAATCCCAAAGCGTTGTTTCCCGCCGGCGCCGGGCAGACCCTCTGTCTCTGGCCGCCCCAGGCGGGGCCTTCCCTTCCTGCACGTCCCGGGCACTGGCGTCCCTCCAAGTCGCCTGTCACCAATTCTGTGGCTCTCAGAGCTCTCAGATCCTCTTCCCCCGGGTCTCCAGGTGCCTCCGGGCTTGTCCTCAGCTTCTCCCCTGCCTGGAGCTGACACTTGCTCCCCATCTTACGTGACTCACGCACGCCGCAGCCCTGCTGCACCCCCTGCCCTTGTCAGCTCTGTGCCCCCGTCCTTGGACGGGCCTCAGCATGTGCTGTGATCTCCCCGCCTTCATTCTTCGCTGGAGCTCGCCCAGCGGCTGCACATCCTGGGGCAGTTCAGGGGACGGTCGAAAGGCTAGTTCTGGAGTCAGACTGCTGCTGAAGAGCTGTGTGGCCTTGGGCAAGTCGCTGGCCCTCTCTGTGCTTCACTTGTGTTAATTAGAGAACGGAGGTAACGGTCTGCTCACGAGCCGTGGGAGAACAGGATGCTTACTTAGCATTCGGTGCAGACTCTTTGGAACACGGGACACACAGGGGTGAACACACATCTGTGGACCCCCAGCCAGACACCCGAGAGGGCTCATGCCTAGGCCGGGGAGGGGTGCAGGGGACCGGAGGTGGGGACGGTCCCGGAGCTCAGACAGCTCTGCCCACTCACCCCATCCCCAGATGGCGCAGAGATCCCACAGAGGCTCCTGACTCCGGGCTGGGGGGCCGGGGGAGTCTGGGCGCCCCCCATTCCCATAGGCCCAGCAGTGAATTGTGAAGACAAAATACAAGCTTGGCCTGTGAGCTCTGAGCCGCTCCGGTTGGGATTGTCTTTCTTCATGAACGGGGAAATGAAAACAGTTTCAAACCACTAGATATTCCAATAAACTCTCAGTAGGTACTAAATGGAGCCATTAGGAGCATTTGAAGCGAATTTGCTCCCCGAGGCCAGTGTCGCCTGCCTTAAACTTAGTGTTTATTTTCCCCTTTCCTGGTGTCTGAGCCCAGGGTGCCCAGGATGGGGTCAGGGCTGCTGGACTGGGGGACCCCCGCAGGCTGGGGTTGCAGGGAAGGAAAGCGGCTGGAATCCTGCAGGGACACAGCCTAGAGTCACGGACACTGTGAAACGTGAGGGGGCTTCCCGCCTGGACGTGGCGGCTCTGGGTGTCCTGGGGTCTCGCTGAAGCTCCCCTCCTCCGCTCCAAGCGGCTCATCACTCAGAGCTCCTGAAGGGCGGGGGCCACGGAACCCTGGCCTGGCTCTGGGTGGACTCACTCAGGGTTCGGTTTTCCTCCTGGGGTCAGTCAGGGTGCGGGTCTCCAAGGGACCCGCCCGAGAGGTCTGGACACAGAAGCCGTCGGGCAGAAACTGGGCTGGACCCTGGAGCTGGCCGGCAGTGTTGGGGGTGGAGGATGACAGACTGGGGCAGGGGCTGCTGTGGGCACAGGCGTGTCCTCCAGGGACGGTGGATGCAAGGCCTGGTCCCCTGACACCCTCCGCTTCCTGTGAGGACAGCCCCTTCACCCCGGTCCCCCCTTCCTCCCGCAAGTGGGTGCAGGGCACCCGTCTGCTGGCCCTTGGGGGTGAGGGCTCCGGGGAGCATGCGGTGGCCTGAGCACCGCCCCCGAGCTTTCCCCATATACATGCAAGTGGCACACAGGACGGAGCCCACCCTGGTTCCGCGGAGGCCCGTGGGGAGTGATGTGGACACAAAGCTCCCCAGAACAGAAGCTGGTGGAGGGGAGCAGGCAGCCAATCTGGACCAGCTTCATCGCCGGCGTCGGCTCATCCAGGACCCCTCCTTTTAGTGGAACATCACACCGGGCACAGCCTGTGTGCTGTGCAGAGAGCAGGGAGCCTTGTCTGTCTGGTGGCCTGCGTAGGTGGGGGTCCCCAGGGGACTCCCTGTCTCCCCCAGGCCTGGCCGGCCTCCCCTCCGTGTAGCTCAGTGACTGGACCGGTCTCCCGGCCCCCAGGGTGGGACATGGACAAAAGCCAACACCCTGCCCTCCAGGCGGGCCTGGGCACCGTCGGGGCCACCCCTGCTGGCCTGTTCAGCAAAGAGAAAAGGACTGAAACGCCGTTTGGTGGCCTTGGGGCTTCACTGCGAATTGTGGAAGATCAGGCCAAATGCTTAAAAGTGGGGAACCTGGAGAGGGTAGAAGCCGATTGCTCCCGGGGGGGCTCCTGGCCAGGATGGAGCAGAGCAGGCAGGGCCCCCAGCCCTTGGGGTCGCCCCTCAGCCGTCCCCAGGCCCTCACGGGCTCCAGGCAGGGTAGTTTTTCTTTTGCTGTCTGCACTCTTGGTGTCGTGTCCAAGAACTCACTGCAAATCCAATGTCAAGAAAATTTCCCTTTATGTTTTCTTCTAATAGTTTTATACTTTGAGCTCTTACATGTAGGTCTTCGATCCATTGGAGTTAATTCTTGTATATGGTATCAAATGAAGGAGATTTTGAGGAAAACAGTCACAGAAGGAAAAGCAGCGGTCTCACGTCCTGGCGCCTCATGGTGGAAAGAAAGCCCATCGGGGGCGATGTATGTCTGAGCTCCTGGGGCCGCTCAGAGGATGACGCCGTTTCCCTTGAACCAAGGCGCCCCATGGTCCCGAGAGCTCACCGGGGGGCACCCTAGAGGCTCCAACGGACCTCTGGCCACTGACACAGCTCCCAGAGCCCCTGTCAGCTCCACGTGGGACCTGGGCCTGGAATCCTCCCATAAAGACGTCGATGCCGCAGGAGAAACATCCCCAAAGACATGGGCGACTCAGGGCAACACACTTTGTCCTGAAGTGAACGTCGGGGCCGCCCGTAGAGGCGGCTCTTTCCTTGTGAATTCGGGCCTCTGGGTGCTGTCAGTCAGGGGCTTGAGGAGGCCTGGAGCCACTCCACCAAGCTCAGGTCCTCCTGGGGCTGGAAGCCCAGCTAGAGACCCGGCCAGGTGCCTGGGGCCAGTGGGCAGCCCCCTTCTCCCCCTCCCTCCCTCCCTCTCTCTCCCCCCCACACCGCCAACCCTCTCCAGTCCCACCAGCAGACCCAGCTTGGGCATTGATGCCACTGACTCGTTCATTCATTCATTCACTCATCCAGAAAGCCAGCAACTGACTCCAGACCCCAGACTGGGCCCTGGAGCCCAAGAGAGACAAGGCAAGTGGACAGAGAAAGTCATGATACGAGCAAGTTCGTAAGTGGCCCTTTCTGAAGGCTGACTCCTCGTCACCTGAGGGATTCAGGGAGCTGACCCAGGTCACGAGGTCAAGGGGGCCGCCAGCCCTCACGCTCTCAAGGGCATCATCGTGGGCCTTCCGCAGCTGGTCTCCTGGGTGGACGAGGTGCGGTCTGAGCTGCCCCGAAGGCGAGGCCAGCCTCCAGGCAGATACCAGCCCCGCTGGCTGCGTGACTCCGTGCGAATCAGAGACCCCGTGGACGCAAGTCCCAGTTCTTCTGCTTCCAGACTGGGCGGCACGGGAGCGTGACGCGACCGCCCACCTGGGATGTTGAAGCCGCGAGGGCGATGGCAGAGCCCGTCAGGTCGTGAGGGCAGAGGAGGGGGCAGCGGCGGGGCTACTCTGTGTCGCGCCCTCCTCTTGGGGCGCTGGGTGTCTCTGCAAGCGCGTCTGCTGCTGCTTCCAGAAGCCGCAGTCCCCGGGGGAGGTTGTCACCCGCCTGCTAATGAGAAGGAGCAGGGTGACCCGTCTCAGGAAGGAACGGGTTCTGAGCGCTCCGGGGTGTTTGCAGGAGAGCGGGTGTCCCCCCCGGCGACGGGCCCCTGTGTCCCAGCCCCGCGCCCTGCCCTCCGCAGCTCGGCAGCGTCCCACGCTGAGGCCAGACTGTTCAAACAATCAGAAAGCTCACCACTGCCTTAAGCAGAGGCTACGTCTGGGCTGGGGGCAGGATCTGGGAACTCTATCTTCCAGGCCCGTCTCAGCCCCCGTCTGCTGCCCACTCACTAGCAAGGGGACTCAGGTGGCCCTGTTCATGGCCCTCACGTGTGGACGGGGACAGTGCCCTCAGCCCCCCGGCTGTCCTCCCCCTCATGGTGGAGCCTGCAGTCGCCTGCAGGTGGGCGGTGGGGGGGCGGTTACAGAGGGCAGAGATACCTTCCAAGTGGCACATTCAAGCTGAGTGTTGGAACGGGTAAGACCCTGCGTCCCCGCGTCGTTCAGCCCCACTCACTGTCCTTTCCTTTGTAGGCCAGAGAAGTACGACCGGGAGGCGGGTGCAGAGACGGGGAGCCAGCCGAGGAGATGCCTGCATACCCGTGCACATGACCCACTTGCGGACGCCCCTACCCTCCACGCCCAGCCCTGCACCGTCTCCTGAACCCTCTTGGTGATGCTGGGAGGTCGATCTGGGCATTGTCCCCATTTAGAGATGTGGGCATCGGGGCTCCGAGAAGTTGGTCATCTGCTGTGGCCACCCCTTTAATAGCCACAGAGGTTTGAACTAGGATCTGTCTGACTACAGGCCCTGAGCTTCCAACCACACTTCAGTAAGGCCACAAACATAGGATAGCCATGAGTCCCGTTTGTCGCTCCAAACTCACACCCTGCCTGCTTTTCCACGGTAAGTGCTCAATTCTTGTTTTTTAAAATAATCAATGTGTGAATAAGTATAAGGACAGTTGGATGTTTAAATGGGTAGATGGATGGATGGATAATGGTGGATGGATGGGCGGATGGATGGATGGATAATGGTGGATGGATGGGTGGATGGATGGATGCGTGGAAGGATGGTGGAGGGATGGATGGGTGCCTGCGTGGATGGGGAAATTCCTGAATCATCTCCAGTACATCTGACTCATCCTCGGAAACCCCGCAGAGCATTCTCTTTAGGAAGCTGTGATTTCATACAAGGAAACTAAGAGTCATTTGCTGAAGCAAAAGAGAAAAGAAGAGTTGCCACTGAATTTTGACAAATGAACACGGGAAGGAATAGATTCCAGTCATTGATTGTCTCTCCTTTTCTCAAATCTCAAGAAGTCCTTGGTATGTGTTCACAGACCCTGTGTTCAGACGTCACCACAGAACCTGAGGGTAACAGCCCCATCTCCATAAGAGTCATTCCTCTCTGTCTCCCCAAAGGCCCTTGCTCGGCCCCCTGTGTGTATTTGAGGCTTAGAGGATGTTTGGTGAAAAGGATCTAGCAGGAGAAGGGAGAAAATAAGGGAGGTGAGACATCAGGGCCAGAAGGAGAGACCCCACCAGGGCCAGAAGGAGAGACCTCTGCCCCCCACTGCCCTATCTGAGGCGTCTCCTGTCCCAGCCCCGGCCGCGGCAGGGCGACGTGATGCCGGTCTGCGCATGCGGCGGGCAGCACAGCAGGTCGGGGATGTTACAGCTGGAAAAGCAGAGCCAGGGTGGCTTCCTCCTCTGTGACTGGAAGCAGCGGCGCACCTGGGCCCCGGGGCCTTGGGGACACCTCCGGGCTGCGACGCCCCCAGGCCAGCGGGGAAGCTCACATCTGACCCTGGAAACGGCCCTCAGCTGAGCATCTCTTCAAAGGAGGTTGAAACCAAGTTCTGCCAAATAAAAGCACTTATTCAGATGAAGAGTTTTCTCCTTAAAAATAATTCCAGTTAGTTCCATACATTTCGTGCAAGTTTCCTGATTACGGCGGCCCCTCTGCTCTTCTGTTCCAGCAGAGGCTCTGGCGCCGTCTGGAGCCGCGGGTGCCGGCGGAGGAGGGCTGTACCCGCCTGCAGGTGGCGCTGCACCCCCGCCGTTGCCCGCGGAGCCCTGTCCCGACTTTGATCTTCCTCTTATGCAACAGTTGACAGAGCCCACGGCTGATTCAGGGATCTGGGGATCCTAAGTTAAAGCCGGGTGAATACAGGAGCCAGGAGTCTCTGCCTTTCGATGTGACTGTGTCTGTGACCGGTTCCCTGGGTGACGCCGGATTTGCTGTTTCTCGTCGACGGTCCTTTGACCGCATCTCGGAAGAGAAGACCCTCCTGGCCTTTGCACAGGGCAGAGGGGCTGCAGCTGAGGTTTTGCCCCGGCTGGATCAGAGGAGCCTCCGGCCTGGACACGCATCTGCAGGAGCGTGAGCTGCTCTGGGGGGTTTGGGGGGAAGGGGTGGAAGGCTCTGGAAGGCCTGCAGCCGAGCACTTGGTGCAGGAGAGGCCGGCGGGGTCCTCGAGGTGCACGGGCAGAGGACGCCAGCTCCAGCTGGGCCCTCCCTGACACCGGCCTGCGACCCCATCTGTGCCGGCACCGTGTGGAAGGGAGGCCCGACCCCCAGCTTTCGGCTTGGACACGGGGACGCGAACCTCTTATCTGGGGGCAAAGACTCAGGCCCTGCTCTGGGACCGCACCTGTTTGTCTGCAGGACGGGAAGCATGCCTGGCCCCCGGCAAATGGCGTATTTCCGTGTATTTATGTTCCAAGGTGGCTAATTCCGAGGACATCGGGTGCAGGGAGCAAAGTGATGACTTATCCTTCCCCAGAGCTGCTCCCCGGATCCAACCTCTCCTCCTGGGGCCTGTGCTGCTACTAGACGTTCAGACCGAGGTGAACAGTTGCCTCATTCCAGATCTTCAGGGAAACAGAGAGGAACTGCGTGCCTTCCCCCAGACCGGTCCCTTGCTGGGGCGGGGGGCGGTGACCCCAGGAGACTAGGCAGGGATCTTGGGGAGAGCTAGCCAGGCCCCGCCCAGTTCAGGAGCTCCAGCGGGCTCTGCGGGGATGCCGAGGGGGCCGTGAGCTCAGGGGCCTCCTCTCCCAGGGGCTGCAGGGGTGGGTCTCCAGGAGGAAGCGCGGGTGGGACTCACGTCCTGCCTCCCGGGCTTCTGCCCAGACAGGCTTGGTGGATTCAGACCTGCGTGTTTACAGTGACTGCTGATATGGGGGCTGGGGGCCTCCCATCCGCCACATTCCTTACTGTTTGTGACTCACTGTCTTTGGTCTTTGTTTCTTTTGGGGTCTTCCTTCCTCTTTCTGCCTTCTCTGCTTTTAACTGAGCATTTCACATGACTCCGTTTTCTCTCCTCTCTTAATACACAGATTACACTCTTTCTTGTTTTTAAACTTTTTTAGTGGTTGCCGCGGCGTTTGCAATATCCATTCGCCAGGAACGCCGGTCCGCTTTGCCCAGCGCTACCCACTTCCGGGAAATGCAGGTGCCTTGCAGCGGACGGTCCCCAGCCCCGCCCTCTGCCCCTTACATCCTGCGCCCTCCGCCTCACTTATCCCAGCGCTATAACCACCAAACACACGGCTGCTGTTGTGTTATTGAACAAACTCTTATGTGTCAGATCAGTTGAGGATAAGAAGAAAAGATTTTATTTTACTTTCATTCATTGTCTAACGTGTCTCCCCATCGTAACTGAGGTCTGGGGCTCGCCGTCCTTTCGGGGGGCTCCCCGACTGCCCAGGACTGCAGCTGAGGTGTGGGGAGGGATCCCCAGCAGTCCTGGTCCCTGGGGAGCCCATGACCCGAGCCGTGACCTTCACCTGTGCATCCTGGCTGTTTCTCCCCTGAGCTGGGACGGATGCCCGTAGGGGGCTGGAGCTGGGCCTTTCCCTCCCAGCAGGTCAGGCTCTGGGAGCCAGGCTCCCCCGGCGGAGGACAGGCCTTGCTCAGAACAGTGTTTCTCCCCCTTCTCCTGCAGGCAGCACCAGGGGCTTCCCTCCAATCTTCACCAGGTGAGAACCTGGCAGGGCTGCTGGAGATAGAATGCATGAAAGTGGGGGCCTAAGACCGGGTCCCCCGAGTGTCTGGCTTTCAGGCTCGTCCACACGGAGCTCGCGAGGGTCATCACGGCTCACGTTTTCCCACCGGACGCTGTTCCCGTGGAGACTCCGCTCCCGAGAGGTTGTGATTCTCCGCGTTTGCCCGCCTGTCTCAGCAATCTGGGGCGGCGGTTTGCCAGTGCCCTCCCTGCTCTGGCGGGTCTAGGAAGACTTGTGGACTTTCAGCTGGTTCAGCTTTTTCCTCGTCCTTACGCGCCGGCTGGAAACGGGAAGTTGGGAGTTGGGAAGGATTTCAAGCAAGGGCGGGGACTTCAATTCGGAAAGGCTGCGAGCCCCCCACGTCCATGGGGATTCGGTCGACCTCAGCGAGGGCCTTTCTGATCCGTGGGGGAGAAGACGGGCTGGTCCGCGGCTGGACCACGTGAGAGCAATTAGCTGGGCCCGTCCCCATGGCACAGACACAGAGAAAACCCAGAGAGGCAGCAGCGGTACTGAGATGATTAAAGAACGAGAATAGACTTAAAAAAGCCAGGGGTAGGGAGTGGAATCCAGAAGTTACAGAGGAAAAGATGGTCAGACCGAACTGCTAACCAGCATCAGAGGTGGAGAGCAGGGTCCTTCCCCGGGGCCCGAGGTGGCCGCCACCACCTGCCCCGCCGGCAGCCTCTGAGGGGGTCTCTGCTCCGAGCGAGGCCAGTGCAGCCCAGGCCTCTGCACCCCGAGAGCCTTGGGTTCTGGGGTCTCCCCAGGAAACCGTTGGGGAAGGGGGCACCCCCGCAACGACCGAGCATGGACTGTGGAGGAGGCCTCGGCCCCGGGAGGGAGAGGGATGGGCATGGCTTTGCCAGTTGCCCTCCGCCTGGGGTGGGCGGAGGGCACGCCTCACCACAGCATTCCCGCGGCCCCAAGACACCTGGGCACTGTTCGGTGCTCCCGCGGAGCTGGGGGCTGTGGCCGGCCGGGCAGCTTCCCCGCCCACCGTGGGAGGGTGTCCTGTGGCAGGGGCCACGCACCAGGCTGATGCCACCGAGACCAAGTGATTGGTGCAGTGGGAGCTGGCGGCGTGGACCCCACGGCCAGAGAGCAGGCCCCCGAGGTGCAGCCAGGGCTCCGCGGGGCCCAGAGCTCGACCCGGGGCTGGGGTGGGGTCAGCACCTGCCTGGCCAGGGACGGTGGCCGCCGGCTGCCGGGCTGCAGCTCCGGGATGCGGCTCTCCTCCGACCGCTGGGTGGAGCCAGCCAGTCTGTCCGGGCCACCCGTGCCCTGCATGGGTGGAGGCAGCTCAGAGAGGTGGAGGGGCCTGGGTGGGCCTGGGTTAGCCAGGAGCGGGCGCCCTGGAGAGTGGGAGACAGAGGCTCGGGTTGGGAGGGAGTGAGTGGCCTGTGCTCCAGGCCGAGTCCCCGGGCGCTCAGCGTGGTGTGAAGCGGCGGAGCTGTGCGCGCCGGTTTGGGACCAGAGGCAGCCAAGATAGATGACGGGGACACACCTGCCCCGGGAGGCATCAGTGCGGCGAGGCTCCTACTGAGCTGACCTTGGTGACCTCCCCATCCCCGCGGGCTCCAGCCGCCCGCTTCTCTGTGACCTGCCCTCAGAAAGGCCAGCGTATCCCATGCCTCGGGCTGCAGCCGGGAATGGCCGAGGCTACACCCACGGACAAAGCCCCGGCCCAGCCCGAGCGTCTCCCCAGACGAGTGACTCGGGGCGGGGGCGGGGGTGCGTGAGCCGCGGTTGTCCTTGACGCCTCTGCTTTCAGTCCCCAGAATCGTGCTGAGAACATCCTGTGTGCAGGCAAGGGGGGCCCAGCAGGGGAAACACGGAAAGCGCGGACAGGGACCTCCCCGCAAAGGCCAGTGATCAGAGCGGGGTCCCTGGAAGAGGCCAGGCAGAGGGTCAGGTGGGCAGAGGTCAGGTGGGCAGAGGCCAGGTGAGCAGAGGTCAGGAGGGCAGAGGTCAGGTGGGCAGAGATCAGGTGGGCAGAGATCAGGTGGGCAGAGGTCAGGAGGGCAGAGGTCAGGTGGGCAGAGGTCTGGTGAGCAGAGGTCAGGTGGGCAGAGGTCAGGTGAGCAGAGGTCAGGTGGGCAGAGGTCAGGTGGGCAGAGGCCAGGTGAACAGAGGTCAGGTGAGCAGAGGTCAGGTGGGCTGGGGTCAGGTGGGCAGAGGTCTGGTGAGCAGAGGTCAGGTGGGCAGAGATCAGGTGGGCAGAGGCCAGGTGAGCAAAGGAATGGAAAAGAGAGGGAAGTTGGAGGAGGTGAGGGCCTTGTACACCCGGGCAACCCCTGGCTCCTACGAGAACAGGGTTCTATGAGGGGACCTGTGGGCATCCCGGGGGCAGGTTGTCCTCAGGTGTGGAGCTGCCCGGGAAGCTGGGGGCTAGACCCTCCGGAAGGCCCTGGCTCTTGGTAGCAGCCCCAGGCCCGGGGCCTAGCAGGTGCGGGAGCTCTAGGTGGGTCTCGGTCCAGCGTCCAAGGTGCAAGTCTGCTGAGTGATGGAGGATGGGTGGGGCTGTCTGGGACATGGAGGTTGAGCCGCAAACCCTGTCCTGGGGGTCCTTGCGACCAGAGGCAGGTTTCAGGGGGGAGGGGCGGCTTGCCTTGGCCTCCTGTTTTGAGCCACGGCACACTGCCCTGAGTGTAGGTCAGCGATGGAGACAGCGGATCTGGGTTCCAGGAGGCGCGCTGAGGGACACGGGCACCAGAGGTTCGTGGGCAGCAAGTCCAGAGGGTGGGGCAGATCGGGCAGAGGAGGGGTCACAGCAGAGCCGGGGGGCTCCAAGCTGGGGTGGCCCCTCGGGGACAGCCCACGTTCCTCGGGTCACTGATGCAGGGCCGCTGGGCTCCTGGGACGTTCTGCTTGCGGCGGCAGGGGTGAGAGCGGGGTGGGGGTGGTCTACCGTCCCCCCCGGACACGGTTCTGCTTCTGGTTCTGTCTCTCTGTCTCTGTATCTCTCTATCTCTTTTTGTCTCTCTGTCTCTATCTCTTTCTATCTCTGCCTCTGTCTCTCATTCTGTCTCTCCATCTCTCTGTCTCTGTGTCCCTGTCTCTCTCTCCATCTCTGTCTCTCTCCCGGCTGTGTGGGGGAGGGCAGGATGTCCCACCTGGTCCTCCCCACAAGTCAGGCACCAGAGAGGGTCCTGCCAGCGATCACGTGGGCCCTCTGATACCTGCCGAGTGGAGGCGGAGCCCAGCCCATTCCTCAGGCTGGCTCTTCAGGGAGCAGGTAGTGGGGCCGTCTACACCCCAGCCGCGCTCCGCGCTTGGAACCCGTTGGGGCAGGAACGCGGTCAGCTTGTCCGCCCCGGTGTCCGCGGGAGAACGCTCAGGAACGCACACGGCTGCCTTTGGGGGGCCTGCCTGCCCTGCAGGGGCCCGTGACCGTCTCCCTAGGAAACAGCCAGAGACCACCTGGGCTGGTGCGCTGGCAGTGGCTGTGGCATCGTGGGCCCCTCTGGGGCTGGGAACTGGACCCAGCGGCAGAGACACTGGGCAGGGACGGGGCCTCCCAGCCTCACCCTTGATCTCCTCTCTGGGGAGGAGTGAGAGACGCCTGTCGGCACCCACCCCTCCCGCCCGGGGCTGCGGGTCCCGGGCCATGTTCCTGGTGTCCGCGGGTCAGGAGTGGACGGCACGCCCTCCTGCTGCCCCGCCCACGACGGCCCCGTCTTACTTCCCGCTGCTCTTGGGGAGCCCGGTGGTGACAGCATCGGCCACCAGCCCTGCCCTCACATCACTGTGGTCACTGCAGAGCCTTCTGACCACCCCCGAGAACACGGTCAGAGGGCGGTGTGTCCAGCCAGCACGGCCCCCACTCTGAGCCCATCTGTGTCCCGCGCACGGAGGCGGGTGCTCTGTTCTGAGCAGAGCCTGGTTTGTCCCGCGGCCCCGCGCCCTCTCCTGGAGCAGGTGGACGCTTCCGCGGACAGTGTGCGGTGACTTGCCCTCCTCCTGGGCACCAGGTAGGCCCACCCAGGGGTGAGACCCAGGTCTTGCCGGGCATGGTGCCCCAGCCTGGAAGGTTCCAAGGAGTATGGGCCTTGCAGTTCCAAGGGCATCTGCCCCGTCCCCGTTCCTCCCAGCCCTGGGCTCCCTGCCCACAGACCACTTAGCCAAATGCTTCCTTCTCCTTCCAGGTCACATTTACAACTTGAGCCATCGAGCCACAGCATGAGCGACGTCTTCCAAGAACAGGGCGCTGGCTGTCGGGCGGGGACTCTGACCAGGAGGCATAGACCGTAACTTCTATAAACTCCCACGGCGGCCCCGAGACATCACGGCAGCCCTTCACCTCCCGGTTCTCCTAGAGTGCGGAGCTCTCACAACCTTTCTGACCCATCAAACGCGAGTTGAGATGCAATTACTTATTTAGGAATGAAAGTAGAGGTGGCGTATTAATAGATTATGTGAATCCATTTTTCTAAAAATATGATGCAAGAATTAATTGACGTATTAGAAATGCTGTGGTTTTTATATTGTGATTACTTGTTCTTTTAAAGCAGAATGCATTTTCAATAGCTCAAAAAATTGTCTAATTAGCCACTCTGTTTACATAAAGAGGTTGCCTTGAAAATGCGGGTGGTCAGGATTAATGGGAACAGTGGAAAGTTCTTGAGGCGATACCTGTCAAGGAGGTAATTTCCGCTTAATGATAAACGGGCACTGCGAGCCGTGAGTTTGAAGCAGGCTCGGTGGGAACGTCTACACCGCACGCTCGGGGCGGGGACTCGGATATGCTCCCGGGACAGTGTTAGTCTTTGGGGGAAATTCCAGACACCACCCCCACCCCCGCAAAACGCTCCGAGGGGCCTCCCTGGCTTCCTGGGGCTTTTCTGGGCTCAGAGAACACAGTCTCTGGCTGTGGACGTGAAGAGTTGTCCGTCCGGGGGTCAGGACACCACTCCCCCTGCCCCTGCCTCGCAAGTGCTGGCCGGTTCTGGTGGTGGCGGCTCTGTGCCCGCCTGCTCTGGTCCCGAGCACATCTGTCCAGGGCTGCCCCTCACTTGCCTCCGTCTCCGCCCCCCCCCCGCCCCCCAGGTGGAGAACAAAGATGCTGAGAAGGGGCCTCCCTGGCCTCGGTCGTCTCGGGTGCCGGCCGCTCAATACTGGCTGTGGGGACGAGGCTTAGCCCTGCCTGCCCCCCCCAACTCCGCCCCATCTCAGGCCTTTCCTCCCCCTCCCTGCCCCCCACCCCATTCCCTGGAGCAGACTGTCTTCGTCCTGCCCTCGGGTCCTAAACCCCGTCACCACCTGTGAGGCAGAACCGGGTCCCCAGATTCAAATGGTGAGGCCTCAGCACGTCAGATGGGACTGAGCTTGGACAGAGGGTCCCTAAAGAGGTGCTCAAGGTAAGATGAGGCCCCGGGTGGGTCCCAGCCCCCCAGGACGGGGGTCCTCACGAGAGGGGGATGAGGACAGACACACAGACTGTGCGGGGACACGGGGAGGAGGTGGCGTCTGCACCCGAACAAAGCAGCGCGGCCCTGTCTGTCGAGCTGACCCACACGACCCCTCACGGCCTGCCTGTCGGGGCCTCTGGTCCCCGGGTGTCGTGAGGGGCCGGCCTGCATCGGGGGGAGCAGAGGGCCCCGGGACACAGTGGCTTTGCAGGAGTCTGGCCTCCGCTCCCTCTTCTGCTTCGGGGTCATTACCCCCTCCCCCCAGCCTCTTCTGGTCAGAGGGATCCGGAACCTTCTCCGAGGACGGGTCTCAGACTGGAGGCGCTCTCTGATGCCCAGCCCGGGAGCCCACGGCCAGGCCGGTGCCCGTGTCGGGGATGTTTCTACTCACGCCGGGGGGGCCGGGGCTGGAGGACCGGGGGGAGGATGGCGTGCAGGGCACTGGCCTGGCTCTCAGGTCAGTGCGCTGGGCCCCGCGACGCCTGGAGCGACGTCCACCACCTCCGGGGCATCACAGAGCCGTGGCCGGAGCACAGAGAAGCCGGGCGCCCTCCGATGGCAAGAGAGCCCACTAGGTTCCTGTAGACCCAGTGATTTGAACTTTAACCTGCAACGGGATTTGATATTTAAACTTGAATTTCTCTTGAAAACCTTTGTAAAGGGAGAGGCTCGTATTCAGGCTTGGGACGTCTCTGGGCTGTGGTTGGTCCCTGGAGCGTCTCCCGAGTTTTTATCAGTGGTTTTCCTGCTGAGTCTCTGCAGGACCCGCTGGCCACAGTGCTGAGCACGTGGGTGGGAGAACCAGGGGGAAGGTCACCATCCACTGATGGCCCGGCCGCGGCGCTGAGCACGTGGGGGGAGAAGCAGGGGGACGGTCACCATCCGCTGATGGCCCGGAGCTGCCGCTGGCCGCGGTGCTGAGCACGTGGGGGGAGAACCAGGGGGAAGGTCACCATCCGCTGATGGCCATGGAGCGGGATGCCCACCCTGCCCGCCAGTGGACATGGGACCCCAGAGAGACAGGGCTGGGTCAGGCCAGCCGCTCCCTCAGAGCCCAGTGACCAGCTTCCGTGGGCGCGCCCCGCGTGACCACTCCTGGGCCTCCCGGCCCACGTGCCCGGGAGGCGCTAGGCTTCTCCGACTGGGAAGCAGGAGGGCGCGGAGGGGACGCTCTTGCCTGGTCGCCCTCAGCCTCTCGCAGGAAACGAGCCCCCCTGAGCTGCCAGTCCCATGACTCTGGCTGGGAGGCACCCACCTCCTCCATCTCATCTCCTCCCACAGCCCGGCCTGACTCAGCCAACCGGTCCTTGGCGCTCAGGCCTCGGAGGCCGCTCAGGTGGCGCCTGGCCGGCGCCCAGGTGTCGGTCATGGTGGTGACGACTCGGGTGTGACCAGGGGAGCCAAGACGTCAGCCGGCAGGTATGAGCAGAGGTGGCGTCAGTGCGATGGAGAGGAGGTCCTGGCATGAGGGGCCCGAGCCTGCGTGTCAGATGGACGTTCCCCGGGGCTGCCCCTCCCGTCAAGCCTGACGGCCGAGCGGCCGTGGAGGGAGTCGGGGTCTCTGGGTGCGGGTGGTGACCCGGAGAGTCTGAGGGCACAGCCTAGTGCAGGGAGTCTGGTGGAGGAGGGGGGCCAGGAGTCAGCAGCAGGGGCCGTGGGGACATCGGCCTCCCCCCGAGAGCGGGTGGCAAGAGGGCGTGGCCAGAGCGCCTGGGCTCACCTGGGAGAAGGTCCGGAGGGGCGCGTGGGGACGTGCAGACCGCAGACTAAGGGCTGCGGCCACACGGTGGGTGGCTCGGGGGTGGGAGCACGCTGCTGGGAAGACGAGGTGTCTCACACGCCAGACAGGAAGCTTCTGCCGTCTTCTAGGCCCTGCAGGCCCCGCTGTGAGCACAGGGCTCCCCTGTTCCCCCGGAGCCGGAAGGTCGGCAGGGGCACCGGACAGGAGCAAGTTGGGGGGGTGTCCTATGGAGGAGGAGGGGGGCCTGGGGGGGCGCCTGGAGGCACTCGTGCTGTCGGGGTCCCAGGCCTCCTTTCTTTGCCTCAGGCAGCGCTCCCCACGCCCTGGCTCTCTGTCCCTGGTGCCGCCCGAATGGGGTCACGTCTCTGCTGAGTCCCCCCCTGTGTCCCACACGCTCCCCACGTGGTTTGTCTCCTGCTACTTTTGGGTCTATGTCCTGACCTTCTTCCGCTGCAGCCTAGAATATCCCCAGGCTGTCACCCCTGGGCTTCCCGCAGGTCCAGTCCCCCTCAGCTCTGTCCTCAGGGACTAGGACCTGCTTTGGGGTGCCTTTGCTGTGGGGACTGTCTCCCCATCTTGGGGGAGGGGCTTCTGCTCTGCAGAAGGAGCCCGGCCTGGTCCTTCCCCCAGACGGAGACCCCCTCAGCCCGCATGTGTTCCAGACGGACCTCCTGACCCCCAGTTAGTGCCCAGCGTCTCCGGGGCCTGTCGTCTCCGCTGAGGCGTTGAGGAAAATGGGTACCAGCCCTCTGAAGTCGGGGCCACACGTGCCCCAGTTTATGGGCCGGCCCCTGAACTGTTAAGACGCCTCCTCTTGTGTTATCTTTTTAAAAGGGTGTCTGTTTGTGAAATGGACCCAGGCTTTGCCCCTGGGAGAATTCCGGGGACTTCATTTATTTCCTTCCCCCCTTCTCCTCCCTGGTGGTAACAGTTTCTCCGGATTCTGCCTCTGAGAGGTCTGTCCCGGGGATGTGAACCTTTTTTGCGCATCTAGTGTTCCAGTAAATAGGAGTGCCTGGGGTGTGTCTCCTTGGGAGCTGTTAGGAGTCCTAGGTCTGCTGTGTCCTTCAGTGAACCCTGTACAGACCCACACGTAGGACCGTCACGTGCACACGCTGGGTCAGTGCGTCCCGCACGGGAGTGAAGGGGACTCAAGTATGAACCCTAACCTCCGGCAGGGCCGTCAGAGAGTGTGCGGCGTCCTCGCCCGGGAGGACGGGGTCCTCACACAGGAAGGTCCTGCACGGAGGAGCCGGGATGCGGGGAAGGGGCTCTGGTCCCTGCACCTGGTGGTGGTCAGAACACAGCGCGAGTGTCCTGGCCGCCTCCCCGGCCACAGTGCCGGCACCAAACGGCACTTGGGTGGAGGACGGCTGGTCCTCAGCTGTCCCGGCCCCTGGGGTCGCTACAGCGAAATACCATCAGCTAGGCAGCTCACGTACAAAGGCTTTTATTTCTCCCTATCCGGAGGCTGGAAGTCCAAGGTCGTGCCCCTGCTGATCCCGTGTCTGGTGAGGGTCTGCTTCTGAGACAGCGGCCTTCTCTCTGTGTCCTCACAAGTCCTCTGGCGTCTCTCACGTAACAAGGGCACGCGCCCCATTCACGAGGGCCCCACCATCACGACCTCATCACCCACACGCCCCACCCCGGACACCATCACCTTGGGGACTCGGGTTTCATCATGTAATTTGGGGCACAGCCTTCACCCTTTTCCTCCCTTCATTTTCCAGGCAAGACATCTGTGCTCTGGAGACAGATTCCTCTGACAGGCTGGTGGTTTTGGATCTCGGATTCGGGGTGCGCCCATCTCTGCCTGGGTTACCTTTGTGTGGAGGGGGAGGGAGCTCAAATTCAGACCAAGCACAATATCCAGGTTGGGGGTGTTACTTCTGCTTCTGAAAGCGCTGTGGAGAAATGTCCGTGGGGTGAGACATTGGTAGACTTATCCAGGCAGAGGATATGTTAAATGAATACACCTCAGCTTTGACTAATCCCTTATTTTAAAACATGCCTTTATTGTGAAACTAAAAAATGCTCGTTATAGAGGGTTTGGAAAACATTGAAGTACACGAAGAAGGGGATTAAAAATAAATCAACCAGGGCTTTCCTGGTGGCGCAGTGGTTAAGAATACGCTTGCCAGCTCATGCAGCTCAATATCAAAAAAACGAACAACCCAACCCCAAAATGGGCAGAAGACGTAAATAGACATTTCTCCAAAGAAGATATACAGATTGCCAACAAACACATGAAAGAATGCTCAACGTCACTAATCATTAAAGAAATGCAAATCAAAACTGCAATGAGGTATCACCTCACACCGGTCAGAATGGCCATCATCAAAAAGGTTACAAACAATAAATGCTGGAGAGGGTGTGGAGAAAAGGGAGCCCTCTTGCACTGTTGGTGGGAATGTAAATTGATACAGCCACTGTGGAGAACAGTATGGAGTTTCCTTAAAAAACTACAAATAGAACTACCATATGACCCAGCAATTCCACTACTGGGCATATACCCTGAGAAAACGGTAATTCAAAAAGAGTCAGATACCCCAATGTTCATTGCAGCTCTATTTGCAATAGCCCGGAGATGGAAACAACCTAAGTGTCCATCATCGGATGAATGGATAAAGAAGATGTGGCACATATATACAATGGAATATTACTCAGCCGTAAAAAGAAATGAAATTGAGCTATTTGTAATGAGGTGGATAGACCTAGAGTCTGTCATACAGAGTGAAGTAAGTCAGAAAGAGAAAGACAAATACCGTATGCTAACACATATATATGGAATCTAAAAAAAAATGGTTCTGAAGAACCTAGGGGCAGGAGAGGAATAAAGATGCAGACACAGAGAATGGACTTGAGGACATGGGGAGGGGGAAGGGTAAGCTGGGACGAAGTGAGAGAGTGATATGGACATATATACGCTACCAAATGTAGAATAGATAGCTAGTGGGAAGCAGCTGCATGGCACAGGGAGATCAGCTCGGTGCTTTGTGACCACCTAGAGGGAGGGGATAGGGAGGGTAGGAGGGAGGGAGACGCAAGAGGGAAGAGATATGGGGACATATGTATATGTATAACTGATTCACTTTGTTATAAAGCAGAAACTAACACACCATTGTAGAGTAATTATACTCCAATAAAGATGTTAAATTAAAAAAAAAATCTGCCTACCAATGCAGGGGACATGGGTTCGAGCCCTGGTCTGGGAAGATCCCACATGCCACGGAGCAACTAAGCCCGTGCGCCACAGGTACCGAGCCTGCACTCTAGAGCCCACGAGCCACAGCTACTGAAGCCCGTGTGCCAAGAGCCCGTGCTCCACAACAAGCGAAGACATGGCAATGAGAAGCCCGCGCACCGCAACAAAGAGTAGCCCCCGCTCACCACAACTAGAGAAAGCCCACGCACAGCAACAAAGACCCAACGCAGCCAAAAGTCAATCAATCAACCAGAACTTCGTTGCCCAGAGACAGTTTCTGTTCATTTTTTTGGTGTATTTCTTACCAAAGTTATATCTTTTTAAGATTGTTATGTAGAGACACAGGAATCATGTCCCATGACTACTCCTGCCCAGAAAATAGAATAGTTGGTTCCTAATTAAGAGTTTTTTATCATTTTCATAAGTAATAAATTTTAAGCACATTTGCATGTGTGGATTGTGTATTCTCTTATTTTCTTCTCTTTTTGTATTAAATTATTGATGCCATGAACACGGATGAATTCCTTTCACTCTTCTATCGTCTTCCAATTAAAACAAACACAAAGACAGCTGAGCATGTTGTGTGTTGCTGGGTCGGCAAGTTGAACTTTGAAGGACGAGAGGGAGGGGCCCACGAGCCCCTTGGGAAGATGAGGTGGTCCGAGTGCACCAGGAGAGGCCTTTGGAAGAGCCGGACTAGTTATTTTTGAATTTTTTTTTTTTTTGCGGTACGCGGGCCTCCCACTGTTGTGGCCTCTCCCGTTGTGGAGCACAGACTCCGGACGCGCAGGCTCAGCGGCCATGGCTCACGGGCCCAGCCGCTCCGCGGCATGTGGGATCTTCCCGGACCGGGGCACGAACCCGCGTCCCCTGCATCGGCAGGCGGACTCCCAACCACTGCGCCCCCAGGGAAGCCCCCGCACTAGTTATTAAGTGAGGGTCCAGCTTAGCTGGGCATTGGAGCGGCCCAGCTGGCATGTCGATTCTGAGACGACTCTCTGGCCCCTTCCTCACTCTCTCCTGAGACTCACAGAACCCAGGCCTCCCCGAGCGGCTGGCCTCAGGCTGCCTGGGCGCGAGTGTGCGGCCACACACGGCCCGCCCACGCTGCCCCCGATCTCAGGCCTGACGGACCCAGGCCGCCCGATGAGGCTGCAGGGACACGGCAACCTCCACCTCCTGGGACTGAGTCCCACGGACTGACCCATCACCAGTGCGTTCAGATTTGCTGACTTACAAAAACACAGAGACGGGACCAGCGCAGAAGGCAAGGGGGGAGCTGCAGGTTGGGACCCCTTCCTGAGGGAGTCTGCTCCCCAGCTCGGGCCCACGGGAGGCTGGCTCACATGGACCGTGGGAGGTAGTTAGACAAATGCTCTCCCGTCCATGACCACAACTGCCCAAGAGGCGGCCCCACGAAGCACAGCTTACCTCGCCCCACACCTGAACCCACCTGAATGGGCAGGGCCTGTAGTTGCTCTGAGCCCTGGTTTAGGGAGCAGTGAGCACCTGGCCACTGACCCTCACAGAGGCTGTGTCCCTGGAGGTGACAAGCCTGGTGGGTGGGGCCTGAGTCCCAGTCCTGCAGGGAGCTGGGAAGGGCAGTGGGCGGAGCCGTTTCTGGGGGCAGGGTCCATCCCCCGCCCCTCCAGGACCCTACGTTGGAGGTGAACTGAGGCTGGAGCCGGCCTGGCGGTTGCTGGGTGTGGATGAGCTGCTCAGGGCCCCTGTGCCCAGCAAACCCCAGATGCTTTTATTTTCACAAAAGGAGCAGATGAAGAACCAGATAGTGACTATTTTCAGCTTTGCGGGCTGTATGGTCTCTGCCGGAACTCTGCCACTGCAGCCCTGAAGCAGCCAGGGATGATCAATGAACGGTGCTGCTGAGTCCAATAACACTTTATTCTCCAAAGCAGCAGGCTTTGGCTGGGGTATAGTTTGCTCACCCTGCTCTAAACCTGTGCATCAGTCTGCATGGCCAGACCTTGCTGTGTAACAAGCAGCCCCCCGTCCCAGTGCGGGCCTGGCTGGTCTCCAGGCAGCCCCTGACCTGGGAGGGGCTCCATCCTCCCGAGAGCCCAGGGGGAGGGAAGCCCGAGGAGCAGCATGGTGTCTGCGTCAGGAGCCCTGTGGTCCTGAGGGTGAGTTGGTCCACGGCCCAGCGGGACTTGCTGAGCACAGATGGGTGAGAGCGAGGCCGCCCCAGGAGCGGCCTGTGAGGGAGCTGTGTGTAATGTTGTGGGCGTCCACTGAGGATGGACTGTGACCAAGCGGGGGGTGGGGGCGGCCTGGCACCTCCTGGGGTCACAGGACATGCTCACACTACATGTCCCCTTGTTGTCCACTCCTGTGGAAGGTTCCTAGGCAAGGGCATCTGTCACCTGTGGCGAGGAAGGGGCCACAGGGTGCAGAGAGTCCAGGGCCCTGGGAACCAGCCCAGGATCACCAGCGGGCGTCGGGCGGCACTTAGGACTTGCTGACGTTGTGAGCCCAAGTCTGCATTAGCGTCACATCTTGAAGACATGGGTAGTTCCCCCACATGGTTGATAAAATACGCATTTGATTATGTTGAGAGCAGTTCCTGTTTAGAGACGTTCGTATCATCTATTTATTTACATCTTGTTTGCCCGTGTGAAGAGTATTGTGAATCTGTCTCTCTGGAACCAGGGAATAGCATCCCTTTTCAGGCTCAGTTATTAACGTGTCATCGATAAAAACATGGCTGGCAGTAAAGCGGGAGGGGCTCAGCCTCGCTGTTGCTGTCGGGGGAGCCTGGCGGGAGGCTGCCTGTGCACGGGGTCCGCTTGGTCTTACCTCTGTTCAGCTGGCTTCCCGACGCCCAGCTGCCCCCTGTCCTGCCTCCCCTGTGCCCCTCCCCTGAGCAGGTGCATCTTTCAAAATGACTTTAATGGAACTGGCCGCTGTCGTTGCTGAAAGACAGCTCTGCGGTTACTTACACACTTCGTCCCCTGGAAGGAAGGTGTGTCTGAGCACACGCCCGCCAAGAACTGCGTGGACAGGGCAGGCGTGGTGTGGGTGACACATGGTCACAGACCCTGGAGCCGCTGGGGGAAGGTGCACCCTGACCCCCCGCCCCGGGGCAACACCAGCAGCCCCCCCTGCCCCCCTCACGGCACCTTCTCGCGATGACTGCCAGTTTCCGCCTGTTCGGGGCACAAGGTGGGAGTGTCAGAGGCTCCCGCTGTGGCTGGGACACCTGGGCCCATCAGGTACACCTGGCTCCTCCTGGCCGACTGCGCCAGCTCCCCGTGGACAGCAGCTCCTGTCGCCAAGACCTTGGTGCCAAGGCAGGCAGGGAGAGTGCTTGGCATGGGCCTGGCACCTGCCACTGTGCTGGGTGGGGAGGAGGGGCAGGCGGACCCACAGTGAAGGCTGCAGCCACGATGAAGCTGAGGTCAGACTGCACACCCTCGGGGCCCTTGTCACTGGGTGTGTGCATGACCGAAAGGATCACTGACAATGGAAGGAGGCCCAGCAAATTCCTGCGGGTTCCCAGCTTGCCTCGCTCCCCCGCCCCTCCTCCATGCTGGCTCCGCTCCCTCTGCTCCAAGCCTACCTCCGGGACCCCTGAGCATCCTTTGGGGAGGGGTACCAGCATCACCCGGTCCAGAAGGTGGACGCAGGTCCTCGTGAGTTGACGCCGTGTGACCCAGAAAAGGCCCCGCACTGGGAAGGCTGTGCTGAAGGTCTGTGCGTTTTAAATCCCGATCCGGTCCCCAGGTCACCTCCCAAATTGACTCCCTCCTGAGACGGGAAGTTTGCTTCTCCAGGCCCTGCAGACCAGATGCCGAGGCCGGACAAGCACCCGTATCCGTCATCTCTGTGGCCACGAGAGAGCCTTGCGTCTCTCGTGCTGTCGGCCACTTGGAGTGGAATATCTCATTGTCACTTGAAAACCTTGGCTGTATGTCTTTTCCTTTTTCCTCGGTTTCCTGCTGGGGACACGGACCCCCTTCTGTCCTGAGTGTGTCACACATTTTCTGTTTGGTTTTTGACGTTAGGCTGCCTTTTCTCTTGTCATTAAAGAACTATTTAAATATATGTATATTTCCTTGGAGGTATTCGATTCTCCTTCTTTGTTTAAGACACGTCTGTAAATATTCTCTTAAATTTGGGTCAGTGATGCTAGTTTGCTGCTTCCAAATGTTAAGCCCTGTGTGACTTACTTTGCTCTGAAGTGTGAGCTTTGCCAGTGCCCTCGGGCGCAGGGAAGGGCACCGCTGTCCCCTCTGCTGCGCACACCTCTCTCCTCCGAGCCACTCAGTCGCCACGGCCTGCAGTTTCCTCCCAGGTGGCTCAGGCCGCTGGCCTCTCCCTGGCCCCCCGCTCGCCCTGGCTCGGCAGCCCACAGCCTCCTCCAGGCCAGGGTCCCTGTGAGGTCCCAGGAGGCCCCCTACAGGGTGCGGGTGCACATCCCGGCCCCCCATCACGTGGCTGTGGTTCACAAACCTGTTTCTGCCTCTAGTGGGAGAAGGCTCAGTCCCCACGTTCTCTATTCCTTCCGGCTGCAGGGTGCTTCTCTCCCAGGTTGCGCTCTGCCGCCCAAGGCAGAGGGACCCCGCTCAGCCTCGGGGAGGCACGCGGACTCTGTCCTGGAGAAGCTGCTTCGATCTGGAGGGAGGAATTGGCCAGCACATTTGGGGGGTGGCAGTGTGGGAAGACAGCCTTTCGCAGACCTGTCCACGGTGATGGAGAGTGAAATTCCCTGGTCTGGAAGGTGCTTCCTGCTTCTCATTTGCTGCCCAGAACTTTCTGCACTTTTTTTTTTTTTAACATCTTTATTGGAGTATAATTGCTCTACAATAGTGTGTTAGTTTCTGCTTTATAACAAAGTGAATCAGCTATACATATACATATATCCCCATATCCCCTCCCTCTTGCGTCTCCCTCCCTCCCACCCTCCCTATCCCACCCCTCTAGGTGGTCACAAAGCACCGAGCTGATCTCCCTGTGCTAGGCGGCTGCTTCCCACTAGCTATCTACCTTACGCTTGGTAGTGTATATATGTCCATGCCTCTCTCTCGCCCTGTCACAGCTCACCCTTCCCCCTCCCCATAGCCTCAAGTCCATGCTCTAGTAGGTCTGTGTCTTTATTCCCGTCCTACCCCTAGGCTCTTCATGGCCTTTTTCTTTTCTTAGATTCCATCTATATGTGTTAGCATACCTTTTAAGGGTTTCTCTCCGGAGCCGTTGAGGATGCCGGGAGAGCCTGCAGCTCAGGATTTCTGACCTGGAGACAAAGGGTCCCACGTGTCAACAGCGGGGGGCCGGCCGCCAAGGCCTCTGAGGAAATTAGAGTGTGTTTACATTTCACGGGTTTCAACAAGGCTGCCTTTGTGTCACTCGGGCCGGTTCGCTTGACACTTCCAGGCCGAAGTACTTCTCAGAATGAGAAGCACCTCCTCGAACAAGCAGCCCTGGGTGTCTTGCCACCAATGCCCGGTCGGCTACAGGGAACCAGCACCAAGAGGCTTCTCTGGCCGGTGGCCGGGCGTCCAACACAGCAGGTTGTGAGACTCACGCGCGTGGAAACGAACGTGAGGTCCCCGCGGGTCAGGTTCTACAGAACCAGAACCAACAGGTTTACTGCAGGACGTGGCTCCCGCTATGATGAGGGCCGAGGGTCCCAGGACCCTCTGTCGGCCGGCAGGGACCCAGGTGCGTAGGTGGCACCGTCCAGCCCGTGTCCCAGAGCAGGAGGCGACTGGGTCCCGGCTCAGGACAGGCAGGTGGAGAGCACCCTCTTCTGTTCTGCTCAGACCTCCAGTGGATGGACGAGGCCCCTCAACTGGGGAGGACGGCCTTCCTTACGCGGTCCACTGACTCACATGTGTCTCTCGTCCAGGAACACCCACACAGACACGCCCAGATCACCTTCGCCAGGCGCGGCCAGTCGGGCTGACCTGCAGCTGGCCGTCTCGGGCCCGTTCGCAAGGGGCAGTGGGGTTTCCCGCAAGCCCTTCCCGCAGTGAAGCTGCTGGTCTCCGCTTCCAGAGTCACGGCCGCAGCTGTGGGCACATCCCCACCATTGCCTCCTAGGACTCTGGACACAGAGCTCGAGAATGGCCCTGGGGACCTGTAACCCCCTCCGGCCAACCACGGGCTCCTGACCCATGGAAAGTGGAAAGGCTGAGCGGCTTGGAGCCAAGCCTCCATCCTGCACGTAACTCAGGCATCTGCAGACCAGCCACTGCCAGCAGGAAGGAGTTGAGGGAGCATTGCTGGGGCCAGTGAAGACGTGGGTCCCAAGGGTGTTCACTTTCCCTCCTTAACTACTGGAAGAAGATTTGAATCCTAAGTTTCCTTCTCCTCCGCATTTGCTGTAACACACGAGCCCCTGGACCTAGTCCTGCAGAGGGCACAGGATGGGGTGAGCCAGGGGGTAGGTCTTGCCTGGTGGACGGCTAGTGCCCTGTCACACGTGCCCGTGATTCATTCAAAATTAAGACAACAGTGTAGTAAGCGGGCAGGGTTGCCGTTACTTCTTTCCTAAGGCAGCAGAGCTGGACGTGTTGGTCTAACCTGGCCATGAGCCCTGACCCGTCTTGGACCTTCCCTTTCTCTGGAATAAAGAGGAAAGAACCCATATTGACTGCCTTGTCCTCAGGTGCTCCCCGCACCCCCAGACTCTGTTTTGCTTCCAAGACCTAGGATCCCTGCAAACGCGTCTCCTGGTTTCTTGGTTCTGCTTGAGTTTCTTTTCTCTTTTGCCTCCGCTAAGCCCTGTGCTCGTGGGACACCCCGCACTGCCTGGCGCCGCCCAGCCAGCGAGGACACATCAGTCAGTGACTGCATCCCAGACAAAGAAACGGGCTGCAAAAATGAACCTCGTCCGCACGTGCCGGCTTCGGGAGGCCCGATCGTTAGCGTTTTGTGCTGCCGACAGGCCCGATCGTTAGCGTTTTGTGCTGCCGACAGGCCCGATCGTTAGCGTTTTGTGCTGCCGACAGGCTGGGTGTGCGGGGCACCTGGGGCTCCTGCTTCCGAAGGCGCCTACAGGCCCCGGGGAACTAAGTTATTTGAAAGCAGTTGTGTAATAAAGTATTTAAATGGCTGTAGCATTCTTCATATTTTATTTTTTCTTCTTGGAGCTTATGACAAATAACTCGGATTTCACGAAATATACATTTTCAGTGTCTTTACCCACCAAAAAGGCAACTCCCCAGCATGTTAACTATATTGGAGAGATGAAATTTGAGGCCCCAAAGCATATTTATAGCATGCCTTATTAATCACCGGCTGTTTTCAAGAAAATAATCGTGTTGGAAAAATGATAATATTTTGCGCCTATAACTGCGTCTTTACATTTATTCAAAACTCTCAGAGCCTCTCATTTGGCATTCAATTAATTATTCTTAGAAAGACTGGTTGTTTTCCTTTTTTTGGTGGACATTTTTGCTACTTGTGCTCCTGGGAAACTCTGCAGAAGCCCTGGACCCGTCAGCCAGGAGGACCCCCTGACGCCTCACGTCACCTCTCGGTTGAGGGCAAGCCCGGGTGGCCGTCTCGTCAAAGGGCTGGGCCGGCAGGTGCGGCTTTGGTGAGAAGGCCAGGCCTGGGGTCAGCCAGCTGCATGAGAAGTTGGGGTCTCGGGGGTCCCTTGGCCTCTGTGTGGAAAGTGGGTGGCATCCCGTTTCCAGGCTTGGGGACTTTCCCGGCTGTCCTGACTGGGCCCCTGTCCTCAGCATCTGTGGGCCACTATGCCAGGGGCACCCTCACTCCCTGCCCCTGGGGCTCCCATCCACCTGCCCGTCACCCTCAGGTCTCAGCGCAGATGTGGGTTCCTCCGAGACCCCTGCCCCAGGCAAGGACAGCGGGTGCCACTGCCTCCCTGGCCACACTCGGCTAACCCCATCCTGAGCGTGGAGCCACTGACCCTCTTCCTCCGCCCGCCGTCCATCCAGGAGAAGCCACGCTCTGCTCATCAGGCAGCCCATGGGGGCAGGGGAGGCCCACCCGGCCCAGCTTTCCTTTCTCCCCGTGGATTCCCTCCTGCCCTAGAAGGACAGGGAATGTGTGGCCTGGTGGTCACAGGCTGTGTGGCAGCCCCAGCAGATACAACCAGCCTGGGAGCCTCGTTCCTAAATCAGCTTCCGGAGACCCCGGGCAGCTCTGCTCAGTGGCACAGCAAATGGAAATTTCAGAGTGTTGTCAATTAAGAATGACGCTAGGAGGCCCAGGTTTCAGAGCACAGGTGTGGCGGGAGCCGGGTAACAGGGCCGGGGCCGGGCAGCCGGGGCTGGGGGACAGCTAGGCCGGGACTCCAGGCAGCCGGGCTCAGGCACGATTCTGATGCCCCTGCCCTCCTGGGGCATCTGGGCCCCTCCCTGGCACTCTGGCCGCTCCCCGCCCCCCTTCTGCGTGCCCAGGGGACAAACAACATGCTGTCTGGACGGGCTTTTGGAACTGGAAGCTGACCCCCTACATCCCAGCGTCACCTGTACTGATCAGGCCGTCTCCATCACTGCCCGGACACCCCGGCCCGACCTCGCAGCACCTGGGCTGCCCACCTGAGCCCTGGCCAGCCCCCCACCTGCCCGCTGGATGGGTACAAACCCGGGGGCTAAATGGGAGACTCCAAGGTGCCCACCCACCCTGGTCCTCCGGCCTGCGCTGCCTCCACTAGGCCCTGGGGAAGCCGAGTGGAGGCAGCGGACTCTGCTCTGTGGCAATTATGCGCTTTGTGTTTACATCAGCCAGTACACAAACTACACACAGCAGCACAAACACGGAACACGGCATCTCCTGCTCACGCGGAAATATCGTGCATAATTACAACGTTTCTGGATGATTATATGCTAATCACCGAATAAACATGGACTAATAACACGCTTCTCTGGGCACTGAAAACCTGTGTTGGCGAGGTCTGGGAAGCCCACGGCCTGTCTCGCGTGTGGGGTCCCGGGGCTCAGGGCTAGACCTCCTCCCGCCCCCGCTCCGACGGCCATCGGGTCCAGGTCCCCTTGCTCGGCTGTGCCGAGCCCATCAGGGATGAAGACGGGAAACTTCCTGCTGAGAGATTCCTGGAAACACGACCAGGGGCTTCGAGGAGAGCGGGGGGCTCAGGGCACTCGTTTATCCCTGCAGAGCTTCCTCTGAGCAGCAGCTCTGAAGGCCGGCACCAGGGAGGATGCAGGGCCTGAGGCGTGGGCTGGGAGGCTGCTTTCACCCGGCCCTTCCTGGAGAGTCCGCGCCTTCTAGGGTTACCTGGGTAACAGAAGAGCTTGGGGCTGCCTTTATCGTCCCGCTTGGCGCTTCCGTTAGTCCTCCCATTTCTTTCCTCTCTTTCACCTCACTCGCTAGAGCAGCCTCCGCCTCTTTGCGTTTTTGTAACTTAAGCAATTGTCCTATTTGTCATTTGTTATCTTCAGTTAAAACCCGCTTGTGTCAAGTAGGGACCGTGATCTGTGCTCTGAGGGTTTCCTCGGCTCCAAACACTTTGCGGGGCTCGAGGACACACAAAATACAAGCACGTCACGAAACCTCCACAGCAAACCACAGACAGAGGCGGGATAAGTGTTTCCAGGGGCCTCGGAACGGGCACCCTACAGGGGTGAGGGCAGCCTCTCCGCCGCCTCGAGCCAGAGGCCAGCCGGAGCATCGCCACTTCCAAGGAGCCCGAACGGTGACCAGACGGCCTCTCGTCTGGGCACCTGCTTCCCTCAGTCTGCACCTGGGGCAGCCACCGCGTGTGCAACCACCTGGGCCGTGAGTCCCACCTCTGCCAGGGACCCCAGACTTCGAAAGACCCAGCACCCCCAGACCCCCAGACCAGAGAGAGAACAGGAGAGTGGGGAGGACGGGGCTGCCCAGCCTCACTCAAGAGGACTCCGCAGAGCACATTCCAAGGAGCACGAGGGACAAAGATGTTGAGACGGAAAAGCAATAACGCCAGACTCGGGAGGCGAATCCACTCCAGAGACGACAGAAGTAATAGAGCTGCCGGGAAACGAGCTTAAAATAACTCTGTCTCTGTCCGTAGGTAGAAATGAGCAGGAACCAGTTAGGAAGGCTGAAAATAAACCTGCCGTCCTCAAAATAAGAAACCCACCGCTTCCACTGAGGAGATGCAACTGACAGCCTGCACAGCGGGAGGGAGACCTTGTCAGGAATCCGCCCCAGCGCAGAGCTGAGTGATTACAACACGAAAAGCTTCTTTTCAGTTACAGAGAAAAAGAAAGAGCTGAATTATTTGATGCTGGTATTATATTTGCATCAAACGTAGATCAGTAAAATGTATCTGTTGAAATAAGGCTTTTCCTTTACTTGTATCTTTTTTTTTTTAGACCCAGGCAAGTTTCAGAAAGGAGGTGGCAACACGCTGAGGCTCTGAGGGGGGATGGATCAGGACGAGGGGCCCCTGTGGACAATGGCCTGGACAGGGGACGTGTCGTCCACTTCTGGGGACTCACTGTGGCCCGTGGTGATGGGGGTAAAAGACGAGGTGGGAGGAAGGGGCAGAAGCGGGGATCCCAGCTCGAGTCAGATGCTGGGACCCTGGGTTCCAAGCTCTGAGATTTGCATTTTATTTGCTGGGCGATTGAACATTCTGGTCTGTGCGGAGTGAGGGTGGGTTTAGGGGGGTCGTGTCCCCGCCCCCAGCTTTACTGAGATGTAAATGACGTATATAACATCGTGTAAGTTCTCAGTGCACACGTATGTTGCAAAATGCTTACCAAATAGGGTTAGACCTCCATCATCTCACATAATTATGATTTCTTTTGTGCGTGTGGTGAGAACATTAAAGGTTTGCTTTCTTAGCAACTTTGGAGTATATAGTGCAGTATTATTAACTTTCTTCCCGGCACTGTTAGGTCCCCAGAACTTAGCTCTGAAGTTCCCTGGAGTCTGTCCATGGGCTACATGCCCTGCCCCACCTCCCACCATGCCCAGGACCTGGCCCAGGGTGAGCAGAGGCAGTAAGTCACCTGCCCACTCACGCGGCAGCTGGCCCCTGGCCACCTGGGCGTCGTGGTCCCCGAGGCCTACGGAGTGCTTAATGAATCAGGGACCCCAGAGTGGATTCATGCATTAACTGAGTTACCCCGCAGCCCATCCTGGTGACGTAACAGAAATAGGATCAGGGAATTAGCATCTGCTGTGTGGCCGCCCTGCCCCAAGGGTGCAGATGGGCGGGAGCTGGGGTCTGTTATGTCCAAGTGTAGCTGTCCGGGGGAGGAACACCCCACTAATCAGCTGTCGTCATCCCTTTGGCTTCAAGAACCACAGGCTGGGAGGTCACCGTGAGCCGCTGGCAGGCTGTCCTCCCGGCTCCATCCCCCTCGTGACCGGCCGTGCGCACTGGGCCCTCCCGCCTGCCCATTCTCTCCTCTGTTTGCCCTTCCCAGCTCCCAGACCTACCTCCCTAATTGTTGCCTCGAGGTGGGGCAGCCGGGCAGACCGTGCCTGGCTCTCCTGTCTGCTTCTTCCCAGAGTTCTCAGCATCAGGTGGTGACAGTGCAGGTTCCAGGATCAATGGACAGGGCCAGGGGCACGCATCTCGCCAGCTGGAGGGCGGGGTAAGGTTGTATCAACGTGCACACACACTCTCGTATCAGAGAGAGAGGCCAATTGCTTTTTCCCTCTGGAAGAGACCTTCCCAGGAGAGAAGTGTCCCCCGGAAGTGGAGTCCTCACCGGCCACTTTGTCTCAGCATCGCTTGCTGTGTGGACGTTGTGTCAGTGGTGCGGTTCTGGACATCAAGGCGTCAGCTCGCTTTGTGAACCCAGAAGTGCCCTCGGCCCCTGAAAAGACAAGGGTGATTTTAAGTGAGCTCCTGCTTGCTGCGGAAGGAGTCTCCCGTTTGTTCTTTTCTGTCGCTATGGATACGCCCAGAAATCTCCGATGATCCCATGTCTCTGCGTCCAACTCCATTAATAAAAGAATTGCTGAAAATTCCCAGGTTGGTGTGCTCACCCGGGACACAGCTTCCCCAGGACAGCAGCATCTGACTGCCTAGTTCCCCCTGCTTTTCTGAACGAAGGTCGTTCAGTGGAATGTGTTTGCACAGGGGGTCGTGTTCAAGCCCAGACAGGAATCTGGACAGTCACCTGTCTACCCAGGAGTGAGGTCCAGGAGGTAGCTCTGCTGCCAGGTACCCGTATCGTCCTTCCTGGCTTCATCCCAGAAACTCTGCATACACTTGATGGATGGATGGATGGATGGATGGATGGAAGGATGGAGGAATGAATGAATGGATGAATGAGTGAAACGGGGAGGAGCCTAACCCTAAAGGGACTTGGGTTGTCAGCAGCTGTCATCGTGCAGGGCAGGCATCGTGCAGCCCGTGTTGAGAGACCCATGAAGTTTCTCTTCTGGGGGTCCTTCGCACCCCCTCCTGACCCTCTCCAGAAGGTGACTTTCCTGAGATGGGTGTGTTTCCTGTGCAAACACTGTCTCCGAGGAAGGAAGCGGAGAGCAGGGTCACCTGGATGTCAGAAGTCAGCTCTGATTTCAAATGCAAAGTTTTCACGTCAAAGTAGGGATGACAGCCTGAGAGCTGAGGTGCTTTGGTTTGTCAGAGGTTTTCTTTTTCTGAGCTAAAAGGACTTTTGCTTGGGAAGTCAGAACTGGGGTGAGTTACATAGTAGGAAAAGATGGAGAAAATGTTGTAAAAGTAGATTTTCTACCCCCATCCCAACAGGTGGGGCTTCTGAGTTGGTGGGAAGGGGAGAGTCAGAGAGAGAGGAAGTGCAGATAAACCCACTTGGGAGGCCCAGCCGCCTTGCTCTGGGGTGTGCAGGTATGTGTGTGTGCACGTATGTGTGCACGTATGTGGTGTGTGTGTGTGATCTCCCAGGTAGAACTGAGGATCGGAGGGCATTGTATAAGGGATGATGCATCACTGTGATGAAGAGGGGTTTATCCAGGAATTCAAGGCTGGCTCAACATGAAATAACCAACCAATGTAACTCAAAACACCAAAGAACATCCGGTCACCAGGAGTGATGCAGAAGAGCGTGTGATGAAATTCAATATCTATTCATTAAAAAAAAATCTCAGCGAAACAGGAATAGAAGGAAACTTTGGTAAATGGATAAAAGACGTTATATTAGCCTGCTCAAGCTGCCATTACAAAATACCACAGGCTGAGTGGATTAAACCACAGGAGTTAATTTCCTCACAGTTCTGGAGGCCAGACGTCTGGGATTAAGGTGACTGCACGGTTGATTCCTGGTGAAGCATCTCTTCCTGGCTGGCAGATGGTGTCTTCTTGCTGTGTCCTCACGTGGCCCTTTCTGTGTGTGTGTGTGTGTGTGTGTGTGTGTGAGAGAGAGAGAGAGAGAGAGAGAGAGAGAGAGAGGGAACTAGGTCTCTGGTGTTTCTTCCTCTCCTGAGAAGGACACCTGTCCTACTGCATCAGGGCCCCACTGTTCAACCTTAATTTTCTCCTTAGAGGCCCCAGATCCAAATATAGTCACATTGGGGGTTAGAGCTTCAACATACGACTTTTGGGGGAACACAATTCAGTCCATAACAGGTCTTTATAAAACATCTCCAGTTAATACTGTCTAATGGTGAAAGAATAAACAGTTCCTCTAAAACATGGAAAGAAGTCAGGAACATTCTTTATCACCACGACTATTTAACACCCTACCGGAAGTCTCAGCCAGTGCAATACTGTAATAAAAAGAGATAAAAATATGCAAGTTAGAAAGGAAGAAATAAGATTGTCTCTATTCTCAGACGTGATTGGCCCTAGACAAATAAGTGAGTTAAGAAAGATTGCAGGGGCTTCCCTGGTGGCGCAGTGGTTGAGAGTCTGCCTGCCGATGCAGGGGACGCGGGTTTGTGCCCCAGTCCGGGAAGATCCCACATGCCGCGGAGCGGCTGGGCCCGTGAGCCATGGCCGCTGAGCCTGCGCGTCCGGAGCCTTTGCTCTGCAACGGGAGAGGCCACAGCAGTGAGAGGCCCGCATACTGCAAAAAAAAAAAGAAAGATTGCAGGATGTAAGGTCAATTTACAAAAAACACTTGTACTTCTATATATTAGCAATACGTAATTGGAAATCAAAAATTTAAAAATGTGCTATTTACAGCAGCATAAAAAAGAGATACCTACAGATAAATCTAACAACATATGTGCAGGGTCTGTAAGATGAATATTCTACAAAAGACATAAATAAAAATAAAATAAATAAATAAAAAAGCACACCATGTTAAGTCATTAGCAAGACTCAATCTTGTTAAAATGTCAGTCTCCTGGAATTTATCTATATATTCAACACAATCTCAATCAAAATCCCAGTTATTATAGAAACCAACAAGTTGATTCTAAAATATGGAAAGACAAGGGAACTAAAAAGTCCAAACAATTTTGGAAAGGAAGAATTATGTAGAGAGAGTCAAATAATCTGTTCTCAAGATCTGCTCTAAAATCACAATAATAAATATTGTGATACTGGTGAAACGATAGATACACAGATCAACTGATTAGAACAGAGAGTCTGTTTATAGGCCCAAGCATATAAGGTCAATCGATCATTTGTAAAAGTACAAAGGCAATTCAAAGGAAAAAGATAATGTTTTTCAACAAATGATGCTGATAAGATTGAATGTCCATATGCAAAATAATCGACCTCAACCCATATCTTGCACCATATACAAAAATTAACAAAATAGTCAATTTCCTTAAATGTAAAACCTTAAATTATAAAACTCTAATTAAAATGGAGCAGAAACTTTTTGTGACCTGAAGGTAGGCAAATATTTCTTCGATATGACACTGAAAGAGTGATTCATAAAAAGAAAAAAAAACTGATAAAATGGACTTCATCAAGATTAAGAACTTCTGTCTTGAGAAGTCACCCTTGAGGAAGTGAAAGGATGAGCACAAAACCCGGCAAGTGTGGGAAAGTCACACACAGGGCGAAGCGCTTGTGTTCAGAATATAGAGATAATTCTCAAAACTCAACAATAAGGAAACGAGCAACCAGATGAAAAATCTGGCAAAAGATCTGAACAGAAACCTCACCAAAGAAGATATATAGACGGTAAATAATCCCCTGAAAAGATGCTTGATTAGGGAATGCAGATTACAATTACAATGTGTGCCTACCATTGCACACGTTGAGAATGGTTAAAATTAAAAATACTGACTATAGCACGTGCAAGCAAAAATACAGAGCAACTGGAAATTGTATATACTGCTGATGGGAGTGCAAAATGGCACAGCCGTTTTGGAAGAGTTTGGCTGAAAGAATGAATAAATAAATAGTAACTGGATGAAATATGGATGAATAAAAGAATAAGGGATGGAAAGAAGAAATGAAACCATCGTTATTAGCAGACGGCATGTAGAAAATTTAAATTTTATACTTAAAATTATTTTATGCAATTAGCATATTATTTTAAATGTCAGTTAATACAATAGTTAAGTGTCTGTTTTTATGATCTCTGAGATGTAAGTTCTCTGGGGATAAGGACAAGATCTGTTAGGTGATTTTGTTCATGGTACTTTGATAATCAACATTTGGTATTTGATCATTTTAATAATAAAGTCAACTCTTTTCTCCAAAAAAAAAAAAAAACAAACAAAAAAACCCTCTAATAAGAGAATTTAACAAGTTTGTTAGATACAGGGTCAATAGTGAAAATTTAATTATATTTTTATATACAAGCAACAATAAAAGGAGAAAATGAAAAATTGGCAGTGACATCATTTACAGTAACATCCTAAAAGTTCAAGTAACAATAAATCTCATGAAATACATACAAGATCTTTACAATGAAAACTCTAAAATATCATTGCAAGAAGCTGAGAGACTAAATACTGTGTATAGATCTATAGATCTATAAGCAAAGTGATGTACAGGTTCAAAGAAATTCCAGGTAAAATTCCACTACAATATTTTTGTGGAAATTAACAACTGATTACAAAATTTGTTTGAAATGTAAATGATGAAGAACATACAGAGAGCTTTGAAGATAAGAACAAAGTTGGAGGTTATAAGCTATCAACACATACTTTAAAGTTGCAGTCATCAGAACAGTGGTGAAAGGACAGACAATTAGCCTATTAAGTGCCCAGAAATGGATGAACATGCATATGGACATTTGATTTAGGAAAAAAAAAAAAAGGGCACCACAGATCACTGGAGAAAGAACAGGCGTTTTAGACAAATGGTGCTGGAGAAAATGTATGTCCTAATCCATGTTCTTCCCGACGGGAAACATTTGTATCTTGAGCCTATTTTATAGCATTTATAAAAGTCACTTTATGGATGGCAAATTGATACAGCTTTTAGGATATAAAACAGGAAAATAGCTTCGTAAATCTGGGGCAAGCAAGGACTTCTTAAGCACAAAAATCTCTAAACATAAAGTAATAGATTGAGGAATTGGTCTTCAATAAGATTAAGAACTTCTGTTCAGCAAAAGACAACTTTGAGAGGGGGACAGAGTCACAAAGCAGGAAATGATGTGTGCACGGATGAAACTAACAAAGGACTGGCTTCTAGAAGATTTTAAGAACTTTTTCAAATCAATGAGAGGAAATCAATTTACTTAATAATAAACAAGGGCAAAGCATGAATAGGCATCGTAAGTTGATTTCCATATCCAAAATGGTCAATAGAGCGCGAACAACGTTCAATCCCGTACGTCATCTGGGATATGCAAATTAAAATCACATAGGACACCCACGCACTTGCCAGAATGGTCCAAGTTAAAAAGTCACAATACGAAATGATGGTGACTATTTGGAGCGACTAGAACTCTTACACGTTGCTGGCAGTAGAATTAATAGATATCACCATTTTGGAAAATCGCTTGGCAATGCCAACTAAAGCTGTGGACATACATACGTATGACCCTTGGTTCTATCCTAGGCATAGACCCAATAGAAAAGCACCAAAAACACATACAAAGACATTATCAACAGCATCATTTGTAATAGACCCAAACTGGACCCAGTCCAATGTCCATCAATGGATGGTAGAGTGGATAAACAGGTTTCTCCATATTTCCTACAATGAGTTACTATTAAAAAGTAAAAATAAATGTAATAGTGCAATAAGCAATCTCAAAATCTCAGTTAATCTGGAGCTTAAAATGCTAGAAAAGGAAAAACTACTTCATGGGAATGGGATCACCATAGTGGGGACCTCTGGGGAGAGATGGTCCTGAGGTTAGAAGCAGGGATGGCAGGTATTTCCCTGACGCTCTGCACCTGAGTGATGTTCTTTGGGTGTGTTCACTCTGAAATAGTCCACCACATTGTACACTTAGGAGTTTTCCACTTTTGTGCATGCATGAGACATTTCAATTAAAATAAAAGTTTATTGAAAAATGAGACCCTCTTAAAGGAATGTCTCAAAGATGTACTTAGGAAGGGGAAAAATTAGCTCTGGAAGAAAAGCCTGAGACGCAAGAAGGACACGTTAACAAAGCAAATTGTAAACAAACATTTACTTCATAGCACAGTAAGATAACGTCTGACCCACAGAATCTGAAAGAGACAGACCTAAATACAAAACAAAAATAAAATTATGTCCCTAAGGTGGTACTTGGAATCCAGCCATTCAAAGATCTTGCTTGGTTCAGGAATGTGATAAAGATGCTAATTAAAATTATAGTTTGTTATACGTGCATGTTAACATTTATAAAATCACTATTAAAAAAGTAGAAAGTGTGTAAGTTCAAATTCAAAGCATGGAAAAAATGTAATGGGGAAAAAGTTCGATCAATCAAAATACGGCAAGAAAGGAGAAGAAAACACTAAACATAGAAAAAGCCAGAAATATGAAACACAGCATGAGGCAAAGGAAATGAATCCTCTTATGCCACCGCTACAGAACAGAGGGGATAGACCAAGGATCCAGTAAGTGGTTCTGAGACCACTGATTACAAGGAGAGAAATCCAATTTGACCCCTACCTCACACCATACACCAAATAAGCTCCAGGAGGTTTATGAAATTAACTGAAAATAAAAACTATAAAAATAAAATATAGCAGAAAAGCTGTATGTCTTTGAAGTGGTGATGAATTTTTCGATCAGAACACAAATAACGTAAGAAACTAATAAGGAAAAATACTGATAAATACTGACGCCATTAGAAGTGAGAGATGGGCTTCATCAGAAAACAGCACCAGGGACGTAACATGAAAAGTCAAAAACCAGGGAAGATATTTGCCGCATGCATGAGCCACGGAAGTTCAGTCTCTGATTTGGTTGTATGTCGGCGTGTAACAGAGCACTGGCATCTTAGTAGCTTAAACACAGCAACCTATTCCCGTTTCTGTTGTCCAGCAAGCTGGTGGGAATCAAGGAGAGGCTCTCATTTGGGGTTTCTGATGCAGTGACAGCATGGGGGGCTGGACTCACTCTCACACGCTGGCCCCTAGGCTCCCCACGCCCTGCTGGTCACCGGCCAGCCTGGGCTTGAGGGGAGAGAGTGAAGGTGGGTGTCTTTGGAGAGAAGTCAGCACAATCTCTGAAATATATGAAGATCTAAGAATTAATAAGAGAAAGACAAGTAGCCCAGAGAAAAACTGTCAGAAAGGTGCAAAGAGGGGCTTGCTGGCCCAGAAAGAACACAGGGGGATGGACGGACGAAGGGACCCTGCTCCTGCATCCACGGGGAAGGGCCGGCAGCCGCATGGGGCGGACATGAGTGCGGGAGCATGCTGCAGCTGGTACCTCACACTTAACAGCTGGTGTAAATACTGTCCTTCGAGGGGCCTCTGCCCCAGTCCCCACTGGGCTCTGCTGGTGACTCCCAACCTGGGCTCCTGGTCAAGCGGGTGAGAGCCGCCCCTGTCCCCCATCACCAGGACCATCCCCGGGCAGGAAGGCCACTGGCTCTTTCGTCCTGGTGGGGAAACATGTGTTTTCCGGACCTTCAGCTGGAAAAGCTTAGAGCCAGGCAGGTTGTGACGAAGGAGCAGAGGCCTCCTGACCCCGTGTGTGAACAGCTACGCTTCTCCAAGGACCGTGAGGTGGGACTTTTTATCGTTCTTACGGGTGAGATGAAACCAACTCTAAATTTCACTTTGGTTTCAAGCTCTAAGGAAATTATACATACGAAAATCCAGCTGTAGTTTACCAAAACACTGGACTCTGCTGTGCTCCGGGGGCAGGTGAGGCTGCAGGGGGACCCTGGGCTGTGCCGCCGTCCTGGGAGCTGTCCCAGGAGCACGGCCCTGGATGGGCTGGTATGGGGCAGCAGTGCCCCCGGGAGGGATGGTGCGGCCCCCAGAGGGGGGTGGACATGGCAGGGGGTGCAGATGCCCAGAGACGGTGGGAGTGGTGTCTGGGGGCCCACGGGGACTTGGGTAGCTTCCTCCGGTCACAGTGTCCCAACCAGGCTGCTCCCTGGGAAGAGGCGGGGGCGGGCACCAGGACAAACCCCACACGGCAGACCCCGCGGAGGTGGTCCTAACCAGGAAGTGACCAGTTAAACTCCAGGGAAGCTCACATTGTTTCCCTCCTACACTGTGGCCCGGAGCCTCCAGTAGGCTGAGCTCAGCTGCTGAGAACAGGTCCTGGGCTCCTGGGGGGCTGGCGCCAGGCCCTTCCTGGGCCGGCGGGTGACCCGGGGCGTCGCGGGTGGGTGCACCCCAGCCCTGCCCCCATCACACTGAGGCCCCCGGGGACGTCTGTGCCCAGGGTGGGAGCTCGGTGCTGGGGGCAGTGTTGGCGGGTCCTGGTGCACCTTTTCCTGCTGTGGATTCTGGGACAATCTTGGGGGCTACTGAGGCTCCATCTGTGACTTTCTTCTCGCAAGTGGCCTCTTGGCCCTTGTGGCCCCGTCTGTGATCACGGTCAGCAGGTGTCCTCTTTGCCCCCCGGAGCAGAGAGGAAACGAGCCTGCAGCGGCATGTGAGGGCGTTCCCTTCCTGCTCAGGCGGAAGGTGCAAGGGTGCAGCCCCCGCACTTTCTGTGGCCTGGAGAGCCTCGTCCGTCCCCAAAGCTCCAGGCCACACAGCCTCACGGATCCCGACGGGACACCTGCCCGAAGAGTCCTCTCGGTCACAGCCAGGGATCACCTTGCTGCTTCTGCCGCTCCGGTGAAAACGGCTGCTAAATGCGGACGCCCTGTCACTAATTATAGCACAGATTGCGAGGGGAATTTGGCCGCCTGCACGGTGGCAATCCAGATTAAACAATTAACCTTGATGTCACTATAATTATTAAGATACTTTAGCAAAATGAACTAATTTCCCCACAGGATGTTGAACCAAAAGCAACTTCCACCCTCCTGAAGATGCCAAAATAGGAAATGTTAATGGAAAATTATGCTGGGATGTTTAATAAGCCTCCCGGGGCTCCCCGTCAATCCTGCGCTGTGGGCGCATCGGACGTACAGGCCCCTTAAAGTGACACGGTCGGTGTGCCCTGGGCGAGCCCCGTGCTTAGGGAAGGGCTTGCACCTCTGTGGCGCCCGTGTCCCCTCCAGAGATACCCTCCCCGGGTCCAGGAGCTCCGGGAGAGGGGCCTTGCTGAGCAGCGCGGCTCCCACCATGCCGTGTCTGGCTCTGCCGCCCCTGCCAGCTCCTCGCACCCCGTCCGGACCGTCTCTCGTCTGCCCCCGCCCCTCCCTGCAGTCCTGAGATCCTCGATCCTCCGGGCTCTCCTGGGTCCCTGGAGTGCACAGGTCACATAGGAGCCCGCCTGCCCCAGCTCTCTTTGCAAAGGTTTGTGATGACACGCATCTGACTCTAGAAGGGGCTGTTCCTTTACAAAATATTTTGTGTGTCTCCTTCATGTCTGAAAAAGACGGACCGGAACGATCTGCTGGCTTTTCTCTTTTTCCAAAACCAAGAGCATATTTTCTAAAGCCACCTTTTGACACGATTTCCCCACTAGGCCCTGGGGTCCCTCATGGCTGCTGTGACGGCCCCACCTGGGTGCCCTCCCCTGCCCCCCCGGAGCTCTGGGCTGCCTTCCCGCCTGGCAGCCAGCGGCTCCCTGCTCACCTGTTTCTGCACATCGATGACTTTCCTCTGCACTCGCAATGGGGCCCAGTTTCTCCCTCTGGCCCTTGGGACCCTTGTGGGCAGATTCCTAGCGTTTGGCCCCCTCCTTTCTTCCTTCTACCTTAACCCATACCAGGGGAGACGGGGTTCCCCAGGATGGATGAGGCTCTCCAGGGGAGATGGGTTTCCCCAGGATGGATGGGGTTCCCCAGGGGAGATGGCGTGTCCCAGTGGAGATGGGTGTCTCAGAGGAGATGGGGTGTCCCAGGGGAGTTGTGTGTTCCTCATGGGTCTTCAGACCCCCAGAATCCCTCCTGTGAGGTTGGAAAGTTCCCCATGAGTAGCACGAGCACAGCATCTGCAAACGGACAGATTCTGGGAGCACTGGACCTGCCAAGGCACAGCCATCACTAGGGCAGGGCCTTGCGGGGTGTTTGTCCGAGTGCACTTGCTGGAGCCGTGGCTCGGGGGTGGAAGCCGGTTCCCAGGGGCTGTGGACTCCCTCCCCACACCCTGCTCTGGCATCCAAATCCTCCAGGCAGGCTCACGGTTCCCTCCGCTGACTCCGTCCTGGCACTGGCCCTCCGGGGACAAGATCCTGAGGTAAACTGAGGCTGGTGGGTCCCCAACACCACAGCTTCCACCAGCTGTGAGCGACTTTCTGTGCCTTTAGGTCCACCATTAATTCATCCTTGAAATCACCATTAATTAAAAAACTGTGAAATAAAAAGACGTATTTTCATTAATTTTAATGGAAAAATAGAATGTGTTTCATGTCAACGCCTGTCCAGGCTGCCCTTGTGGGCAAGGTGGGTTTTGAACTTTCGCACCAGGGCAAACAAGATGCCCGGCATCTGCTACGCGAGGGGACCCTCCTCCACGAGAGCACCGTTTGCATTTCAAAGTCCTTCCTGCTTGGGTCTCAGCCATCGGCTCTCGGGCAGCGATGGCTGGTGGGCTGCTCCGTGCGGGTCGCGGCCCAGGCCCCGTGGAGGTGGCGCTCGGAGCCCCTCCCTCTGCCAACAGCGGCGGAAACAAAGCCGTTTAGATCTGTGAGGATGACACGTCTGTTTGAAAGGGTTAAGAGTTTCAAACAATGTGTTTTAAACCGTCATTATCTTTGCGGTTACGAGATGAACTGCAAAGATACTACGGCTAATTATGCACTTGGTGGGCTCAGCCTTCCAGCCGGAGGGAAGGGACCAGGCGGCTTGGGAAATAACTGGGTCGCGCACGTCAGCTTAGACGGGACACGTCTGGGTGGGCGGCGGGTGGAGAGTGGGGGCATAGGGGCAGGTGAGGGGCGCGGGCTGCATGAAGAAGGACAGCGGGGAGGAGACGGCCTCTGCTTTGGCCCATCCCTACGGGAACCCTCACCTGGCCACGGGCTCGTCCCCTGGAGGCTGACGCTGCTGGCGGAGGGCTGGACCAAGGGGAGTGCAGGCCTCCTGGACCTAATGCCCTTGGTTGCCAGTTTTCAAAGGCATGGTTCTGATGCTGCAGCTCCCCCTTACTGGGGTTCACAGAAGCGGGTAGGATGGGCCACAGTCACTGCCCCCAGCACAGGCCAAGGTGGGCAAACCTGCGCGCCCTGGTCTGCTCAGCTGAGCTCTGCTGGAGCCGCTGCAGGGACACAGCCCTTCCTGCAGCCTCCGGAGGAGAGGGTCGCTCCATCCTGCCCCCAGGCCCGGCCGCTGCCTCACTGGACCCCCAGCGTCAAGGGTGACACCGTGCAGGGGCCTAGGGAGAGCAGCCCTGGAGCCCGCAGGAGGGGCTCCGCTGGACACTCAGCCTCCCAGCTCCCAGGGCCACCCTGTTCCTTGGCTCAGGGATCCCCAAGCCGTCCCTCACCCTCTGCTCCCATCACCACGTCCTCTCTGTCACTGACCCCCTGCCTTCCTCGTGAGGACCCCTGGGATGACCTGCTAACCCAGGGGTTCTCGCATCACATGTGTCTCCCCCGATCCCCTCTGCAAAGCCCCCTCGCCAGGTCAGGTGACACACCTGCCCGCCTGGGCTCAGGAGTGGGCCCCGCTGGGGGCTGCTGTCCATTTGTCCAGGCGCTCATTGTGGATCCCCATTTATCCCCAAGCTGTCCCTGAGCAAGGCCATGGGCCCAGCATTGAGGGGCTTGCCCGGGACCCCCAGCTGGCGAATGGCTGAGCATCCCCCCTCAAAAGAGGGGCTGCACGTGGCGCGTCTGGAGACGTGGACCCCCTCACCCGGCTGCCGTCGCAGGAGACAGTCCTGAGGGCCTGGCCCAATCGGGAGAAAGCTCGTGTGGGCAGAGCTGCCAACGGCCTCTAGCCACCCAGGGCCTCAGTCCCCCAGCCGCAGGGCCTGAATGATTGGAAGGAAGACCCCCCAGAAGGGCTTACATGAGACCCCAGCCAGGCCACCACCTGGTTTCAGGCTGGGGACACCTGAGCAGAGAGCCCGGCCATGCTAGACTCCAGACCCACAGAAACCGGGAAACTATAACCGGGGCTGTTATAACTGTGCGCTAACTTGTCACAGAAAGTAGAAGGCCAGTACGGGTCTCTTCCGCTGTCTCACCAAGAGACTGCAGGGGTCAGGACCCTGGGATAGAAGAGCATGTGCAGAGGCTCACAGACCAGGCAGGCGTGGCGGGGGTGTGGGTGCGAGGTCACTCGGGGTCACACGGGGTCACACAGGGTCGGGGCTGCCCTGCGTCCCGTCCAGAGGCGGCGATGTGTGTGCATGTCCAGTTGGGGGCATCCCTGGGGTCTGGGCAGGTCTTGAGGGCAGGGACTGTGCCATCGCTTCTGTACCCCTGAGCTTTGCACAAACACAGAGCGTCCTCACGCCGTGTGGAATCATCTCTCAAATACATGAAGATGAGCTACTGCCTGGTCACTGCCCACCGAGAGCCGCGCGGTCACAGACACACATCATCTCTGACAAGTCCGCGGACGCAGAGCGCAGACGCTGGTCACCTTACTGGGATGGGATGCAGGGGTCTGGGCCCAGGAGCAGCTGAGGTAGACGCCGCCCACCTGATTCCTTGGGACTGAGGGTCTGGGCTGTCCCTGGTCCTGCACCCACAAAAAAGCCGGTGCTGACCACTGCGTCCAGGATGCCCCCGGGTGGGACACATTGCAGCAGGCGCCTGGGCCTGGGGACATTCACGGGAAGGTGGACAGAGGGCCACAGCGGGACGGAGGGATGACGGACGGGGAGGCCTGGCCCCGAAGGACTGAGGTGCCGGCCACGGACGCAGCAGCTGTCAGCGGGGCTCTCTCTGCTTCTCCCGCTGAGGACCAACAGTGGGCCCTCAATCCAACCCCTTCTGTCTCGCGGTGGAAACATGACAGAACCAACCATGTGTCTCTTTAGGAGAAAATAGGGGTCAGGGTTCTGGCGTGTTGCTGGTACATTCAGAATCGCTAAGTGACCCAGACCCTGGACTTGCAGTCATTCCGTTACCATGACGATTGTGACAATTAAAAAGAAGGTTGTGTGTGTGCGTGTGTGTGCGTGCGCACACGTGTGGCCCTTTACTGCTCACCGCATGTACCTCCATCTCTGCCCTGATTTGGGTTTCACAAGGAGCCTGGGATGCAGACAGAGATGACCCCAGTCTGTGGAGGAGGAACTGGGCTCTGAGGAGTCACCCGGCTCCCCCAGGTGTCCCCTCATGGGTGGGGTCTTGGGGGGAGGCTGCCAGCCCGGCTGTGGCCCCGCTGACCAGCGTCTGGGACTGGATCACAGCAGCCTTGCGGGGACCCTGAGGCTTGCCGGGACCTCAGGGTCTGTGCCGAGTTGGGCCGTGGAAGGCTGCCCCCCTTGGAGGGACCTGCCCCGTGCAGGGCGAGGCAGGGCTGTTGCTCAGGACAGGTCCCCCAAGCCCCCCGCCCATGGGAAGCCTGGCTCATCCCCCAGGGTGCTGGGTGTGGGGCTACAGGGGCGTCGGGGGGCAGACCTGGATTTCCGCTTCAGGGAGGGATGGGCAGGGCGTGGATGGAGTAGGTCGGCGGCAGGGCTGAATCGGAAGGGCAACAGGCGGGACCCGACTGCGTCTAGATCCCCGAGGGGCCTGGGCTCCCGGTCTCGCCTGCTGGGGACGGTGTGGGGGCTGCTGTGTTTCCGTGAGGCCACAGGCCTCCCCCGAAGAGGAAGGAGGCTCGGAGAGTTTGAAGTCTCTTCGTCCGGCCGCATCGGGGACCCGCCCGTCATCCGTGGCCTCGCCACCCAGCCACGCGGGGGAACGTTGCCGCGGGGCCTGCCGTGTCCACAGGAGGAGGCAGCTGTGGGGAGAGCGGACCCCCTGCAGCTTTGCAAGGAGCCAGGTGGCGTACCGGAAGGTGCGGGGGAGCCGCTGGCCGAGACCCCCGAGGAGGGCAGGCCCTGGGGTGCAGGGGGGCCGGTCTTCAGAGCGCAGCCTGGAGTGTACGGAGCTGGGGGGCGGGGGGAGCTGGGGCCTGCCTGGGCCTGTCACAGGGACGGCTGAGTTCCAGCAGAGCGAGGAAGGGCTGGGTGGACACGTGATGAGCGTCGCGAAGGACACGCCGGGGAGGCCGGGTGACTACGCACCCTTCTTGGTGGCCAGGTGGTCCCTCCGTGAAGGGGATCAAGAAGCCACTGTGACCAGGTAGCGCAGAGGCCGTCAGGGCCCCCGGCTGCCCCCTTCGCCCGCGGTGGTGCCGAGTCGTGCTCCCATCCCGTGAGGGGTTTGAGCTCCGCCCCTGGGCCAGGCCGGGCTCTAGACTTTGGGGAGACGGCAGCGGCGGCAAGTGAGTCAGCTCGTGGTCGAGGTGAGTGTCACGTCGGAAACTACAGGGAGGAAAGGGGACGGGGTGTGAGGCAGGGCATCTCAGGTCAGTGACACGGAGCCCCCGGGAGCCCCCGAGGGAAGCAGGAGCAAGGGGCCCCGAGACGGGGCCGTCCTGGCTCGTTTGGGGCCAGCAGAGGGCCATCTGGGCCGTGACGTCCGGAGGGCGGCGGGAACGCGGAGCTCTGTGGGTCACGGAAGGCCTTTGGACGATTGCACTGTCATGAGCTCTAGAAGGAATTTGAGTAGGATGGTGGCAACCTCTGACCTTTCACGGTCTCCACAGCTGTGCCTTTTCCGGAATGTCATACAGTTGGAACCACACGGTCTGTAGTCCTTTCAGACTGGCTTCTTCACTTAGTCGTATGCATTCAAGAGTCCTCTGTGTCTTTCCGTGACCCGATAGCTCATGTCCTTAAAGTGCTGATTAATATTCCATTGTCTGATGGACCCCGGCTTGTTTATCTGCTCACCTTCAAGGACACCCTGCTGCTTCCAAGTTTGGCAATTATGGGTGAAGCTGCTGTAAACATCTGTGTGTTTATGTGGACGTAAGTTTTGGACTCCTTTGGGTAAACTCCAAGGAGCATGTTGCTGGATTCTGCAGTGAGAGTATGTTTTGCTTTGTAGAAAACACCACACTGTCTTCCCAAGTGGCTGCACAATTTTGCTTTCCCACCAGCAGCGACGAGGGTTCCTGTCGTCCCGCATCTTCAGCAGCATTTGGTGATGACAGCGCCTGGATTTTGGCCGTCCTCATAGGTGTGTAGTGGTATCTCCTTGTTGTTTTAATTTGCATTCTCATGGCGACACAGGACGTGGAGCATCTTTTAATATGATTGTTTGCCATCTGCGTATCTTCTTTGGTGAGAAGTCTGTTCTATTTCCCTGTCCATTTTTTAGTTGGGTTGCTTGTTTTTTATTGTAAAACTTTAATATTTTGGATAACAGTCCTTTATCAGATGTATCTTTCGCCAGTGTTTTCTCCTGTCTGTGGCTGGTCTTTTCATTCTCTTGACATTGTCGCAGAGCAGTTTTTAATTTTAATGAAGGCCAGCTTATCAATCATTTCTTTCACGGAGTACTGTGCCTTTGGTGTCGTGTCGTAATATTTCTATTCCCCAGCGTAGAAACAGCGGGCGCTGTGGGCTCAGCTCCCTGACGGTCCTGGTCTGACAGCTTCAAGACCCTCACGCGAGCAGTTCTGAGAAGTAGATGCCATGATTTATCACCTGCACTTTACTGACAAGGAAACAAAGGTCATCACCTGCCGAGATCTCCTGGACCCCGAGTGTGTCATGTGGACCCCAAGTCTGAGCTTTGCCGGCCCCTCCCCGCGGCTGGTTTGATGCGGGGACTCTGTGTGGCTCCGCTCCTGCTGTCTGTGCTGCTGTTGGGTGTGGGTGTGTGTGGGTCCCAGCCCCGCTCCCCGTTTCTCCACAGCTCCATTACCTGGTTTGAAAACGCACAGGTGCGAGATTGCATTTTTGTTTCTGCACAACCTGTTTCACTGTCCATTTAGCCCCCAGACAGGGTTCGGAGTCTCACAGCCGGGTTGGGTGTGTCTGCCTGATGCACACGGTGACTTGAGTGGGGTCGCTGTCTGCAGGTGACAGTGCGACATGGGGGTGGGTGCCCCTTGCAGGACCAAGTTAGCTTTGAGGGAGGGGATGGTATGCAGGCAGCCCCCGCGGGCGCTACTCACACCGCCGTCTGCCATCGAGCGAGTCCTGCCACGTGGACCCAGGCCCTCTGAGAATGGCTTTCCTCCCTGGTCTGGCTGGGGGTCCTCCTTGGAGGCTGGCCGGGTGCAAGGGTTGCGGGTGAACCAGGGCCGGCCCCGCCCCGCCGCTTCCGTCTGCCGACACACGAGCTCTCCCGTCTGTCCGTCGGCCCTGCCGCCGCCGCCCTGTTGCTCCCGCGTTTCTCTGCAGAGGGAGCTGCCGGCAGCCTCCCGTGTCCACCTCACTGGCTCTTCGTGCCTCATTTTTCACCTCAGGAGTCTTTTTTTTAAAAAATTGAGACTTTACATAATTTCTTAGTGCTTAAATCAAATGGAAATGTGGTCCATAAACTTTAAGAAGGAAACGTGTTTATTAACTCACATGGGCCACTTCCACCTGGAGGCTCGTTCACACGCCCCTGGGGCCTGGTGGCCACACGAGAAGGAAACCCCATCCGGTGAATTTAGTGACTGCTTCCTGCCCGTGGGGTCCCCGACCTCTCCCTCCACCCCCAGACTCTGCTCCAGAGGCAGAGGGACGGTCGGGCCCTCTGCCCAAGGTTTAGCTCTGTCCGCCCCGCCCGGGGCTCCTGGACTCGCAGGCCCTGCCCTGCAGCTCCAGGTCCAGGGCCTCTGGCCGCACCTGGTACACAGTGGGTGCCTAATAGGTGCCTGTGGGACTAGACTCAGGGGAACGTGATGGGGGATGAGACCCTGCCTGCCTGGCCTGCCGCTCCCCACACCGATGGGTATTTCAAGCTCAGAAACTCCTCTGGTCCCAGGGACCCCAGCTCCCCAGAGACGTGGCGGGCCAATGCTGGAGGGGCGTCGGGCAGCTGGCTTGTGGCTCACGGCCTTGAGTCTCGGGCAGGAGCCTGAGTCAGACGTGCCCCTGGGCCCTGGGCGGAGGGCTTGGCCTGGGCCTGCCTGGGGGGGTCCCTGGCAGTGAGGCTGCAGGTGCATGGGTAGCAGTACTACTGACCCCAGGGACTGAAGAAAAACAGGGCCCAGGTCGGAGGGGGTTAATCGGAAGCTTATACGGAAACGGGGCCCACAGACACTGCCCACCCTGGCAGGGTCCACGCCTCGGTCGGCTTCTCTCCTGCTCGTCTCTTGTGGTCTTTACCTTTTCATGCAGTTGTCATGTTTCACAAACCAAATTATAAAACCCTGGGCCAGGACAGCCTGTGTGTCTCCCCCCTCTCTCTCGCAGGACCTGGCATGCAGGTTGCTCTCAGGGGGCTCCGTGAATCTGCAGGTGGAGTTGAAGACGCGACAGCTGGAGATGTGCTGGCATGGTTCTGAGGCCCCAAGGGACCCTACAAGGTGGTGCTTTGGAGCCGGGGTGAGGGCCCACAGGGGTTGGTTAGTCGTGTGTGCAGGACCCAACTCTTCCCCGAACTGCCCGGGTCCCGAGTCCCCAGAACACAGGCCCCTGTGCTCTGGCTTTGACACGATGAATCGGAGAGCTGAGCTCTAAAAGGCCTCCAGCCTGGACACTCTGGCTTGAGGGGCTCCTGACTGGGGTGGACGGAGGCATGGGGTGGAGAGTGTTTAGATGGTCCTTGGTGCTTGGCAACACCTCAGCTGTTTGGTGAATAAATTAGTGGGCGGCCAAGGGAACGGCAAGTGCTTTACCTAAAGGGGAAACTGGCAGAAAGAACACTTGGTTTCTTTCATAATTTTAGCTTCCGAGGACCGACCCCCCCCCCCCAGACATGACACGACAGAGCTTCCATAGCTGAGCCTACCGAGTGCCAGGTTCCGCACTAATAGTGCATTACCCCGCGAATCCTCATTCTCACCGTCATCACGATGCCCTGTGTGCAGGTCGAGTGGCGTCATGTGAGAAAGCGCCCAGCAAGGTCTCCCGTGAGGCGAGCCGTGGCTGCTGTGGTTGCCACACGATGGTGATGGCGAGGGTGGCGATGAGGGCGTTGTTGGTGGTGCTAGTGATGTAGTGATGGTGGAGGTGATGGTGGAGACCATGGTGACGGGCAGTGATTGTGGGGATGGTGATGGTCGTTGTGACAGCAAAGATGACTCTCTGTTGGAGATGACGGTGATGATGATGATGGTGGTGATGATGGTGATGATGATGATGGTGGTGACGGTGATGGTGGTGATGACGGTGATGATGGTGATGACGGTGATGATGGTGATGATGGTGATGATGATGATGGTGGTGATGGTGATGATGATGGTGATGATAGTGATGATGATGATGGTGATGATGGTGATGATGGTGATGATGATGATGGTGGCAATGATGGTGATGATGGTGATGATGGTGGTGGTGATGATGGTGGTGGTGATGGTGATGGTGATGATGGTGATGGTGGTGGTGGTGATGGTGGTGGTGGTGATGATGGTGATGGTGATGACGGTGATGGTGGTGATGACGGTGATGATGGTGATGATGGTGATGATGGTGATGATGATGATGGTGGTGATGGTGATGATAGTGATGATGATGATGGTGATGATGGTGATGATGGTGATGATGATGATGGTGGCAATGATGGTGATGATGGTGATGATGGTGGTGGTGATGATGGTGGTGGTGATGGTGATGGTGATGATGGTGATGGTGGTGGTGGTGGCAATGATGGTGATGATGGTGATGATGGTGGTGGTGATGATGGTGGTGGTGATGGTGATGGTGATGATGGTGATGGTGGTGGTGGTGATGGTGGTGGTGGTGATGATGGTGGTGATGATGGTGATGGTGATGATGGTGATGGTGGTGGTGGTGATGGTGGTGGTGATGATCGTGATGATGATGGTGGTGGTGGTGATGATGATGGTGATGGTGGTGCTGATGATGTAATGATGACAGCTATGCTGGGAGTATGTATTTTGGGCAGCAGAAAACAGACAGCTCTCCTTGAGGAACCTGGGACCTATAGGAGCCACAGAAGAGAGACATAAATACTCCTCAAAACTACCAGCAATAATGGGCCCCTAATTCCACACTGAGGAGACCCAATACATGTCAAAATCCATGTGTAATTGGATTAAAGTCATTTGCAGCTTGTACGGTTTGTCGAGAAGCTCTTCTTTCCCCTTTTGGGTCCAGGCACACATTTCAACGGCTCACCTCCTCATTACAGACATGTCATCCCCGAGACGTCTGGCTTCCTCATCACAGCAGCACTGCCCGCAGCACAGCTGGATGGCAAAAGCAGGGAGTGATCAACGCTGGGTCGGAGCACCCCGGCCTGACCTGCCAGTGACCGGCCCTCAGTGCCTGTACCCTGATGTCTGCGACGTATCTTCAGCAGCTGAAAGCGTGAACGTTTGCACGGGAACTGGCTTTATGAGACACATAAACATTTATTTAAAGAGAAATGAAAATAGCAGCATAGAAAATGACTGCTTCCTGACTTTAAAACGCCTTCCCTTCAGGTCTCTGGGAGCATAATTATGCTTGTACAGACTTTGTGGCTACTGTCAAGTACGTCTATGAGAAACACGATTTTTTAAGACTTTATTATGCAGCGATAAAATTTCTACTCCAGAATAAAATAGCATGGATCAAGGTGCCAGCCCAGGAGCTAATAATGTTATAACCTCTCAATTCATGTCTCTGGGTTTAAGCTGTAAATGGAGAATTAACATCAAGGTAGGCATTTTCAGTAACTGCAAATTTTTCTGTCTCCAAACTTGGTGTTACCTAAATTACGAGATTTCAACGGACGTCAAGTGTTACTTTCACCCCGATGTGCACATTTCTCCTGCAGATCCCATGCCCCGCTCGCCTCTCCCAGTTCCACCTCGATGTCCTCGGGTGCTGTTCTCATTCTTGCTGGCCCTGGACTCTCTTACAAGAAAAAAATAGAAAATTTAAATAGTCCTATGTCAATGAAAGAAACAAACTGTAAAAATCGAAGAAGCAAAAAAATCTACCCACAAAGAAAAATCCAGCCCCATATGGCTTTGCTGGAGAATCCTATCAAATAGGCAAGGAACAAATAATGTCATAAAGTGAAGAAAGGGAACGATTCCCAGCTCATTCTATGAGGGCAAATAACACCGATACAGAACATGAGACGTGTGTAACAGGAACAGGGGATCAGAGACCAGCATCTCTTATGAACACAGATGCAGAAATGCTTTATAAAACGGTGGCCGCTCAGACCCAACTCCACAAGACACGAAACCTTCCACTGCGACCAGGAGGAGTTTATCTCCGGAAGGTGAGCCTGCTTCACATTCAAAATCAGTGTCACTCACCACTTTAACAAAATAAAGGAGAAAAAGATATGATGACCTCAATAGGTGTAGATAAAGGGCTTGACACAATTTGACACCATTCATGATAAAAACTCTCAGAGCTGGAACAATAGAGCATTTTCTAAATCCAACAAAGGCATCTGTGCAAAGCCTGCAGCCAACATCTTCGTTCATGTGAAAGACTGGACACGTTCCCTCTAAGACTGGGGTTAAAGCCAGGATTTCTGTGTCTACCACTTCTGTTCAACATTCCACTGGAGGGTCTGGCCAGCGCACAAGGCAATAAAAAGACTTAAAATATATCAAGTTGGTTGGTTGGATGGAGGGAGAGAGAGGTAGGCCAGTGCAGCCATGCGGGGCTGTGTGGGGTCTTGGGACAGATGGTGGGGGTCCTCATCAGTTTTCCCGGGTGATGGTGGCAGTTGGGTGCTTGGGCTTCTCACAGGTCGGCCAGTCAGCTTCACCTGAAAGGTCCATGCAGCAAAGCAAGTGGATGCGTCTATGGTTAGCTCAGGGTGTGACCTGAGGATGCTCACCCAGCGTCCTCCATGGGCTGCCCCTTCTGGGGTGCTTTGCCTGGTGGCCAGGATGACCTCATCTTCCTAATGACTTCTGCAGCATCCTTGTTTCCAAATATGGCCTCATTCTGTGGTCCTGGGTTAGGACTTCAACACAGGAATCTTTGGGGACACAATTCAACCTGTAACAGGGCTGGCGGTGCTGTCCCTCCACATCAAGGGGTGGACACGGGGTCACCGTCCCCACTCGTCAGGCCCCCCAGGCACTGGCTCGCTGCAGAGCCGGAACAGGGCCCTGGCCCTACACCCGTCCACCCGGATGTGCCCGTTTGTGTGCTGGGGAGAGCTGTGTGGGGCGTGGAGAAGCAGGGCCAGGTCCCTGCAGGAGCCGTGTGCTTTGCGTGGAGAGGAGAGGGGGACTCAGCGTGGGAAGCAGGTGGCCACGCCCCACCGGGCTAGCACTGGCCTTTTGCTTCCACTCTGGCCCGAGATCATAGCTGCTTTATTGAGATGTCATTCACATACTGTACTATTCACCCTTTAAAGTGTGCAAGTCAGTGGTTTCAGCATATCCACAGATGTGCACAAACATCACTGCAGTCAATTTAGGGCACTTGCATCCCCCCAAACCCTTTAGCTGTCACCCCCTTCCCCTTCCCCCAATCCCCACTGTTTCCCTGCTTCCCACTTCTACAGATGTTCCTGTTCTGGACGTTTCCTATAAATGGGTCACGTACTACGTGGCCTCTTGCGTCTGGTTTCTTTCACCGAGCATGGTGTTTTCGAGGTTCGTCCACGTCGTGCTGTGAATCCGACCTTCAGTCCCTCCGAAGGCTAAGTGCTGTGCTGTGTGTGGAGGGACCACGTCTTTTCTGACGGGCGCTCGGGGGCTTCCTCCTTTCGGCTGCTGTGAACATCCACCTGCCAGGGTCTGGGTGGACGTGTTTTCAGGTCTTTGTTGATCTGATCCATTCTGATGCCGGTAGGGCCAGGTACAGCACATCCCCCAAGTTTGTGAACCCCAGAATCTGAAAATAAAGCTCATTGGCCGCATTATGTGAATTTGCTCTCTTGTTAACATGAAGGTCACCTTCTGTGGTGGCTGAGGTCTCACCTTCAGATTCAGAGCTGTGGCTGCCTTGGTGACGGGTCTCCAGCATGCAGTGATTCGGACCAAAGCAGCACCGGCCTCCATGCTGCAAATCATGTCACCCCGTTGTCTGACTGTGGCTGGGGAGACAATTAGCTCAGCTTCAATCACAGGTGATCCTGGACTGCAGGCTGGCGCCCGGGCGCTGCCTTGGAGCTGCAGACGGGCGGGACTTTCAGGGTAAATTAAGTCCTACAACTCTTGAAGCTAAATGGGGATCTTTGCAGGAAAACCAGAACTTTTCTCTCTCGGATACGTGTGGCACTTGTGTGTCAGATTACGATGCCTGTCAGATTCTAGCCGTCCTGACAGACCTTATCTTGGGCCTGGACAGCGGGCAGCCTGAGCGTAGGCGTGACCTTGACCGTGAGGGATTACAGAACCTTCCCTTGGAGGCTCTGCCTTCCTGCTGGGTTTCCTTCCCACCCTCCCCCCACAGTGGACCTGGCTTTCTCCAGCAAGCCAGCCACTCCCTTGCTGCTGCGATGGGCCTGCAGGTCCAGGGGCTCTGTTTCCCATCTCTAGGAAGTGGGGAAGATGTGAGGGAGGAGGGGATGAGGGGCCTTTCCCACTTCCTAGGACGAAATTGTGACAGGAGATGACCCTCCTGAATCTCTGGATGCTGATGTGATGTCTGGAACGGCTGCAGCCATCTTCCCACCAGGCTGAGGGTGAAACTCACCTGGAGGATGAAGGGCAGAGAGAAGGAAGGGGCCAGAGCCTGTGGGTGTCCTTGACCTACTGAGTCAGACGCGGACCAGAGCCCACTGACCTCTGACCTTCCTGTCCTGTGAGGGCTGAATTTCTCGGGAGAATAAATATGCTCGCAAATCCTTTGCAGCTCCTCCCATCAAGAATTTAGCAGCCTTGGGACTTCCCTGGCAGCACAGTGGTTGGGGATCCGCCTGCCAGTGCAGTGGACGCAGGTTCGATCCCTGGTCCGGGAAGATCCCACATGCTGTGGAGTGACTGGGCCCGTGCGCCACAGCTACTGGGCTTGCATTCTGAAGCCGGCGAGCCACAACTACTGAGCCCACGTGCCACAACTACGGAAGCCTGTGCACCACAATGAAGAGTGGCCTCCACTCGCCACAACTGGAGAGGGCCTGCACGCAGCAACTAAGACCCAAAACAGCCAAAATAAATTAAAAAGAAAGAAAGAAAGAAAGGACTTCTTTTTTTTTTAAAAAAAGGAATTTAGCAACCTAAATATCCATCAGCAGATGAGTGGATAAGAAGATGTGGGGGATGTATATATATATATATATATATATATAATATATATCACACACACACACACAATGGAAGATTAGCCATCAAAAGAACAAAATCTCACCATTTGTGACAACATGGATGGACCTAGAGGGCATTATGTTCAGTGAAATAAGTCAGACAGAAAAAGACAAATACTGTATAATTTCACTTAAATTCAAATCTAAAAAAATCAAACGGATGAACAAACATAACAAAACAAAAAGAGTTATAGACAGAGAGAATAAACAGGTGCTTGCCAGAGGCAAGGGACTGGGGGACGAGAGAAATAGGTGAGGGAGACCAAGAAGAGCAAACACCCAGTTGTGAAATAAGTGAGTCACAGCGATGAAATGCACAGCGTGGCGAATACAGTCAAAAATATTGTATTAACTTCGCAAGGTAACAGATGACAGCTAGACTCGTGGTGATCACTTTGAAATGTACAGAAATAGCAAATCACTGTGTTGTGTAACAGGAGCTAACAGTGTCGTAAGTCAGTTACAAACAAACAAACAAGCTCATAGAAAAAGAGATCAGATCTGTGGTCACCGGAGGTGGGGTTTGGCGGGGGGAATTGGATGAAGGGAGTCAGAAGGTACAAACCTCCAGCTATAAGATGAATAGTACTAGGGATGTAACGTACAGCGTGACACATGTAATGAACACGGCTGTATGTTATATGTGGAAGGTGTCAAGAGAGTGATCCTGGGAGTTCCCGTCACAAGGAGATATTTTTCTCTTTCTTTAGTTTTGTATCCATATGAGAAGGTGGGTGGTCACTACATTTACCGTGGTCATTATTTCATGATGCATGTAAGTCAGATCATTCTGCTGCGCACCTTAAATGTCTACAGTACTGTCGTCAATTACATGTCCGTGAAACTGGAAGGAAAAAATAAAGTCAGCTAGTGAAGAAAAAAAAGAACTGGGGGGCTTCCCTGGTGGTTGAGAGTCCGCCTGCCAATGCAGGGGACATGGGTTCGTGCCCCGGTCCGGGAAGATCCCACATGCTGTGGAAAGGCTGGGTCCATGAGCCATGGCCGCTGAGCCTGCGTGTCCGGAGCCTGTGCTCCGCAACGGGAGAGGCCACAACAGTGAGAGGCCCGTGTACGGCAAAAAGAAAAAAAAAAAGAAAGAAAGAACTGGGGTCTTTTCCTCACCCTTCAATCCGATCTAGCTTATGACCTGCTTTGACCCCTAGGAAGTGGTGGAGTAATGGTGAACACTCCTCGGGGTCTTGGCCTTCAGAGGCATTATGGCTCCTGTCCTGCCCTCTCAGAGAAGCTGTCAGCAGAGACGCCTGCTCCTGAGGATTAAAGACCCACGGAGAAAGGTCCAGCTGGCCGAGCTGGCTGCAGATCCCAGCCGCACATGTGAATCCAGGAAAGATTGAAGAAGATCCAACCAGAAAACCCATAGCTCCATGAGAAATAATAAACTGCAGTTATTTTGAGCCACTAGGTTGTGGGATGGTTTGTTACAGGGCAGTTGCTAACTGATGCATTTCCCTTATTGTTTAGGCCAGAATGAGTCAGAGCTGTTTGTTTGCATGGCTGTAAGCATCTCTCCCATCCAGGCTGTTCTGAGGCAGGATTCCCCCAACAGAGCCCGTTTCGGCCAGTGTCTGCTGCTGATGGCGAGCGAGGCCTCTTCCAAGCAGACCGTGTCATTGCTAAGCTGCACGGTTTTCTCTTTAATCCCATCCTCCCCAGGGGTGCTTGGCGTCCCTTTGGCAAAGCAGCCGTAGTGAGTGGTCCCTCTGCCACCATCTCAAAGCCCTGTTACAGGGGGTCTGCCCTCGTGACCCCAAATCTCAGAGTGTGAGGCCTGAGCATATCATTCTTATATCCAGTTAGATCCTTGAAAATTATTTTTAACAAAAATATTATATACTCTTCTTAAGGAAAGTGGAAAGGGGGAAATTCTGGAGAAAAACGTCGAAGTGCAGATATACATAGAAAAGCCCTGTATTTATACGATCACTGCTAAACCAACAGTGCCGGGTGCCTCTCTCTCAGATGCCACGTGGTTGGGGTGATGCCCCTGCCTGTCTTCTGCGAGGTCACCGCTCAACATGGTCTCCGTTTTCGGACATAGAAACAGAGACGCAGGTTCACACGTGTCACGTGTCTGTCACAGGCTGCGGGCCACGTTTGCTGAACCTAGCCTTTTATAAGAAGCACTGTCCATAATCATTAAAAACGCGGAGAATAACTGTTTTTAGAGACTCCATCACATCCCACTTCTCACTTCATGGTAGAGGTCTGAGCTCTTTCCTGCGATTCTCCGTCATAAACAGAGCTGGGTCCACTCACTCACTCAATCACGGACCGGCTGGTGACTCAGTGACTCACTGAGTCCTCATCTTCTGGAGCTGGAAGCCTGGTGAGGGAGGCCGATGCCAGTCTGGGTGTGCGGTTGGGTGTGACCGTCAGGGACTGTGGACCTGAGGGCTGTGTGGATGGGCGGGGGCTGCAGAGAGAGACTGGCCTGCGGCAGGGCCCCGTGGCCTTGATCTCGGTGCAGCCAGGAAAGCAGCAGCATGTGGAATTTCAGCCGCAGGTGGGAGAGCCGGGATGCTGGCCTCCACCTGGGGGGGAGGGCAAGTCCTGGAGGGGCGGTGGATACGGGCACGTCACCATCCACGAGCTCTCCCGACTCCCCTACATCTGCTCAAAAAGGAAACACTGGACAGTCCTAGAGTCAGCGGGTCTGCGGGCCGGCCGGGCATCTCTGGACGTGCGAGACTGGTGTGTCCCAGGCCCCACGGGCTTCTTTCCAAGAACCTCCAGCCGCACCCACCCTCAGGTCCGAGCTTTCCCTGTGGGAGAGGGAGAAACGGAGACTCCACTGCTGGGCTGGCTTATGTCGCTTCCAGTCCCATCTGTCACCCAGCAGGCTCGCAGTCACTCTCCCTCGGCCGCTCCCTGCAGCCGTGAGCCTGGTTTGGCTCGGCTGTGAGCTCGTGGGCAGCCTGGGGAGGGCGAGCTTTCTGCAAGACACAAGCTGGTGGCCTACGTGATCACACGCCACGTCCACACTCGGCGAGCGAGAACTCCTGGGGCAGGCCAGAGGCCTGTCAGGATCCCTGTTCCATCAGATGAAGCGCGGTTGCCCATAAACAGAACTGCAGGAGGAGACCCTGGGGGCCCGGGAGTGGCTCTGTTGGTCCTGCGTGGCTGTGCTCCCCTTGGCCCATCTCACCTGCAGCTGGGGGGACCGCAGGCCCACCATGACGTCCCAAGAGAAAGACTCCGCCTGTCTGAGCTCACAGACACCGAGGGCGGGGCCAGGCCACCACAGCCCACAGGTGGGGGCTCTTCCTCCCAGAGGAAGAGGAAGAGAACCTTCCCTTTACTGCATAAACGACCCCGATGTGCATGTCACTGCATTGCGAAAACCAAAGGCCTTCTTTTAGTGCCTGACTTAGGCAGACCAGCGTCTCGGGAGGTCTTATTTTAGCAATATGGTATTTTACCAGCATCGAGGCATAAAACTGACAAGAAAATTAACAATGGAACGTTTGCTCCAGAGGCATCCACCTCTGACTGCCAACGAGAGGACGAAGGCCAGAGAGACTGTGCTGCGCAAGCGGGGGCCTGTCTGCAAGGAGCACGCGCACGCCGTGCATCTGTGGCAGCAAGATCGTCCGCTTCACCCCCGGGAGCTCCGTCTGTGTTTGTTCCCATCGGGTGGGGAATGGGGTCCGTTTCGAACTAGGGTCGACATTTACAAAACACGGCTGGAAATTGCTGGCCAGGCTACCGTTTAGAGGTCGACACTCTTCTGAGCGTCACACGTTCCAGGCCGGTTTCCATCCCTTTCTAAGCTCTAGGTCTGGCAGATTGGATCCTCTGTGCGCAAGGGTCCCAGGACTGTAGGCCGGGGGTCGCTGGTGAGAAGGGTCGGGATTCCTTTGTAGGGATTAGGGGATGACAGGTGTGGGAAGCTGTCCAGGACTGGACTGTGTCCCCAGACTCATATGTTGAAGCCCCGCCCCCAGTGGGGCTCACCTGGAGATGGGCCTGTAGGGAGGTGATTAGGGTTAAATCAGGTCGGGGTGTGGGACCCTGACCCCATAGGACTGGAGTCCTTACAGGAGAGACACCAGGATGTGAGCTCAGAGGGTGACACACGGGGACACAGGGAGGAGACGGCCGTGTAGACGCCAGGGAGAGAGGCCTGGGAGACCAGCCCTGCCGACACCTGGATCTCAGATTCCAGCCTCCGGACGGTGACCCTAACCCTAACCCGGTGGTCAGGTCCTTCCCTGGCTGTGGCCTTTGGTGACCTCCACGCCTGGCTTCTGACCCCTGCTAAACTCAGCTGGATCCCTTGGGTCAAATCACCCCAAATTAATAGGCTTAGCTGTCAATTTGCCTAAGGGTGTGTTTGACTAAAATCTATTTATGAAATTCACACCCTCACCGGAGCAATTCCAGCTCTGTCCAAGGTGCTCGCGGCTCAGCTCTTTCCTGCCTTTGCCTCTTCTCGAGGACGTCAGTGGTTTCAGCTGGTCTGAGGATACGTCCATCTTATTTTAATCTTTCAGATAAGAGTCCATCAAATTTCTACCACCTTTTACACTTCGGGAAAACCCCTTTGGTCTACCGTGTAGCTGATGGTGCAAACGACTGTCAGCGCTTGTTTCCTGTAACGGCTGCTCTGGGCCAGGTTCCCAGCACCTGAGGTTCGTGCCTGTTCTGTGCGTGTGAGCTGGGGGTCCCTAGAAGCAGAGTCTGAGACGGGAATTCTGGTTTGAAGACTTAGTGAATCCAAGAGTCTTCCTGGAGATTCTCTTTTGTTTTCAGTGGTTTGATTATAATGGAATTAGATTGGTTCTCTTCATATTAATTTGGCTGGAGGTTTTCTGACCTTACTAAATCTGTGGGTTGATGTCTTTCATTGTTTTATTGTTATCAAGTTCTTGACGGTTATTTTCTCCAATATTCTTTCATCCTGTTCTCTGTTCTCACCTTCTGAGTGATGGGGCAGCGGGAGGGGGGAGATGTGGTCACTTCTGATGACATTTAATTATAAATGACACTGAATGGCCTGTCACTTGACAAATATCTTTGTCTGATGAAGTATATAACTAACTTTCTTATTAAAAAGTTAAAAATGCTTATTAAATGAAATACTATAGAACCTAAACAAAAAATGTGGGTGGGGAGAAGGGGCTCACTATCTAGGGAGGACTCTTATTAAGAACGTAGATTATTTTCTGTGTTTTGTCTATGGAGGGATTTGTAAATTGCCCTAAATTTTAATCACACCTTAAGACACATTTCTCTCCTGCTTCCTTTAGCATTTAGCGCATTGTGAGAGGTCTTTACTGGAACGTCATGTTGCCAAGACTCTGCACCTGAAACAACCTGGATGCCCCTCCCTCACCCCTGACCATCTCTTCTCAGTCTCAGCAGGAGGAACCCCAGACAGACCGGGAGCTGTGGCCCAGGAAAGGTCAGCTCGTCTGCAGTGGAGTCAGGTGCACACAGCAGGTGTCCCAGGAGTGTTTGCTCAGTGCGGGTCCAGCCTGACCCCCGCCCTCGTCAGGGAGTCTCCCGGATCATGATTTTACACCTGTCTCCCATTTCCAGCGAGGGATGGGTTACCCATGGTTTCCTTAGCCACCAACCCACTGGGGACACAGAGTGTTGGTCACTCGAATATACAACGACCAGCTTTCTGCCAGGAAAGTCTTTTTCTGCATCTTCAGGAACAAGGGGCCCTGGAGGACCCCTGGATAACTAGACCCTGGATAACTAGACCATTTCACTTTTCCTTTGGTTTTTGTGGTGTGTTTGCTCATTTGCAAGCAGATGCACCTTGTGAAAATGAACCCATCACCCCTTTTGTGTTCCCCACCTGACCCGCCGCCTCGGAACCCCTAAAGTTCTTCCCCTCCCGGGAGTCTGATGGTGACTCCATGGAGATGCTTTCCCTCCTTCCTTCCATCCCACAACGAGCCCCAAACCTCCAAGGGCTGTGGCCGTCCCCCTACATCGGCCTCCCTCGGCCTTTTTGCACCATCACGTGGCTGCTGGGCTTCTGCTCCGACTCCTGGGGTTTCCCAACTCTCCTCCCATGGGGTTTGAAGATGGTCTAGTGTCTGAGCCAGTCTCTCCTAAGTCTTCGTCAAGAACTTTGTCATAAAGGGCCAAATGGTTTCCTTCCAAACCCCAGAATTGAGTCTGATGAACCAGAGCTTTCCCAAGCGTCCCTGTCCTGCCCCCTCACACCCGGCAGAGCTGTCCTTTGGTACTTAGGAACATCGATTGGGGATCAAGGTCTTACAGCAAACTAACAAACAAAACCCCAAAACAAACCAAAACAACAATAACAAAAATTTAACCCAAGGAGAGGAGAGCTTGCGAAGTCCCTGCCCTGCTGTCCCATGGTCCTGGTCCTGGCCCTGCCCCGCGGCTCCCCAGGGCGTGAAGGTCAGCCGGTGGGTCCACCAGCACCGCTGCACAGCCCAGTGTGAGGTTAATGCTGCTGTGCGTTGGGGGCTGTAACAAACATTTTCTTCTGAAGCCCGTTTAGTGCCTGTAATTTGGTAATAACAACGCACGGGCCTGGAAAAGGGTCCCAAAGCCAAGCAATTGCCTGGCTTCTGTCCTGAAGACAGGTTGCGGATTATAGTGGCGCAGAGTGGTGGGGGCTTCACCTTGGCGGTCTCCCGTGAACGGCAAATATCGTAAGCAAGTGGGACGCTCTGCCTCCGGGGCCACCGGCGGGGTCCGGCTGGTGGGGCTGGGAGGGGCTGAGCACTGACCCTGTCTGCTTGGGTGCATCGAGGTGACGCTGGAGACCCTGGTGGGAGAGAGAGAGAAAACAGAAAAAAATCACGTTTGTTCTTCCTGCACACTCTGTGCTTAAAAAATAACGAAGCTTCCCTTACGGCGGAGGTGAAGACATCAGCAGTCTCTGAATAAGCACAGACACCTCACATCCCCTCCGGGCTCCCGAGCAAATCCGTTAACTCAATGGTCTTCCTCGCTTTCCGTGGCCACGGAGACCCATCAGGCTGACGGCACAGAGGATTCTTTTGTGCACCTGAGTTTGTCGTTACTGCTCAGGGTTGAGTGAATTAATTCCCTCCCATCTAACCTGTTGACCGTACACGGCCTGTTCAACGTCAGGGTGAGCAGGCCAGAAGGCGACGTGGCAGCCGCGGTCCCGAGGCCGTTCTGTGACCCCTCTGGGGACCGGCCAGCTATGCCCGGCCTCGGAGCCGCCAGCACGGGGTCCTGCTAGTACCTGGGCTCAGATGCTGCCAGGGGTGTGGGCACAGCGTGTGTCGGTTTCTCATAATCCCAGGTACCTGGAAAATTCCCAGGTACAGCAATTCTTTTTCCTGAAGAAAATCATTAAGATTTTAAATAAAAAAATATTAAAATAAGTAAGGTAATAACAACAGCTGGGATGTGTTGACTGCGGAGGATAATACAGAGAAATGTCAGATTCTATTTCCTAAGAATAAAACTGCAGAGGCACCAATTCTAAACGTAAGAAATTACGTGACATAAACTTTAAAGTACTGTGTCTTTTGCGTCCGTGAAGGAATGACACGTTTTCAAGTTTCCGAGTGATCAGGAACAACTGACTTAACTACGTCAGCATTTTCACCTTCAGGCCAAAGACAAAGACCCCAAATAAGTGGCTGATGGGGAGGCCACAGTCGCTGCTGGAGGAGAAGGGCCGAAGGGTGCGACCTGCGCAGGGCCGGTGGGGACAGCCTGGGGACATGCCCGGGACACATGCTGCCCGTCCGGACGCCAGGCCAGCCCCTCTCCCCTCCCTCTGTCCTGTACCCACACATCTCTCTTTAGGGCTGAAGTTGACATGAGCTGGATCCTGACCCTGGCCACCAATACTTCATGACCGATAAACAGGATAAACGTGCAAAGACAAACAAAAACCCAGAAAACCAAACGACTTGTTGTGGCTGCAACTGTGGTGCTGGTGTGGGAGGGCTTCTGGCCCTGAGGCAGGAGGAGACTACAGGCTGTTATCTGCCTCACTTCAGTTAGATAGGATTACCTGCAACTTAAAAAAAAAAAAAAGGTCCTACTGTAGAGCACAGGGAACTATAGTCAATATCCTGTGATAAACCATGATGGAAAAGAATCTATATCTATAACTGAGTCCCTTTGCTGTACAGCAGAAATTCATACAACATTATAAATCAACTATACTTCAGTAAAATAAAAAAAAAGATTACCTACAACGGTGGGACCTACAAACGCGCAGAACGGAAGGGGAGGGCGCTTGCGCCCCGGGCCGGGGGCTACTCTGATCCGAGAACAAATGCGCAGAACGGAAGGGGAGGGCGCTTGCGCCCCGGGCCGGGGGCTACTCTGATCCGAGAACGCGGCGGCGTCACACTCCCTGGCTGTAAGTCAACCAGGCCCAGAAGCACCTGATCTGTCGCGTCTCGGATGTTGAATCTGCGTAGAAGTCACATCTCGGGGAGCGGCTTCTGTGTGTCCGCACCGGTGAATAGGCCTTGGTGGTGGATGGATATGCCGCAGCGCTGAACCGCGGACGTCCAGTTCTGAGACTCACACCTGGGCTCGGTCTGGGGGCAGGAGGGAGCAGCTGTGCGTCCGGCCGGGCGTCTCCGAGGCCTCCAGCTCCAGGGTGCGGGGCACACGAACGCCCTCGCCCCGGGCTCCCATTGTGCGAGCCTCCTGGGACTGTCGTAACAGGGCACAGGCGGGCGGCTCCAGTGGCTGAAGTGTGTTCTCTCCCGGCCTGGCGGCTGGGAGCCCGAGGGCAGGAGCCCAGGCGTGGGCTCCTCTGAGGGCTCCGGGGTCCGCTCTGGCCCTGGCCTCTCTCCTCGGCTTGCCGGGGGGGGTCCCCTGCCACCATGCCCCACCCGCCCCGTGTCCTCACGTCACAGCACTTCCGCTTTGTATGCGTATCTGTGTCCCAGTTTCCTCTGGTTCCAGGGACACCAGTCCTATCGCATTCGGACCCACCCTGAGGACCTCGTTCTAACTTGGTCATCTGCAAAGGCCCCTTTTCCAGATAAGGCCACGCCCACAGGTCCAGCGGGCTAGGACCTCAGCATCTTTGGGGGACTCACCTCAAGCCCTAACACCAACAGAGAGGCTCTCTGCGTCCTCACTGCCCCGGGGGCGGGGCTGTGAGGCAGATGCTGGAAGAGGTTCCGAGGGGCGCTCGGGGAGGGAGTGTGCGGGGGAGGGGAGGCCGCGCGGGCCGCACAGACGCAGACCCTGTGGTGTCTGGGCACCAGCGCTGTCCGTCCCCAGGAGCCCACAGGCCTCCACTGTGGCTGAATTCCTACCAGCACTTTTCCTTCAAAGCCTGAGTCAGAGCAGAACATTAGTAAAAAAGTGCCTTTCTATAGAAAGAGCCGTCTCCCGACTGGGGAGCAGAGGCCCCGGAGCAGTGCATCTCCTCCCACCTGCTCTGAGCCTCCAGCCCGAGCGGCCCTCAGGGAGGCGTCCTGGCGCTCAGGGACCCACGCGGCGGCGTCCTCCCTGCTCTCGGCTGCCGTTCACTCCACGCTACTCTTAACGAGCTCCTAGGAGGTCCTCGGAGGATTTACCAGGAAGTCGCGCGCGCCGTCCGGGGGAAGCTTGTCTAGAGTAGCAGGGGCGTTTGTCCCCCGTCTCCTGTCCACAGTGTGAGCCACCCTCCCAGAGACGGTCGGCCCATGGCAGCGAGGATGTGACCAGGGGCACCTGGATCTCGGAAAGACCGACTTGCACGTTTGTCCTTCACGCCATCACCTGTTCAGGTGCCCCAGGACTCTCCTGCCCCTTCTTCATTAACGTGGGATTGAGGCACTGGGGTCAGGACCCCTGTGTCCAGATACGGGGCAGGCCGGTCCCCAGGGCTCCAGCCACCACGGACCCTGGATGTCGGCCCCGTGGGGGTCCTCTAGGAGCTACCATGGCTCTGGAAAAGCGTCCCTTCCTTATTTTCATTTCATTCAAGGGTTTGGCCCTGAAAAAGCCAGAATCAGGAATCTTAACGTAATGACGGCGTCTCCTGCAAGTCCCCTGGGTGGCTCAGTGAGGGGGCAGGCCAGCCCGTGTCCTGCGCATTGAGGGAGGGTCCTGCCAGGTCTGACCCCTCCCTGCTGGTGAAAAGCACCTAGAGTCACGAGAGATCAAAGCGCCTGCTTTGTTTCCAGCAAAGCGGGATTGGGGTGAGCCGTGGCTTGAGCCAGGGCTCCCACCCCACTCCTCACACTGGGCTCATCTGCCCGGGGGTCGGCCCAGGTAGAGCTGCTGGGAGATCTCTGGCCTCCGGTCCTCCCTCGGAGACAGGCGTGGAGTGAAGGAGGGAGGCTGGGAGAGGCTGGGGAGTCGCCAGCATTGGTCCCCGAGGCAGGAGGGTGGTCTTCTCACTGCTGTGTTCGGTGGGGAGGGGAGGCCCCTTTCACAGGACAACGCTGCCCCGTGCTCCTGGAATCTTCCTGTTTTCCTTGACACTCAACGAAGATTCTTCCTTCCATGGTGGGCAAAGGCATTGTCTAACTCAGTGCTTACTGGACGCAGGGCGGTCCAGGTGAGAAAACCCTCATGGGGAGGGTGGGGTGGGTTTCCCAGCTTGGCCCATGGCCTTCTTGCTCTGGCTCCGGGGATGGTCCACCAGAAGTGGGGGGGGTGGTGGTGGCCCGGGTTACCAACATTTCAGTGAGTTTCCCCAGAAAACCTCCCCGCATACAACACACAGAGCATCTGTGGATGAGATCTGGGCACAAAGTCCAGCGGGGCCCTTGCTGAGCTGCAGATTTGCACATGTGTGTGTGTGCGTGCATGCACAGGTTTCTGTATGTGTGTCTGTGCATATGAATCTGCACGTGTGCACGCTTGCGTGTCTGTGGGAACGTGCAATGGTGCATGTGTGCATACCAGTGTCTCGGTCTCTGCATTTTAGCGTCATCACAGACCCCTCCTGCATCCTTTTAGCCTTGAGCGCAGATGTCCCTGGAATCATTTCGTTATTTGACTGTTTCCCTTCTACTCAGCTCAACCCTAAGAAATGGTGAGAAACCGTCATTGGATTTCAATGCCAATGGCTATTCTTTAATATGTACCAAGTAATTCCGGAAAGAAAGAAAAAAGCCCTGTGAAAAGAAGGTAAATCTGATACCTATCAATCCGCTAAGAGGTGGTAAACATAAAGGCCGTTGCTTTGGGCATTTAGAAATGATTTGGTTCATTAGGATGAAGCGCGCTAACATTCCATGAGCCGTGCAGTGTCTCTCCAGAGTGGGGGGGCGGGAACAATGAGGTGGGTTTCAGGTTTGTGAGCGGATAGAGTTGCTCTCATTAGGACAGAAAATGCCAGTTAAAACCAGAAAATTGAACAGAATTGACTTAACTCCTCTCATCAAGTGTTTGTGTGTCTGATGAGAGACGTCCAAACCTTGAATGCCATTTCAGCTCGATTGATGGAAAAACTGAATTCCCCAAAGTGAGGACGCCAGCGAGGTCTGCCTCTCCAGGGAGACAGCTCACTTCATGCATCACATGTCCACATACCTGCAGATTGCTACACGTGCACACACCTGCACCTGCACACGCCTGCACCTGCACACACCTGCACCCGCACACGCCTGCACCTGCACACACCTGTACACACCTGCACCTGCACACGCCTGCACTGCACACACCTGCACACACCTGTACACACCTGCACCTGCACACACCTGCACCTGCACACGCCTGTACACACCTGCACCTGCACACACCTGCACCCGCACACACCTGCACCCGCACACACCTGCACCTGCACAACCTACACCTGTACACACCTGCATCTGTACACACCTGCACACACCTGCACACACCTGCACAAATACATCTGCACACACATCCTGCCCACGCTCTGCTCCCCTCACACCCTCACACTCCTCCCACTAAACCCAAAGTCTCCCACACGTGGTTTGTCTAAGCCTCACTCAGGAGCCGCCTTCCCCAGCCCTGATCACTCGGCCACAGAACCTTAACTGCAAATTCCCATGGGGTTAAACCTTTTTGGAACCATTTCTAAAAGCAATTCCAACAAAAGGATCTTTGGTCTGTGACTTCCGTCTGTGAACTCTGTCACGTCGGGTCAGCCCACTGCCCGCGTCCATCTCACTCCTCTGACCTCAGTGCCCCATCCAGATGCTCTGCTGTCGGACAGACAGAAACTCAAACCCAGCTCCACGCTCATGTGCTGACAGCCCGGACCTCCCAGGGCTGCCGTCCGCCCTCCACGGGGAAGCCCGGTGCCTGCGGCCCAGAGGGCGGGGAGGACGTGGGTGAGGACCGGCGCGATGGGGTGCAGCGCGGTTCTGGGCAGCTCTGAGCCCCCGACGCCGCGCCCGCGGCCCTCCTGGGGCTGTGCAGCCCCCTCCAAGCAGCAGGCCCCCATGGCTGCTGGGTTAGCCTTCTAGGGCGACCCTCACGGTCTCCCATCCTGGAGGCTGGGCTCTGGGATCTGGCGTCGGCTTGTAGATGCCGTCTTCTCCCTGTGTCCTCACCTGGCATCCCTCTGTGTGTGTCTGTGTCCTAATCTCGTCTTAGAAGGGCCCTGGTCCCCCTAATGACCTCATTTTACCTTCATCTCCTCTGTAAAGACCCATCTCCACATACAATCACATTCTGAGGTCCTGGGAGTTAGGACTTTGACGCATGAATCTTGGGGGACACAGTTCAGCCCATGACAGATGTCCTGTCACTTATCCCTTACTTTCCGGGAGTCCAGACCCGTCTAGTCATGCCAGGCAGCACCACACATTTTTGAAGTCTCTTTATTCAGACTTACAGAGGGGTATTTAATATACACAAATTTGCACATACTTAATGTCTCTGTTTTGGGGCGTTTGGCCGTGTGCACTCCCCTGTCACACTGTCCACACACTCAAGGTCATAGCACATCCACCCCCTGCAGAGGATGTCCTGGGTCTGCTTATCTTATTTTATTTTATTGTAAGAGCACTTAGCTTGAGATTCACACTCTTAAATGCACAACAAACGTTTGTGGGGCTGGAGGGTCAGCGTTCCTGGCTGCTCGTCACCTCGGATCACTTCTTCCTTCTGTAGCTGGTGGGGACCCTCAATCTGGGGAAAGTGCAGTGGAGGCTCCCTGAGAACGTGAGGTTCACGGCCTCAGCATCCGAGCTGGGAGCGGAGCGGGGGAGGGGCCAGGAGGAGGGGCACACAGAGAGCTCCTGGGGAGACCTGCCCAGGGCACCGGCTGCAAAGTGCAAGGCTTCCTCCTGCAGGGGCCGCCTCCCCGCCTGGGTGTGTGGTCGGCAGGCACAGTTGGAGTGTTGTGTGTGTGTGTGTGAGTGTGTGGGCTGTGCGTATGCGTGAGTGTGTGCCTGTTTGTGTGGGTGTGCACGTACATGCAAGCCTGTGTGAATGCCTGCGTGTGTGCCGTGTGTGGGTGAGTGTGTGCATTCATTCATGTGCGTGTGCAGGCGTGTGCATCCTCGTGCACGGGTGTGTTCCCCAGCAGAGTCTTTGTGTCTGGTCAGCATGGTCAACCCTGAAGCCCCCCTTTTTTGAGTCAGAAATGATCTTAGAGAAATAAATAAAGATGGAGCTCTTGACCACTTCCCTTTCTCCTCTTTTTTGTCCCTGTTCATCTAGGAGGAGGCCCGGCAGAACCTCGCGCATCACCAAGCCCCCTGCTGGTCTGGGCACCGTGCAAGGAGCCAGATCAAGTGATGTGTTCAAGGGAGCGTCCACGGCGTCCACTTTCCTCTGATGATGCTGTTGAACCCGTTTTGCACGATGAGCAGGAAATGCCTCGTTCTCACCGGGTTAAGCTCGACTCCCCAAAAGCTACAACTCACCCCGTCTCTCCACTGCCTTCTTTCCTGGACACAGAGGGGTTTCTGGTCCATCCGCATGCCTCATCCCTGTAAAACATCTGTCTGGCATGCAGGGCGGCCTGGTTTGTTGAACCAGAACAAGAGAGAGAGTGAGAGGGAGCCGCCCCCCACCCCAGAGTCGCTTGCTGCTGGGCGGGGGCCGGAGACAAGGTCACCCTCAGAGCTCGCCTAGGTCAGCACCCAGCTCCTGGGTGCCCAGGGCCTGCACCTCCGCCCAGACTTCATTCTAGTCTCTGGGGGGGGGAGAGCGAGAAAATGTGTCGATGGCATGTCAACTTGGCCAGACCACGTATGCCATTGTTGGTCAAACACCAACAAGCCCAAGTCTGGACGTGGCTGTGAAGGTGCTTCATGGATTAACACCCACATTCAATTGACTTTGAGTAAACAGCTGACCCTCCGTCACGGGGGTGGGTCATGTCCAATCAGTTGAAGGATTAAGAGCAAAGACCAAGAAGGAACTGCCCTCAGGACGGCAACGTGGAAACCCTGCCCCACAGACTTCACACGTAAGTATGTGCTCTGCACGTTGCAAATACAAACTTGCCAGTGCCAACAGTCACGTGAGCTAACCCCTTAAAAGTCTCTCTCTCTCTCTCTGTATGACCCACACTTGTCCTGGGTGCCCAGTGGGATGCACACCGCTGGAGACCAGGAGGGGACGCCCCCTTGAAACTTTAGTGTCCTAACCAGAATTCTCCTTTAGGTAGGTACTGGGGGGGGCAGATGGCAGGGCACACCCCCGAGTTCATCGCTGGCTGCAGAGACCTGAGAGGCAGGTGGGGCTCCAAATGGCGCCTCTGAAGGACAGCCTTCCTGGACGGTCCACTTCTCCAGACACGCAGTGAGAGCACTGGGAAAAAAGCCAAAATTAACCTTCAGAACACCAAACGGAAATTAACCAAAGGCTTGCAACAATTGGAAAAGCATTTATTCAGGAAAAACAGCTGAATATTGTAACTGTAATAGAGAATCCTTATCAATACGGAATACTGAAGATTGATAAGTGAGCTTCAGGGCTTTTCACTGTTTCCACCCCATTTCCGCAGTGTCCTTGAAAACTGGCCTCCTTGCAATCACGGGCCTTGAAAGCCAGGAGCCAGCGTGGGAGGGGAGGCTGCGTTTGGGTCCCCAAAGGCCCATGCCCAGGCCACTGTCACAGTAAGCCCCCAGGCCCAACCCCACAGATGAAAGGAAGGGGATTCTCCCCCAGCTGAGCCTCCAGGTGGGACCCCAGCCCTGCCACATGCTGACTGCAGCCCTGGGGGACCCGGGGCAGAGGACCCCGATAAGCCGTGCCCAGATTCCTGCCCCATGGAGACTGTGAGAAAGAAAGGGCTGCTTCAGGCGCTATGTTTGTAGTTATTACACAGCAACAGGTAACCAGTATGCAGGCCGGGGTCTTATTTGCTTCTCTCCCCCGAGGAAACTTCTGTCCTGAAGGCAGTATTTAATAATTCCTGTGTTTACTTTGGAGAGTCTCTGGAATTTTAAACGTTATTTTGCATTCCCACACTTTTTTGGTGAGCGTTTACATGCATTTAACAAATTCCACAGTGTACGCGTGTTTTCACTAAACAGTATGTTCTCAGGTTTTATTCGTATCGACACATTTATGTCATTAATTTCCCTGTGATGCTACAGAGGAATCTGCAGTGGCTACTGGGTGATTTCGAAGTTTTGCTTTTGCAAACGGTGGACTGGTAAGGAAGGATTCTGGGCCTGTTTGTCATACGTGCAAAGACGTCTGTAGAACACGCACCTTGAGATACGCCGCGGACTCGTGGGGAAAAAGCACGTGTCCAGCTCCGGATATGCGGGCAGATTCTTGCCCTGTATTTTCCCGAAGGTCGCGCCCAAATGGGTGCAGGGCCCTCGGAGGCTCTGGGGTTGGCAGCAGGGTGTTTTGCTCACTTCCCACGTGGCTGCATTACTGAGGCGAAGCATCTTTTCACGCTCTGTTGGGTGTCAGGTTTCTCTGTGAATTGCCTGTGCCCATCCTTTGCCCATTTTCCTAGTGAGCTTTGTCTTTTTCTCATTGATTGGCAGGATTTTAGGTACATGATGGACAGTGTGTCTTTTGTACGGATTCAAATGGAAACTATCTTCTCTTATTCTGTGGCTTGTTTTTTTATTTCATTCAAGTTGTCTTTGGTCAAGAAGGAAGTTGTAATTTTAATGTTTCGACCACGTGCTTTACACTTCGTGTGTCCTGGTTGAGGAGCCCCTTCTACGTCCAAAGCCATCACGATCTTTCCTACATTTCTTACTAAACATCTCTCAGGTGTGGTTTTCCCGTCGGAGTCTCTAACTGGCCTGGATCATCGTGATGATGAAAGATGGGCTTGCTGTAATTCTTAGTTACACATTTCCCAGCCCCTGGGCTTCATTTATTCAAAAAAGAGTACATTCACTCCCCTGGGCGCTGCACACACGGGTTGTTTATTTTCCCTTCGTTCCTGGGGAGCGAGTGGTTTGTCGTGGGACACTGCACCCAGCACCCGCCCACAGGGGTGAAGAGCCTCGTCATCAAGGGGCCGTGTGCAATGGACACGCTCCCATCCTTCAGCGGGAGAAAGGAGGTCACGACCTAACAGGGCTGCCAGGATGCGGCGGCCACGCCCAGAAGCCTGGAGCATCATGGGGCCGTCGCTGGCCCTGTCGCTGGACTCTCTCTGGGGGTGGGCGTCCCCCTCGCGCAGCCCAGGAGCCACAAGCCCAGGCGTGTGTCCTTGGCCCCCACCCTGCCCCCTGGCCTCCGAGCGAGACTGCAACATCGCTTACTGTCCGGGAGCTCTCATTTCTGGGATATCTGTGTTTGAATAAAACTTTTATACATCTCCTAAGTATATTAATAGATCCTAATCTGGGTAATTAAAATTCAACCAGACATTCCCAGGGACACAACAAGCGCCACATACCATTTTAATGTCCTTGAGCTGCTCCCTGGCAGACGTGTCCCTGCGGCCCCAGCAGGACGGGCTCAGCCTCCCGGGGGACACGGCCCGGCAGCATGGTTTACTTGGCATTTTATTAGATGGGGTTGAGTCCTTTTATAAAGTGACATGTGCCACGTTTCAGGGCACACGGCCGGGCCCGGGTCCAGCTGCGTCACACGCACGCCCGTGACCTTGGGTGAGCCCAGGGATCAGACAGGACTCAGGCCCAGCCAGAGGTGCTGCCTGTAACGCTATGGGCTCAGGCCTGGGAGGAGGGGTCAGCCGTGCGCTCGGTGATGGACGGGGGACCAGCTGGTCCTCCAGGGCTCAGCCGCCCCCTGCAGGGCCGGGCAGGTTGTCCACATCAAATGGAAGCTTGAATTTGAGTGGAGTTTGTAAAGCCTCCTGTTCACGGCAGGTCAGACCAGGCACCGTGCAATCCCTTCCCGCGTGGTCGCAGGTGAGCTGATGCAGAGAGTAAGGCCTGGGGGCCCCTCAGGGCAGCCCTAAGCCCCTGTCCCCGAGTTACCACCATCCTGCTCCCATTCTGTCGTCTCTCCCCAAAGAATGCAACGCCGTGATACTTTTGCTTTATTTACATTAAAATCAACAGATGTTAGCAGGTTAATGTCATTTATTATATAAGATGTGATGACAATACAATTAGTATTTTTTAAACTGTAATTGTAAAGTTGACCTTATTAAAATTCCACTTCCTCCATAATTAAGAAAAACTAATTACTCCTGGTAATTGGACCAGAAATGACATTTTCAGTTCATTAACATTCAGCAAATTGTTTTTGAAGACGTTCTTACCAGAGCACTGTCAATCCCTGGCATTTCTGTTCATTTCTCATTTAAGACTGGGCTGGAAACAATAGTTTGCATTTTGACAAGATGTGCATCCAGATTGCTTTTATAAACAAACTTTTTAATTGCTAATTAATTTGCAGGGACACCTTCCTGTAGGAACGTGGCCGGGCCGCCCCGGCGCCCGGACCTGGAAGTAGCTCTCGCTGCCGCCCGCACACCTCCTTTTGGGAGCAGAGATTCTGCGTCACGCTCCGCTGTGCTCTGAACGCCAGCGTCTAATTACTCTGTGCCAGGGCCGGTGGAGGCGAATCAAAATAACGGAGTGTGAACTAGTTTTGTAATTAACTGAGCTCAGCCAGGAGGGTTTTAAGGCGTGAAAATCATCCTGGTTAGGGCTGCTGTGGCGATCGGGCTCTGGGACGTGGGGTAGGCTTGGGCTGGGGCACCCCCCCTCTCAGCCACAGCAGAGCTTGTCAGAGGGTGTCCCAGAGCCTGTCCTCTGCCTGTCCCTGCAGAACATCTTTCCTCGTGGCCCTCCCCATCCCTGGCAGCACCCAGACGGCCCGGCTGGAGAAGCAGTGGCGTCGGGCAATGCTCACTGTGCTGGCTGGCCTCAGCAGCCCCGCGTGTCTGACATCGTCGATGGCGTGAGGGCTGGGGTGCAGGCATGGGGCAGACATCCCTCCCCTTCTCACCGGGGCCGCTCCCCTCCCGCCCAGCAGAGCCTCCGCCTGGCACTCCCTCCATGGGCCCAGGAGCCCCACGTGGACTCACAGGTGAGGGCCCGTCAAGGAGACGGGAAAGAACTGGACGTGTGGACACGGTACCTTTTGGGGGTCTCAGAGCCCCTCATCACCACCCCCGACACAGGGGCTGGACAGCCGGGCTGGACGGGCAGGCCTGGAGCCTGGACTCAGCTGGGGCCTCTCTCCCTGGACCCGGAGCCAGTGCTCAGGACCTGGGATCAGGCCCCAGATTCGCCGTGGTTGGAGGTGGGAGCCGAGACTCCCAGCCATGGAGTCTGTTCCCCAGCGGGACCCAGGGCTCCAATACCTGGCAGGTGCAGACGTGGGCACTGAGGGCTGCAGGCCTGGGGGGCTGAGGCCCTGCTATCTCCCACATCGGGGCTCCTGGGGGAGGGGTGGGTGCCCCTCCTTCCTGCAAAGTCTCAAGGACCATCCCCTCTGGGGTCCCCCAGGCAGCCCCTCAGAGGAGGGTCCCACACGTGCTGCCCCTGGAATCACAAGGAGGTGACTCCTTGCGCCCTGCCTGTGTCTCTGTATCTCTCTGTCTCTGTCTCTCTGTTTCTCTTTACCTCTCTCTGTCTCTCCCCTTCTGTCTCTGAGTCTGTCTCTGTCTCTCTGTCTCTGTGTCTCTTTCTCTCTGTCTCTCTCTGTCCATATCTGATGGGGGTCATGCTGGTGTCTTTACCTTCAGGGTCGGGTCAATTCCTCATAGTCAGAGGTGAGGGGAGGGGGTGAAGCCTGGACAGGTGACCTTCTGCTCCTTGACCGGCCCTCCCGGCCGTGAAACCACCTGTGGGCAGCTGCACCTCGCTGGGCCTCTCCTCACCGTGCCCTCCGTGCCCTCTAGGGCCTCTGGTCCTTCCTGGGTGGCCTTGGGGGCTCTGAACTGGGGCAGGACATGCCAACGGGGCGTCTTTATTCCAAGGGCGTGTGTGGTCCTTCCCGGCCACCTGCCTTCCTGCAGGAGCTCAGCGCCCTAGGGCCGGGCCAGGGGCCTGGGGGACCCCTCCTCCCGTGGGCAGAGACCACGCTGAGCCATGGTCCTGCGTGATGCCACTTTCCTGAGACTGAATTCCTCTTTTAAATTTATTTTTTATTTTTTTTGCTGTGTCTGGGTAACTTTACGTAGTTTATTTCACAGTCTCATATGTAGACATAGACACACTGATGGGCCAGAAAAACCCATGGAGGATATTTTCTTTTACTTTTTTTTGGGGGGGTGCGTGGCGTGGCATGCGGGATCTTAGCTCCTCGGCCAGGGGTCCAACCCGCGCCCCCTGCGGTGGAAGCGTGGAGTCCTGACCACTGGACCGCCAGGGAAGTCCTCTGACTTCCTTCTAAAACCATAGATGTGTTTATTTGAAAGAGGAGAGTTCTGTTTCCACTGTAAACGGAGACCTAGTGCCCTAAGGAGGAAGCCACCAGGACAGCAAGAGGGGTGGACACAGGGCCTTAGACGACACCCAGGGTGATGCTGCCAGAGGCTGTGCGCCTCTGCTGCCCCCCAGCCCAGGGGTTCTGACAGTCTGCTGACAACTTAACACAGAGTGCCGGCTTAAACAATGGGAATTTATTCTCCCACAGTTCCGGAGGCTGGAAGCACTAAAGCAAGGTGTCCCAGGGCTGTGCTCCTTCCGAGACTCCAGGGGAGGGTCCTCCCTGCCCCTTCCAGCTCCCGGGGGCTCGGGCGTCCCTGGGCTTGTGGCCGCGTCCCTTCAGTTTGCCTGTGTCTGCACACGGCCCTTCCTCTGTGTGTATCCAAATGTCCTCTTTTTTTTTTAAAATTTAATTTTATTTTTTGGCCGTGTTGGGTCTTCGTTGCTGTGCGTGGGCTTTCTCTAGTTGCAGCGAGGGGGGGCTACTCTTCACTGCGGTGCGTGGGCTTCTCGTTGCAATGGCTTCTCTTGTGGAGCATGGGCCCTAGGGTGTGTGGGCTTCAGTAGTTGTGGCACGTGGGCTCAGTAGTTGTGGCTCGCGGGCTCTAGAGTACAGGCTCAGTAGTTGTGGCACATGGGCTTAGTTGCTCCGTGGCATGTGGGATCTTCCCGGACCAGGGCTTGAACCCGTGTCCCCTGCATTGGCAGGTAGATTCTTACCCACTGCGCCACCAAGGAAGTCCCAAATTTCCTCTTTTAAGGACACCAATCATGTTAGATTAAGGGCACACCATAATGACATCATTGCCACCTGATTACATTGGCAAAGGCCCTGTTTCCAAATAATGCCACACAGGTGCCGGGGTCTGGGACGCCAGCACATCACATTGAGGGACACCATTCAACCCATGACCAGGGACATTAGCAAAGTCACACGAACACCAGACTGAGAATTTCTCCTTGACCTCATCAGAAACATTGAAAACAACCTAAATGTTCTCAGTCCTGCCAGGGGGATGAGGTGACACTCTGGGGACTGTGGATTGAGGCTTAGCAGGGCCCAGAGGAGGGGTCCTGACTCAGATGGAGGTGAGAGGGTCAGGGGTGAGTCGCAAAAGATACAAGGATACGGGACAGGGACCAGGTGAGGGCTGGGCACAAGGGGTCCTCTGGGGCCAGGACAGCCAGGGTGGGCTGCGGGATTGGAACACACACACACACACACACACACATGCATGCACACACACACTTCAAAAACTACCGCAGTCTGTAAACCCGTGCATCTGTACGTACATCAGCAGATGGGGGACAGAGTGACGCACCCTGAGCCCCAGGTGCCTTGGAAGTCCCAGCACCCCTGTGCCTGGTGTGACCTCCACCCCTGAGGTGTGTGTCCTGGCAAAGCGCTGTCCACCTCTCTCTGCCACAGACCCCAGTGGAGGACTTCTTCCTGACACAGAGCCACAAGCAACATCCCTGAGGGCCAAAAAGGGTGTGCGGTCAGTCCTGGGTCCCTGAGACAGCACCTCTGACGCCAACAGGTGGCCGGGGGCCCCAAGGGCCAGGCGAGGTGGGCAACAGTGTGCCCTGCACACTTTGGACGGGCTGAGCTCCTTAGACGCGAGAAGGTTAGCATCTGATTCTTAATGCAAATCAGAAACGAGTCGATATTGTACTCCAAGGACGCATGGGCTTAGAGCGAAGGAGAGCTCAGTGGGTGATTTGAACAGGAATTTTTGCACGGGTGCCAACAACGTAAAAGTGCCACCCGAGTCCTTTGGAGAACTCTGCCCTCTGCCCTTCCCCTGCTTCTCACCACCGGTGCTGGGAGGTGAGGGTGGTGGGACTGGCCCGGCTCACTGCATCCCATTTCCTGCCTAGATGACAGCCCCCAGCCCCGAAGAGTCCACAACAGCATTAAATGTTACCCAGGAAAGATCACCGCGATGAAGCCGAGTGCGGATTGCAGGCTCAGAGAGCGCCAGTAGGCAGGAAAGCGATTTAATTTTACTAGTTTGATGCGGAGATGCTGGGCTGCAGGTGCCCCTAGAAACCGTTTCTCCAGGGAACACCCACCCAATTAACATGAGGCATCAGCCACGCTTCGAAGACCTCTCTAATCCTGGAGACCAAGTTCTCAGAAAGTGGAGAGGCGATTGCATGAAATCCACGCTGGCTCCCCAGCCTCGGGGCTGGGAAAGGGGTCGGGCCCACGGGGTGTCCTCCACACCAAATTTCCACCTGCACTTCTGAGCCCTCATCTGCACTTCCCAAGGTCTCTGGAAACCCAGAGCCGCTTGCAATTTCGTCTGTGGCAAATTGTGACCTGAGCTGAACCCTGGGGGGCTCCGGAGTCTGTGTCGGCCACGTGCCGGCCTGAACCCCCAGACCGAGACACGATCCGTCTCTACGGAACCATGTGCCTTCCCGACCTAACACTTGTCGGAACTGTGAAGCATGGGACTGGACCCATGTCTGTCTGCACCGACTTTCCAGGGCTCAGAATAAGAGCTGACACGTGGTAGGTGCTCGAGCAATACCGGTTAAGTGAGTGAGTGACCGCTGTGGGTGGAAGGAACACTGATCCGCCCGGCCTTCGGGATACGATCAGGAGACGTGTCTGAGGAAGGACGCCGGAGCCGGCTCCTGAAAGGTGAGCAGGTATTGACTGGGGATGGTTGAGGTGGGGCGTGTGGGGACCTCTCAGGCAGGTGCAGCGCGAGGACCCTGCAGCAGGTGGTTTGGCACGGCACGCGTTCAGTACAGATTCCGGCATACATTAGGTGCTCCATACATGCATATCTGGTTCGCTGTCTGTAGAATGTGGGCTCCACAGCTTACCAACAGAGGACAAGGAATCTAACCCTCTCTAAACTGACATGGAGGCAACACCCGCTGCCTGGTTGACCGAGTCCCCGCGAGATACACTTTGTCAGGCTGCTTCCCTTCCCTGCAAGCACAGGTTGGGTTTGTCCAGTTCCCATTTCTTTGCCTTTTCTTTTGTCCTGCGACTTGCCAGTGTGTCTCCCTTGGTGGGTGGTATACGCGCTCACGTGTCCTTATTGGTTTGGTCGCCTGCTTTGGCCAGTGGAATATTGGCCAACACGGCAGAAGGCTGGACCAGCGAGGTGCATGCCTCCCGTGCTCCTTCCTGCCTTTGTTGGGAGAAGACCTGCTTCCTCTGTGCCACAGAGGGCGCTGCACCCAGGGCAGACCTGACCCAGCGTGCAGCCAGGCTCCCCCCGACCCAGCCTGCAGACATGTGGGCCAGACATACGTGCTTACGCGGTGGTTGTTATGAGCACTGGCCACTGACACACCCAAGCGCACCCGACACCAGACACCCACCCCCGTGGCATCGTCAGGAAACGCAGTAGGACGGGAGTGTTGGTGGTTACTTCCTTCCTTGTTCCAGCCCCAAGGGTGGAAGTGGTCCTGCCCAAGACCAGACAGGCTTAAGGGAAATTGATTCACCTACCGTTTGGTCAACAAACAGAGGCACTCACTCTGCTGAGAGGAAGGGTCGTCACGTAGAGCAGACTCTTTCAAGCTCATTTTCATTGCATTTCAAGTGCTTCCACCAGGAAATCATCAGTACCAGGAAATGTCCTAAATGCTGTGTTTTCCCCTTGACTTTTCTTTGTGTTTCTTGTAAGTTTGCCCATAGAGTTATAGCAATGTGTTATACATTTTTGCACATTTTTGAATGGTATAAAACAGAATCATATTGTATTAAATGGAATCATTTCTGAGACTTGCTATATTTTTAAGGTTATTATGCTCCTGTCATGATGTTGCTGTCGCTTCCTGCCACTGAGATGCATTCATATTCATTGACACGGAGCGTTCCTTTGCATGAATACATAAAAATATTTCATTTATTTTTTCGCTGATTGATGGACATCTGGGTTGTTTCCAGTTTTCTAGTTTTATGCTCCCCTGGATGGGATGCTATGAACTTCCTTGAATATATGCGAGATCTTAAACCGAGACATGGAATTGCCTGAACATAAATCAAGCTCAAATTCACTTTATTTGACAAGTTATTTTCCAACGCGACTGTTGCAATATCCTCCCACCAACAGTGTGTAAATAGTTCCAGTTGCCCCGCGTCCTGCCAGCACTTCATACTTTGAGACTGAAATTTTTATCTATCCTGCTGTTGACGGACAATAGCACTGGATGGACAATTACAAACTGCAAAGAAAGCAGCTCTGAGCACTTGAGGGCAAGTCTTTTGTGGACACTTGTCTCCGTGCCCCTTGGGTGTGTATCTAGCAGTGGAATTTCTGGGTCAACACTTATACGCTTAACTTTGTAAGACACGTCTAAACCACTTTCCAAAGTAGGTTTGGCATTTCCCATTCCCATCAGTGATGGAGGAGAGTTCTCCTTGCTCCAAATTCTTGTCAATATTGGCAGTGTCGCTCTCCTTATATTTAACTAGTGGATGTGTTAGACCTGCGCGGTCTCCTAGGAGTTTCGACTCGCCCAGGAAACAACAAGAGTCGGAAGTCGATGCAAAACGCAAGAGGTTTATTGAAGGCCGGTGCACCGGGGTTCCTTGGTCCTCACGCAGGAGGTCGAAGAAGGAACCTTTTTGGGCGCGAATATGTCAGTTTTATAGGTTCCCACTTCCCCGTATGTAAATTATAGATTTGGTTGTGTTCTCCTGCTGATTGGTCCCGGCTTAGGCTCGGACCAGAGAGGGAACTTGTCCCCAGCTGCCTGATTGGTCTTTGACAGACACCTTTTTTACATTTTGTTATCTCCCTCCTTCTCGGAAGGGGGCCGGACATCCTGGAAATTCACCCATTGTCTAAGAAGCCCCTATTGTCTGGAGAGTTCTTAATCATTAGCTGGAACAATGTCTCTCGAGTCCCACAGATGTATCATGGTAATTCACTGTAGTTTTAATCTGCCTCTCCCCAACGAGTAACGATTTGAAGCATTTTTTCAAACGTCCATTGGCCATTTGTATAGCTTCCTGTGGAAAGGGTCTTTTGAAGCTCTTTGCCCATTTTCCACTGGGTTGTTGGTCTTTTTTATTATTGAGAGGTGTGTGTTCTTTGCCCAGTTCAGATACACATCCTTTGTCAGATCTATGTTTTACAGATATTTCCTCCCATCGTCTGCTTGTCTCTTCGTTTGCGTAGCAGTGTCTTTTGATGAGCAGAAGTGCATCATTTCAACAACTCCCTTTATCGATGTTTTCTTTTACGGTGACTGCCTTCTATGTTCTTTGTAAGAAATCTTTGCTTATCCTCATTGTGATAATATTCTACTATGTTTTGTCGTAAAGCTTATAGTTTTGTTTTTATGTCTAAGTCTGTGATCCAGCCCCAATTCATTTTCGTGTGTGGTGTGAGGTAAGGATGAAGGCTATTCTTTTCCTCTTTGTCCTTGCAGTGCTATGAGATTTTGCCCCATGTACTTTGAGGCTTTGTTGTTAAGTGCTTGTGTTATATATTAAGGATTGTTAAGGCTTCGTGGAGAATTGATCCCTTTGTCCTTATGTAGTGCCTCTCTGTCTCTGATAAATTTCCTTGCTGTGAAGTTTGTTCTTCCTGAAATTAATACACCAGCTCCAGTTTTCTTTTGATTAATGTTCGTGTGGTCTATCTTTCTCCATTCCTTCACTTTGCTCTATCTGTGTGTTTATATAGGAAGTGAGTTTCTTGTAGACAGCATAGAGTTGGGTCTTGTTTTCTCTTCCCTTCTTCTTTCTTAAAACCCCCTCTGACAGTATCTGTTTCATAATTGGTGTATTTAGACTATTGATGTTTAAAGTGATTATCGATATATTGGGAGTAGTATCTACCATACCTGTTACTGTTTTCTACGGTTGCCCTTATTCTTTGTTTCTTCTTTTTTTGTCTTCCAGTCTTTTTCTGCTGTCTCTGATTTTAATTGGGCATTTTACATGATTCTATTTTCTCCTCTCTCTTAGCACATCAATCACACTTAACATTTTTTTCGAGTTTACAGTACACATTTACACTTAGTCCAAGTCCACTTGCAAAATAATACTACACCACTTCGCACGGAATACAAGTCCCTCATAACAATGTCGACTGAAAAAAATGCACAACCTAAAAGTTGAGTTACGTTTTATTCAGCAAACATTTTTAGGACTTCAAGCCTGGGAGACAGCATCTCAGACAAACTTGAGAAAACTGTTCTGAAGAGGGAGGGGAAAAGCCAGGATATATAAGAGTTTTGCAGACAGAACCCGGTAGTCAGAACATCAAAAATATTACTGTTAATTAGAGAAAACCAGACATCGCAAGTTAAGGAATCTAGCGCTTTTCTATGTGTGGGAAGATGCAAGGATCTGGGCTTTTGAAATCATTCCTTTGATGTGCACCTCAGCCACATGGGGCCAGCATCCTGCGCTTTCGCATCCTTAGGGTGGCGGCTTCTGTCTGATGGCTGCTAGAAGGCGGGCAACCTGTTTCCATTCTGAGGTCTCTCAGAAACCACTAACCACTGCTGAGTGGTTAGAATCAACTAAGCCCAAGATGGCAAAAGATTCGACCTCTCCTAGGCCTTGAGCCTCATCCTGTACTCACTGTAATACATCAGCTAAATGACACACCTATGGGTACCACGGTTCCGAGGCCGACCGTAAAAGGCCAAAAGGTGGGCAGTGGCCCAGTTCCTGAACATCCCCGCCCCTCCCCCCAAATAATCGGAACAACACTCCCACTCGTTAGCCTGTGAAATGACCCAGTCCATAAAAACTAACCACGCCGGATTTTGGGCAGCTCTCACTTTCCGGGAGGACCCCATGCCCTAGGGCTGCTCTCACCTTCTGAGATGGACTGAATTCTGCCTACGGAATGTGTGCCTCTCTGAGTGAACCTGCTTATGGCTCGCTCTCAACTTCGTTCCCGTGTGAAGCCAAGGATATCACTTGGCGGTCTGCCCCAGGCCCCGCCCCCGCCCAAGACCTGGGACGTGACGCGCCTCTCACGCCCCATTTTCCTGCAACAGTCACACCCAGAGCCTCTCCCATACTTGGCTCCCCAGAGCCTTACTCGCAGCCAGGCCAACGGGGCCCTTGATAGAGCTGAGCCTAGGAGGTTTGGGGGTCATCTGGTCTCGCCCCCATTTCTGCGTATGCTGGGGAGAGGTCCTATATCCCATAATACCATAAACCATGTGCACCCAGGACTGTCCTTCTCGGCAGCCTCTGAAACAGCGGGTACCGTTTATCTTCACGCACTCAGTTTTCTCTACTGAAGATTTTTTTTCCCCTGCTACAAGGTGCGCATACCAAATTTCCATAAGTCAATCACTGAGGGTTAATAAAAATGCCCAATAAATTCGGAATACACCTTCCAATGAGAACACCATATGCAAATGACAACATAATTCCATTATTAAACGTTACTCCTGAAGCACCTCTGTGAGGCTGAGCTATTTAAATCGTAGGTCCAGGATAATTGCTGTTGCAATTTCTGGCAGCAGCAAAGGCTGTAGTCCAAGGGCTATAACATATCACAGACTCTGCTGCCTGCCTTTGTTTTTCAGTGCAAACGACTTGCATTCTATTTACATATCAATGCAAACTTCCTTTCGCTAAATCATGCAAATGAAATAGCGGGGTTCGGCACAGCCCCACATGGAGCGCTGAGGATCACTCTGAGAGCTACTTGTTTTTTATTTACCCCAGATCCCCAAACATTTGGGCTGGCCAGGCCGGTAATGCAATTACTCTGAATCTCTGGCTCAAACACGCTTGTGTTTACGGTGCCCGTTTGATCTGTCTTGGTTAGAGATTAGAGGGGCAGGAGTCAGCTCCAAGCCCTCGCTGCATCGCTGGTGTGCTGAGCGGAGAGGTGGGATTCATTGTGAGCGACGCCGCCGGGGGATGCTGAAGTGTCTGGCTTTTTTTTTTTTTTAACTTTAGAAATTGCACACTCTTGACTCCAGTTTTCTAATTGTCAGCCGAGTCACAGTTTGGTTTTCGGGGAGTGCCTGTAGGCACAGAGCTCCTCTTTGATTCACACTCAGACAGAGATGCTCATGCAATCAGGAGACAAGGATGCGAGAGTCACCGTCTGTGCTGACAGAGATGTCACATCTCTGCTGTGACTGGGTCATAATTCACCCCTTTCCCTAAATGGTTCCAAAATGAAATGATGAGTAATTGTAAAGGCATAAGACCTGTGAGATGTCAAATGGCCAAATAACCAAAAAATCCCTGCCATTCAGTCCCGTGCATCGTCTGTTCCAGCTGACACAGTCTGCTCCGTGGCACTGCACTGCCGTCTCTGCTGATCCGTCTCGCGTTCTGTTGTATTTCATCTCTGGATTTCCCCGGATAAACGCCACGCTCCCTGAGAGCAAAATTTAATGTTTCTTTTTGTTTATGTTCACAGGATCACCCTGTGACAACACACCAGGGCCTGGGAGCCCCAGAGCTGCCTGGGGGTCAGGGGGTGTGGCTCTGTCCAGGTGGGGCTGCCCCCCTACTGCTGGTCCTCTGGGAACAGGTGAGGAGTTGAGGAGTGTCTGGTTGATTACATGACGTCTCTGTTACAAATTAAGGACACTCTAGGGACAGGGCAGCTCTGGGAACCCCTGACCTGCACTTGCAATGATCACCGCCTTCAGGTCACTTCCCTGACCAGCCAGCAGAGATTCCTCAGGCTGGGACCGCCCTCAGCATGGACTCTGTGAGGAGCTGGCATCATTTCTCAGCTCTGAGCTCATGCAGAGCCCGCTGCGGCACCAGGCAGAGCCTCAGCTACGTCATGCAGGGCAGGGCTTCTTAGCACTATGACGATTTGGGCCAGATAATCCTCCCTGACGGAGGCAGCCCTGGGCCCTGCAGGCGTTGGGCAGCATCCCTGGCCTCTCCCCACTGGAGGCAGGGTCACCTCTCAGTCCCGACAGTCGGAAATGTCTGGGGCACGACCTCCCCGGAGAGAAAATGGACTTAGGGTGTAAGGGGTTAGGGACGCCTGTTTGCCTAAGCCACACCGACTCTGGGTGTCCGCAGAGCTTCCAGGGATGAGCGGGCTAGGAAGGTGCCGGTGGGGCGCTCAGTGCGGCAGGACGGGACCCCTCTGGACCTCATCCCGTCCATCGCAAGAGCCAGCTAAAGAACGTCGCTCACCACCCGCTTCTGCAAGGGTGAAGGTGCTGCCACGCAGTCGCTGGCCCTCCACACGCCCTGACAGGGGTTCAGGGAGGTCAGGATGAGGCGTCTGTGCTCTGGGAAAACTGGTAGCCAGGCCCTCAGATGGTGAGCTCTTCTTTTCAGGAGAAAGATTTATGAACACCAGTGCTTGCATCTTCCCATGTTTAGAAAAGCACTAAAACCATCAACTAAGGTACTGTTTCTCGTAGCTGGCAGCAGATTGCGTGGAGCCCCTTCACCAACATCACAGCTTATTGTCAACCACAAATTGGCGCTCGCCAGCTACCTCTACGAGGATTAAATCCTGAGCCGTTCCTGAGCTGTTGCAGCTGCTGACCTTCAACCCCGCCCCCGGAAAGGAGTTCAGGGTGGAGATCAGGAAGGAGGCGCTCCACGCTCCGGGAAAGACTGGCAGAACAGGTCCTCAGAGAGTTAGATATTTTCAGGAGCTGATCTCATGAGCCCGATTCTTGTATCTCCTCATATCTAGAAAACCACTAAAATCCTTCATGGTGACGACGGCTCTCCACGACCAGCAGGAACCTTCTGCAGAAAATATGTGCTTGACTGCATGGACTCCCCCTTCACCAAAATCGCTTATGTACTGACCTCCCCCCACCCCCGCCTCTTTGGAGCAGGTTCTCAGAGCTCTCTGAAATGCTGTCTCCTGGGCTATAGCCCTCATTTTGCCCCAGATAAAACTTAACTCGCAACTCTCACGTTGTGCACTTTTTTTAAGTAGACAATATTGACCCTACCCCCAGCTTCCTTGGAGCCACTCCTCAGAGCTACTAAGAGGCTGTCTGCTGGGCTATACTCCTCAGGAACTTCCCGAATAATGCAGAAACTCAGAGCTGTCATGTTGTGTGTTTTTATTTCAGATGACAGAAGGAAAGATTTTATATCGCTGAGGAAGCACTTTTCCTTAAGAACAGACAGCTTGAATAGCAGTGACTTAGGCAATCAAGGCATTTCAAGATCCCACAGGATAAGACATTGCAGCAATGTCATCGGGGAGCTCGCTCTTTCCGTCTTCCTGATCTGCTCCCATGTCCTCTCGCTGATAGCTTCATGGTGGCAAGATGGCTGCCACAACGCCAAGCATCACAGCCATGCTCAAGGAGGGAAGAGACAGTCTGGGCTCCTTCTATGTCTTTCATCGGTAAAGCAGGAAATTGATGTTCTCTGGAAGCTCCCTGCAGACTTGCCTTTAGGTTCTGGTAACCAGATCTGGTCACATGGTCACCTTTGCTGCGAGGCTGGCTGGGGAGTTGGGGGTGGTGTGGGAGAAGGGCTATGTCATTACTTTATCATCGTCATCCATTTTCATTAGTGGTGACATGTGTTTTCTCTCTTTCCTGCATTATGAGGGTGCTTTTGTTATGCCTCTGCTTTCAGTAATGTGATAACTTTGATTTCAGTGACTACAGTGTTTTCCGGAGTTCCAGCCAGGACACAGGGATGCGGAGATTGGGCGGGGCCTGGGGGTGAGGGGGGCACCTCAGGTTTCCTTCCATCCTTCAGATTGTGACCAGATGGTCCGGGCTCCTCTTGGATGTTGATAAGCCTGTCCCATCTCATGATCAGTGAGTCCAGATCCCGGATGGAAAGATTAAAACAAGACCACGCCTCAGACGCAGCCTCCCTTTGGCTGCATTCACTTTCTCCAGGATTTTGGTGAGAAAAGTGTACCTTTAATTTTTCCTACTTTTTGATTATGAAAAATTTCAAATATATACAAAAGCAGAGAGAAAAATATACTGAATCCTGAATTCACATCACCCAACTTCAATGATCAAATCTTGCCTGACCTTGTATCACCTCTATACACTTATTTCCTTCTATCTTGGATTATTTTGAAGTAAATTCTAGACATTCTTTACTCTTTAAAGTAAAAGTTTCTACATAGGTCTGTCAAAGATAAACTAAACATTTTAAAGCATAACTTTGATAATTATTATACCCAAATTTAGCAGAGATTTCTTAGTACCGTCAGATACAGAGTGAGCACTCAAATTTCTCCAGTTGTCTTATAGCTTTTTTCTGCTTGGTTGAATCAAAATAAAGTCCATGAATTGTAACCGGTTGAAATGACTTTCAGTCTCTTTTAATCTCTAGGTTCCTCCTCTTTCTCTTTTTGTTTTCATTGTTTCATTTCTTTCTTTTTTTTTTTTTTTCCGGTACGTGGGTCTCTCACTGTTGTGGCCTCTCCCGTCACGGAGCACAGGCTCCGGACGCGCAGGCTCAGCGGCCATGGCTCACGGGCCCAGCCGCTCCGCGGCATGTGGGATCTTCCCAGACCGGGACACAAACCCGTGTCCCCTGCATCGGCAGGCGGACTCTCAACCACTGCGCCACCAGGCACAGTTTCATTTCTAACGGCTGTTGAAGAGACTGACTCATTTCTCCGTAGAACTTTCCAGAGCATGGATTTTGCCTGTTGCACCCCTGCCCCTTGGCCTTCTGTTTTGGAGTCAGTGAGACTTAACAAGATACAGGTTTGATTTCCTTGACAGCTCCTTCCAGCTGCAGAGTGCACTGCCGTCAGCAGATAGGTTTGTCTGGTCGCTTCCATGCTGGGGATACTAAGAACTGAGGGTGAGTCCATAGATGTATTAATTAATAATTAATATTAATAATTAATATAATTATTAATTGTAAGCAGGTAACATTCCAATATCCTTCTATTATTCCTTTTCTGTTTTCTACCTAGAATACTTATATAACAGAGAACCTTCTCCTTTCAACAACTTGGTTACCCTCAAGTACAGTTCTTACAGGAAAAGCAGAATGAATGCCCAGATCTACTTCTATTGACTGTTTAACCTAATCGTCTGGTTCCTTAGCTTTCTTCAGAGACGGCCAAGGAGGTTTGCTTCCTGCACCATCACGAATAAATCTCGTAAACACACTCAGAGTGCTTCAGTGCATTGCGATTATTGCCCTTCTGACAACAATGACACGAGACTGCCGACCTGGTATTTTAGCCTCTGATCACAGCTTTGTTTTTCAGTATAACGAGATGTAAGGCTCAGTCCTGAAATTGGCTATTTCTTCAAGGAGTGGTGGTTCCTATAGATGGGAAGTGATATTTAAATACCATCATCTAAGGTCTTTGCTACTAGATTGGCCAATGATTCAAGGGCTTTTCAGAAGACAGAGCTGGTAAACAGGCATTTTTAAAATATAAAAATATATCACGAGCTCTTGTGACAATTATTTTTCAAGTCCAGGGCTCCACTGACATGATTGAATCTTATTAACAGGACATTTGTACCTCCTGTCACTCAGAGCCCAGGTGTCACTTTTCTAAGACGCTGACAAGGTTCTCCCCACAGCACATCTTAGACCAACGATACCAACGTATGGAAATCAGTGCGACTGCTGAACATGACTTTAGGTTTTAAGGTCTGCAGTAACATGTGCCACTGGGGTATGTCTCACTTGGGATGCCCAGCTAAATTTTTGTATTTTAAGGTTAATTGGAATAGTTACTCTCTATGTGTTTATGCCACAAACTGGATACAACTGGGTTTATCGATCTGATTTTATTTTCTATCTTTTGGCTTTTAAAGTTTTCTTCTATTTTATTCTTCAATTTGGAATGACCATCCAATTTGTCTTATTACAGATTCCGATTTGCCTAAAATTCTCCATTTCATCCATTTTGCTGTCTTTTCCTCAGTTTTCTTTAACATGATAACCACAGCAGTTTTAAAACCTTCTTTACTAACTCTAGTACGGGGACGGTCTGCAGGTTCACTTCTATTGTGTATCTTTTTCCTCCGGATCACCCATCAAATTCTTCTGCTTCATTTCTTGTCTAGTATTTTTTTTTTATTGTATGTTTTTATGATCTGTTCCCCATCAGCAGAATACTCATTACTTTTAAGTGCATAAGGAACATTTACCAAGACAGATCACACTCTGAGTCAGGAGACAAACCTCAACAAGCTTAAAAGAATGAAAATTAAACAGAGTAGATTCTCTGACATCATTAGCATTGGACTTGGGAAATGTGCATTAAAGCCATGTGGAGGTACTGCTCCGTCTATCAGAATGGCTAAAGTAAGAATTACTGATAATACTAAGTACTGCCAGGGATGAGGAGAAGCTGGGACCGTCACGCCTCGCTGGCGGGGATGTAAAATGGTGTAGCCACGCTGGAGGATGGTGTGACAATTTCTTCCAAAGTCAAACCTACCTTAATTCCTCAACTCACTTCCCTCCCCTCAGTATTTACCCAAGTGAATTGAAAACTTGTGTCCACATAAAGATCTGAACTTGAACGTCTACAGATCTATTCACGATTGCTCAAAACCGGATGCAATTCACCAAAAAGCGTACATGGGTCGCAAACAAATGACACATCTTTGAACAGGTGAGGAGCTAAACTAACTCTGGGGCATTGTAGAATGGGGCTCTACTCAGCTAGGAAGGGGGGTGGTTGACACACACAATGTGGACGGAGAAAGCCAGCCTCAAATGGTTACACGCCGTGTGGGATCCCATTTGTGTGATATTCTAACCGAGAGAAAACCGTAGTGATGGAGGGCTGGCCAGTGGTTTCCAGGGCTTAGAAATGGGGTGGCGGGGTGACCATAAAGAGCCCGCACAAGGGAATTCTGGGGATGATGGAATTGTCCTATATCCCGATTGTGGTGGTGGTCATGTGAATCTGTATATGTTAAAATTAATAAAACTATACACCCCAAATCGTAAATTTTACTATACGATAATTAAAAATTAAAATTAATTACAATAACGATAAACTATAACCCTGAGCTTGTGTTGTTTTTAATGTGGTTGGTACTAAACAGTAAGGAAGGTCTCCGTAATAATGGCCTGTTTGATACCTGGATTTGCAGATGATATTTCTGTGTTACTTAATTTCTAGCAAAACTTTTTAAGTGTGATTATTTTAATCTTTCTCATATGGAATTTGAAACGGAGTGAAGGTAAATAATTTTTTCAAGATCTGAGGCTTCAACTGCATCCTTCCTGTTGCTTTCTGTACTCACTGAGCATCTTCACCATAATGGAAAGAGAATGGGCAGAAATGGAAACCAAGCAGTCAACAGCCACCTTCTCATTTTTTTTCAGCTCATTTCTTCCTCTCTCACACACACACCCCTCTGGACACAAGAGTTTGCATGTCTTCACCACCCACTCGTCAGTCACCTCTGTGTAACCAAGTCCACTGGGTGTGTTTCTACCCTTGTGTCTATACCGGTGATTCCTGCTTCCTTCTCGAAACCCCACCCCCTTGGCTTCCTCAGTGTCATTCTCTGGTTTTCCTTCGCTTCTCTGGCCTCGCTGCCAGCTCATCTGTAGGCTCCCTTCCTCTCTCCACCCACTCAAGCTCTTGTTCTTCAACACTGGGACCTAGGACTACCCCACCCGTCAGCATCACCTTCTCCCCAAGGACGGCACCAGTGTCCTTGGTCCCCGTGAATCCTGCACAGAAATGATTCCCACACACACCTCCAGCCCAGGCATCTCCCCTGAATCCAGGTCTACTAATTTTTTTCTTAGATGCCCCAGAGGACCCAAAACTCACAAGTCCAAGAACGGACTCATGTTCAATCCAAAACTTGGTAAAAGGCACGGCCACCTGCCCGGGTACGAAGTCCAGACACCTTGGAGCCACTCGTGACCACTTCATCCCCTCGCTCCACAGCCTGGACCGGTCAATCTCTCCTCCTGGATGTCGCCAGTAGGCTCGACATCTGCTCCCTCACACGCCACTTCCACCCCCACCGGGAGCTCTTGTCTGGACAGACGGCACGGCCTGCAGACTCACCTGCTTGAACTCACGTGAGCACAGCTCACATCCTGTCTTCCCACTGCAGGTAGAGTGAGCATGTTCAAAGGAAATTCTGACTCCATCACCCCAAATTCATTTCTCTCTCCCGTCCACCAAGCCCTCTCCTCTGCTCCACTCTACTTAACAGCCCCGACAGCCCTACTGTTCTCTCCGGTCTCACCCCTCCCGTCAGCCCCTCAGTCCTCCTGATCCTTCGCTCCCCCCGATGACAGGGTCTTGGTGCATTTCCCCCCGACCCTCTTCCACCTTCTTGGCTTCTGTGAATCCGTCAAATATCAGATTTTTCACGACGAGCTGAACGGGCTCAACCCCACCGTTACACAATCTCATTGCACCGAGTCCTGTTGGATGGCTGCGTGGTCACTGTCGAGGCTGGGAGTCCTCGAGGTCTGGGCCCTTTCTGTCTTGTGCGCTGGCCACGTGCTCCAAAAATATGTCCTCCTCGCCGCCACACGGATGCACCCCTAGGAGCCACTCTGGATGGCTCGTCCCCCGAGGACCTTGTTCTCACCCCTGACTTAATCAGTTCTAGCGAGCCACAGCTTCCTCTTGCAGCATTTATCATGGGAAATGCCTAGGTATTGGATTGCTGTCTTCCCAGATCAACGAGAAGCTTCAGGGAGAGGGGCACGGGTCCTGGTGTTGGACGGTCACTTGGAGCCAGGCCTGGCCACGGAGCTCAAGGTGGTCTCCCTCAGCTGGAGGCCCAGTGAGCAGGGCCTGGTTCACTGAGACATTGTCTGCATTTAGCATCTTGCTGGGGTCATAACCTGATTTTAAGATTTAAAAAATCTTGACGAGAAGAGAAAGCTGTTATTTAAAATGTGCAGATGCCTGTTGACCTCGAGAGACAGACAAGCCAAACCCCTCTGAAAGCTGATTGTGACTTGGTTCCCGGAAAATGCGCAGGATGGCCCTACGTAGTAATTCAGACCAAGGAATGAGATGATCTGCTTGGCAATGGGAAAAGGTACGTCTTTAATTGTGGGAAGGACTGTGGTCCAACGAGAGCTCAGAGTACTTCTCGAGTTTCTGTGCTTCTGCCCTTTGGAGGAAGGTGGTCCAACGAGAGCTCAGAGTACTTCTCGAGTTTCTGTGTTTCTGCCCTTTGGAGGAAGGTGGTCCAACGAGAGCTCAGAGTACTTCTCGAGTTTCTGTGTTTCTGCCCTTTGGAGGAAGGTGGTCCAACGAGAGCTCAGAGTACTTCCCGAGTTTCTGCCCTTTGGAGGAAGGGACAGGTGAGCAACGGGTCTTGGCAGAACTGGTACTTTGTGCCCGGGGTGCACCACGTGGGCTGCTCTCTGGGTGGGTGTTCTTGCTCCAGAGGGATTTGTCAGACGTGCACAGGAGACCCAAGGCCTGGCTTCCTGAGCTCTGCAGTTACCCGGTGAGTGCACCCGTGGAGGGGGACAGAGCCCCCAGGACGGGCTGGGAGGGGACGAACACCCAAAGATGCACCCTGACCAAGGAGGAGAGCTTGGAAGGGTCTGAGTGAGGCAGGCAGACGCCACGGTTGCCCCCTCACGCCCCGGTTCACCACCTGGGCCCTGGTCCGCATCCCAGGGGAGCTGGTCTCCGTTAGGGGCTGTGTGTCTGTTGCCACTTTTTAGGCAAACTGCATCCTTTGGTGCCCAGATGGACGCTTGCAGAGTTTCTGGGAATCTGCGGTGTATGAGATGGAGTCCAGGAGACTTCTGGGAATCTGCGGTGTTTGGTTATGAGAGGGAGTCCAGGAGACACGTGGGGAGGGGTGTCTGGCCGAGGGGGGGCGCTGTGCCCACCCCCGTGTCTCAAGTGTGGACGGTAGGAGGCACACCCGGTGACGCTGACGTGGGGGGATTAGTCTGGACTCCCGGGTGGGGGAGCAGCTGGCATAAGGGCACAAGGAAATCTACCGTGAATTAATGACGGCAGATCCAGGCAGATGGAGAAGGTGAAACACTAATCAGAGAGCAGATCAAAGACGTGGAAAAAGAAGGTTGGAGCGCGTGCTGCCCCTCAGACACCGCTCCACGAGGTCGGTGGTGATGCCTGTTCAGTCCTCGAACCCCCTCGCCCCACGGCCTCCTCTGCCCTCTCTGCCCGAATCCGCTCCTGGCGGGGCTGAGACCTGAGCGTCTCCCCTCTCCCCATGGCGGCGCCTGGTCGCACCGGCCGCAGAGACGAGTGTGCATGGCCGCGGAGTGGCCACGGCTCGGAGCAGCAGGCGTCCCGAGAGATGTGAACGTGGCTGGGGGCGGGCGGTGTTCGAGCATCTCCTCAGAGTGGATCTTCCCATTTGTACCAGTGTAATAACACGGAGACAGGCGTCAGGATCTTCCGTCCTGGGAGCAGGTCCACGTCGGTGGCCGTATCTGGGTTTTCACAGAGTGCCGTCAGGATTTACATCTTCCAATTTCTGTGCCCATGAAAAACGATCCACGTGCCGTTCTCTGCAGTGAGAGGTCGGCAGCCGGCCGCCTAAGACTCTGAAATCAATCCTGCGGGTGCCCGCGCGCACCCTGGGCAGAGACGGGGATGCCGGCTCTGCATTGGAGCCAGGCCTCCCACGGGAGCTCGAAATTGGAGCAGCGGGTCTGGACCACACTTTCCTGCCCTCCAGGAGCGACGGTGACGTGCGGAGACTCGTAGTCACAACTGAGGAAGTGGCTGCTTCTGTCCCCAAGGGACTGGATCCCAGGGATATCGCTCGTCACCCTGGGTGCACGGCATGGCCCCTCTACCAGGAGGGACACGGCCCGCGGCTTGGTGGTGCTGAGGGAGGGTCCCCCCCAGGATGACTGCCCACAGGCAGCGAAGGAGAGCCCAGCCCCAGGGGATGACAGCGAGAACGCCCGAAGGCTTGCCCTCCCCGTGGGCCCCTCCTGCCACCTGCTCTGCCCACTGGGCTTGCCCTCCCTGTCCCCTCCCCTCCCCTCCTCCCACGCAGGGTCCCGGGCTCTGGCTGACCCACGTGCCCACGCCCACGCCCCCCACCCCCCCCCACCCCCGTCCCCGCCTGAGGCCTCTGCACACCGGCCTCCTGGGTGAGAGGCACCAGGGTCCCCTTCCCTGACCCCCGTGTGGAGTGAGAGAACCCACAGCCCCTCTGCGTCCGTGGAGACACTCCTCCTGCGAGCTGCCTCTTCCAGGCCTGGCGACGGGCCCAGGTCTCAGGTTCCGCTTTTCAGGGACGGTTCCAGCCACTTGGGAACCGTGTCCTTGGCTTCCAGGCCTCAGACCAGCAGGGGCATCATGCCAACCCCGTCTCCCGCTCCGTGCAGGCCGGTGCAGGGCAGTGCTCAGTCCTGCTGAGCCGGGACTCGACCTCTCCGTCGACTGCTGTCCAGGGTAGGAGGGGGATGTGGGGGCTGCGTCCCTCGGCTCTGCCCCCCACACCTGCCCTGGGCCTGGCTGGAAGCCGATTGAACAGGTCAGGGGGTCACGGGGGCAGAGGACAGGTCCGACACATGTGCCCTCTGCCCTCTGCTCCAGGGGCTGTGGGAGCCGTGCTGAGAGTGCAGCGTCCCGGCCACCTCTCCGTCCGTCTTTGCCCCCGTGACCTTGAGGAATGTCCCTCAGCCGAATGCGTAAACCCGGCCGGGACAGCCGGGGTGTGCTGCCAGCTTCACCACGCGCGTGTGGAGGGGGCCCTGCCACCCCTCTTCTCGGGGAGCAAAAGGGGACGCACGTGCTTAGACCACCCGCCTCCCGGGATGGCGGTGACGGTGTCCCAGGCCGATGCACACACACACGTGTATGGTCTGTGTCTGACACGTACCTCATAAACTGAAGGAGAACAAAACCAGTGCCCCCAGGGGACCAGGAGGTGGACAGAGGCAGAGGCAGGGTTTCGGCCCAGGGTCTCCGGGCTCAGGGAGGGGCCCTGAGGGCGCCGGATCAGGGCACCCTGCCCTCGGCAACAAGGCAGCAGGCTGGCGCGAGACCCAGCTCCCTTCACACCCTGGGTAACCCGGGCCTCCTGGGAACGCGGGCACACTTGTCCCTCACTAAGAGTAAAACCCAGATCCCCAAGACAAGGGTGCCCCCTCCTGCCGCTGAGAGAGGGTGTGAGGGGACGGAAGGGGGGCCTGGCCTCACGGGACTAATGCCGGGGTCTGCACCTACAGTGATCTCAAACCATCTTTGCAAAAGTAAAGGAGATAAGTAAGCCCAGCGATGGGTTTTTAATTTCAATTTTTTAAAGAAAATAATTTCTTTTTAAAGAAAATAATTTTGTATCAGGTTCATTCTTTTACTTGACACTAGTTTTTCAGCTGGAAAACCAGCCCCCAGCTAAGATAAATTTCAGCTAAGCCCTGGAATGGAATCCAATTTAGACGTTGCACTAATTCAGCGAAGCTCCTTAATGGGCTTCTGCCTTTGGAGCCCATTTGCGGGCGTGTGCCGTCCTGTTTGCTAAGCAGATCAGGAGATAAATGCGTGACGTATTTACGGCTGACCATTATTCCCTTTAATATCCACTCTGGAGAGTGTAGTTCTGATTACGATTAACATGCTTTTATTCCAGGTTAGCAGTAATTGAGTGAACCCGGCAATTTGCACTTTGATTCTCTCTGTTAAGTAACTGGCGATCACAAGACACCATTGGGGATAACACGTTCAACCGCCCGGCTTCTGCTGGTGTATTTAAAAATAGCTCATGAGTGCAATGAGTGCCTGTTGCCACACATGGACAAGAGGCACAGACGGTGGCTTCTGAGGCTGGGAGTCTGGGACCATCCCCGGGGACGATGAGGCCCGTCCCTATTTGCTCCTGATTTGAGCCCAGTAAACGGGGTGTCGGCAGCTCACCCGGCAGGTCTGTGGTCAGCTGGAGTCCCAGCTGCAAGGGCCACCTTGGGCTTGCGGTCCTGCAAATGCGTCCGCGAGGGACCTTGCCTTCTAGCACGGGTGGGGGGCAGGTCCTGGGAGAAAGACCCAGCCAATGAGGCTGCTGGGAGCTGCGGGCAGAGGTGCAACATGGCTGGTGGGGTGAGCCTGGGATTTCCAGCGAGAGGGCAGCTCGTGAGGCCCTGAGGCAGAAGCGTGTGGTGTGGTCAAGTAATGGCCAGGGAGACCAGGAGGGGCGGCCCGGGAAGGGGAGGAGAGCCTGGCGGGGGTGACCAGACCCAGTGTCCTCAAGGGCATGGCCCCTCACGGTGGGAGCAGTCCTGGCGGGGGCAGGGGTTCAGGACTTGGGGTTTGCTCTGGGACCTTTGTCACACTTGGACCCTCCGCGGCCCCAGCCAGCTGCCCGTCTGTCCACGTGGTTCCCAGCATCCTGACTGCCCCCCATGGGACACCTTCAGGAGTCTGATTGGGGGTTGCGCACTGGAGAGGGTCTTCTTGCCCTGTGGATGGGGGTCCCCGGAGGTGTACGCGCTCCTGGGCAGCTGTGTGAGCGGCTGAGACGTAGCCTGAGAGCTGAGGGCGCCCCTCTCGGGAACGCGTCCCCCAGGAGCCTGGCGCTGCAGACTCCGTGGCGGGGAGCCGGGCAGAGGCCTCACAGATGTTCCAGAACTGCCTCTCCTCCCCCAGCCCAGGCGTGGCCAGGGACCTTCAAGTGACCTCCAGACCAACCGCCGCCAGACCTCCAGTCCCTCTAGCAAACCCCTTGTCAGGAGCCTTCAGGAGGGAGCACAGGGTCCCTGGGCTTCAGGCGGAGGCGGGGCTTGGCGGGAGGGTCACGAACTGCAAACCCTGTTTCCAGAGAAGCCCCGGAGGGTGACCCGGGACCCGTGGGGCTGCCATGAGCTGCGACCGCCTCTGAGAGGCCCCTGAGGAGCCCGGCGGTGCGGGGACAGGCAGGGTCCTCCCCCAGGAGCCGCAGAGGCCTCCTGTCCGGAGCGGGGGCTCGCGGAGAAGGCAGACGGCGGCCGCGGCGGGATCCTCGTGCCGGTGGGATCCTCGTGCCGGTGGACTCACACCCCCGGCCCCGGCGGGGCGCCTGCTGGGCCTGAGGTGGGTGCGGAGCCCAGAATGCTAGTCCTGTCCTGACGGAGGGAGCAAACCGAGGGCGAGCCCGGCAGAGGCGGTGCGGGAGAGCCCCGTCCTGCGCGCCCGCCCACACCGGCCCTGACCGCTCAGGACCTGGGGCCCTGGCTGAGCGGGCGCCTCCTTCCCGGCTCGCGGGGACTGAGCTGCGTGGCTGAGTCACTGATGGCCCATCCCGGACAGGTGGGGGCCGTGGGTCTGGCCATCCTTCCAGGGTCTCAGCCTCACCCTGGAATGGGTCCGTGTCTGGGGGCGCGGCCAGGACTGGGTGCAGCGGCAGCCCCGTTACCGCTGCTGCGAAGCCCCTGGCCGCGGCGCCTGAGGACCCGCCGGTGCAGAGATACCCTGGTGCCCGTCACGGCCTCTTCCTGTTGCACGCAGGGTGGGTTTCCCGGGTCTGGCGGCCGTGATGCCGGCTTCAGCTCTGCATTCGGCCACCCGGCCCCTGTGTTGCCTTTGCTCTAACCTCCCATCTCTCCCTCACCGTGCGGGTGGGTAGCTGTGCGTTTCCACGCCGAGGAGGCCTTCGTGGGGTCCTCACAGTGGGTTGTGTGGGGTCTGGGTGCTCATCTTCGCTCGTCAGGGGCTCTGGGGAAGGAGGCTGGGGCTCGGGACACTGGGGTGACTCCGGGAAACAGCTGCAGGCCCCCCCAGGAGGGAGGGGGTGGGAGGGAGCAACGCAGTGGGAGGAGGTCACCCTGATGGACACAACTGGGCAGCGGGGAGCGGCGGCCATACAACCCGCCCCGAGAAGGGCCCCCTCTCTTCCCACAGAGACCCCACACAGGTGCTGTGGCCCCAGTTTGGCATGTTCCAGATAGTCTTAAAAGTCAGGTCCCGCTGAAGCTGCTCAGACCCCTGAATAGCAGGAGGATGAGGGTAAAGACAACTGGGATGAAGCCCCAGTATCCCAGATGACCGTCGGGTCTGCTGGTCCCAGGGCGTCTAAGTTACCCTTGGTGTGTAACAAGCATCCCCGGCACTTGCTGTTATTCCTCGTGGCCTCTGGGCCGGCTCGGCAGGCTGGTTGCCTGAGGACGGGCTCTCGCCCCAGGTGGGTGGTTGGGCCCTCAGTCTCCACTGGGGGCGTCTCCTTCACGTGTTGGTCATGGATCCAGGACAAACCTGAGCTACCAGCTCTTTCCTAGTGTCTGCCAGAGCCCATTGCTAACGTCCAGGGGCCAAGCAGAGCCGAGGGAGGAGAGGTCCTGCGTCTTCCCGGGAGTTGTGCAAGGTCACAGGTAAGGAGCGTTCTGGAGGGATGGAGCGAGCCGCCCACTGAGGTGCGGCTACAGAGGGTGGGGGTTGAGGGAGGGGAGACCCTATCCCCTCCCTGCTGGGCGTCAGGCAGGCCTGGGGCAGCCTGGAGCCTCGGGAACCCCCCAGCCTCCTGGCCTCCATCTCCCCGTGTGTAGAACAGGACTGAAGGCACCCCCTTGTATGCATGAGACGGGGCGATTGGTGTGGAAGATGCAGCATTGCACTGTCACACGGTGAGCACTTCACAAACACTGGTTTCCATTGCCGTTGGCCAAAAAGCTTACACTGCCAATTTTCAGGAATTTGGCAAATTGTTTTAAGCATTTGGTCTCGTTTTTGTAAAGTGGATACATGTCCTGGGTACAAATTTAGCTCAGATAGAAAAGCACAAATAAGTAGGTAGGAACAGCAGCCGGACTTCTGCTAAGTTGGGAGTTGTCCTTTTAGCAGTGAGGTCAACTTCACTAGGGGCTGGTCAGCTGGCCCCAAACGGTGGCACCGGGACTGAGCTCCACCCCGAGGGGGCTGCAAACGGAGCTGGGAGCTGTCAGCCCACTGCCTGCAGGAAGGATGCAGCCTCGGTTCAGGGGGCCCGGGAGTCTGTATTTTCGGGGAGTCATTTATGAGCCTGTTTTAAAGGAGCCCACTGGTCTCAGCAGATGATGAGCTGACTGAGGCGGGTGTCAGGGGTCCTCAGGCGCCTCTGTTGGCTGGTACCCCCCCCTCAAGGAAAGACCTTTGTCTGTGGGCTCTGTGTCCTCTCCCCCACTCCCAACCTTCTAGACGCTCGGGAGTTTGTGAAGTGGTGCGGGGACTTTGGGGGGAGGGAAGTGATGTTCAGAGAAAGGCTTTTTTCTCCCTGATGAGCTGTCCCATGGGTGGGCATTCTCTCTCCTCCAGCCTCGCTCAGGTGTGCAGGTTCAGGTGGGGACCAGGTGGAGACTCAGATGGAGCTGTCGTGTGATTTTGCCAAAGAGAAAGGACGCAGCAAGGGAGGAGCTGAGGGGCGGAGGGTGGGCTTCAGGGAGCGTGTCTCGTCACGGGGGGTGCCCTCCTTCCCGCCCTCGTCCTGGGGGCACGCCTGCCCATTGCTGCTGCCCGGGAACAGAGCCCACCTCTCTGCATCGTCGGGCCTGTGGTTCCGTGGCCCCGAGGGAGAGGAGGCTCCTGGCAGCAGAGTGGCCCTGGCAGACACCTGCCCAGCAGCTGGGGCAGCACATCTGCGAGGGGGACCCCCGAGGGGGCCTGTCTCTACGCCCATCCGCACGCCACGCTTCTGCTCGGACAGGCTGACTAAACAGTGATAAATTGAGAACCTGGATGCTGTGACCCCTTTCCTGCTCTGGGATTAAGAAGTCTGGCAGAGAAGACGTGGACTGCAATAGGATCTGGGGAAAGAATGCATTTTACACACGTGGGGATCCCCTCTGAGCGCATCTGCTGAGACCTGGAGACGCCAGAGTGGAGATGTGGTCCCGGCAGACCGGCCTGGGAGGCTCACCTGACCCCCGGGTCCTCTCTCTTCCTGTCCAGCCCCTCGTGGGGACGTCTTACCAGAGCCAGCGCGGACCGGGCGCCCGGCCCCGGTACCTGCCTGTGCTTGAGCCCTTACCAAGCCCCCAAGTATCACCTCCGGGCATCCTCAGAAGTGAAGTCAGGATGAGGGCGGGCGGCCTGGGAAGGGGCTGGGCGTAAGGGAAGGTGGCTGGCAAGAGCATTTCGGAAGCTGGAAAGCAGCCCCCACGTGTGGGGGCTCGTCCCCGCCGCTGAGCAGCAGGACCCCTGCCCTGGTGGGTGCTGCATGGCCCACAGGGCCCTCAGCTGTGGGGGACGGAAGGCAGGGGCTGGGGTGCCCTGTGGACGGGGCAGCCAGGTGGACACCTGGGGACAGGACCCAGGTGGAGGCATCAGCAGGTGGAAAGGTCGCTGGTGGCCAGAAGGGGGATGACGGGGGAGAGTCGTGTCCAGTGGTGAGAAGGAGGGGCTCCAGCCTGCCTGTGATGGGGTGTCGCAGGTTTCCAGCAGAGGAGGGGCCTGGCCTGACTTAGGCTGGTGCCAAGATTTTGTGAGGGAGGAGGGGGGAGAGGGAACCCCAGAACCTGGGGACCCCAGAGAGAACACTCTTCACTGGAACCGCCGCGGGGTGGGCGTGCCCCCCGTTTACAGACATCCTGCCCGTCCCGCCCACAGGGGCCGCCGACGGCTCTTCTTTCCCTGAAACCATGTCCTGGGACCTCCCCTGTCTGTCACCAGACACCATGGGTGTCCCTGAAAAGCCTTTCTTCCTACCTGGGTCTCAGGGTTCTGCCCAAGGCGCGGGGGCATCACTTCCTCAGGGTCTCAGGGTTTACGGGAGGAAGGGGCAGTACCAGCATCACTTGGACGGTGGGATGGACAAGCACAGCCCTTGGAAGTGGCCCACGGAGGTCTTTCCTGGGAGGGCTGCTGACTCTGCCCCAGAGGGCTTGGGGTTAGGGACCATCCCCTGCTGCTGTTCAAACCACTTGCACATTTTAACCTCCAGGAAGCACTGTGGTTTTTACTGGCGGTCATGGGGCCCCACCTGGGGACTCTGGGCATAGCGTCGTGTTTGTCTTAGACCTTCCTTGTCATGCTCAAAGCGAGGTGCCCGTTGTTCACTTGAATAAATGTTGGATAAATATAACGTTCTCTCACTTTCTGAGTCTGAGATAAAACCCTTAAGCCTCCATCTCATGTCCTTAAAATGTGTAACTATTCCTTGAATTTGGCATTGGATTTCAGGACTGTCATCCTCTATGAGGTACAAACTGTCACTTTGTTGCATTGTTTAATGAAGTTGTAAATGTCAAGACCGATTTAGTGCCTGGAGTGAAGATTCCTTCTGCTTTACCAGGCATCTGATTAAGGGTTTATATTTCATTTAAGTTTCCCTGTGTGGGCTAGAAATAAAGCATTTCTTCTGATTGATTTTGTGAACAAAACTATGTATCTTTCCAGTAAGTTCTTTGGTGTTTGAGGAAAAGTGTTCGTGGGAAATCGGCAGCTCGTGGGGTGTGGCGCGGGGGGCATCAGTGAACGTTGGTCCCAGCTTGTGATTCTGGGGGTGGGGGCTTTTGGACAGGCTCGACTGGTGGTTCTTTGTCCTAAGTGGGCTCAGGGACCTGTCTGGGGTTGGCTGAGGGTCGGCTGACACAGGGTGCCTGGGGGCCTGAGCCTCACCTGCTCCAGGTGGCCAGCCCGGGTGTGTCTGCCGGGAGATGCTGAGCTGTCAGAGATGACGACGGCCGGCACTTGTGTGTGCGCATGTCGGCCAGGAAGCCGTGGTGACCACCAGTGAAATCTGGAAGCAGGGCTTCCAAAGTTGAAAGGAAAAAAGAGAGATAATGAACAAGAACTTGACAAAACTTCAAAAAGGAGGGGAGAAAAGAGAGTACAGAAAGAGTAGAGTGGAAAGTAGATAAAATAGGAAAAAGGAAGAAACAGAATCAAGATTATTAATGAGGTATTAATGTGGCTAGAATAAAGTCTCCTTTAAGAGACAGAGAATGATAGACTGATTTAGATAACAAAACCCAGCTCTACGGTTTATGCGAAAGACTTAATTAAGATCAAGTGGCATAGAAAGGTTGACTATAAATGAATGACAATTTTAACTTCATACAAGAGGAAAGTAGGTCATTATGTAATGATAAATGGCCTAATTTATAAGAAATTGAATTGACTTGGCATAAACTGTTAAGGAACAAACAGTATAACAACTAAATATGTAGAGAAAAATCTACTAGAAAAGGCAGAAAAACATGAAAAAAAAAGCATCTGGAATATCTGAATGTACCTGTTTTGGAATTATACAGCTCTAGTAGGGAATAAATAAAAAAGAACATAGAGGTCATGAATATAAACCATATAATTTATATTCTTCAAATAGAAAACTCACATTTTGTCATATTTGTTGAATATATAAAAAATAGATTGCAGTTACGCACCTAGAAAATCTTAAACATTTAAAAAGCAGGGATATGGCAGGTTGTTTAATATGACATGCAAAAAGGGTTAGAGACCAGGAAATCTACTAACATAATACAATATACCAACAAATTCCAAAAGAAAAGAAGACATTTTATAAAATCCCTAATTTATTCCTACTAAAAGCTGCAGCATCAGAGTTCTAAGACAGCCCAGCTGTAGAGCCCTGTGTGATCCCCACCCCTTGAATGTTGGCAGAAACTGCAAATATAATGAGAGATCAATCCCGTGATTATGTTGTGCTTTGGGGAAAACGGGAGATGATCCTAACACCGAAAGCTCAGCTTCTCTGTACACCGGTGCCGAGCTGAGTCTCGGAGACAGAGTTTTGGGTGAAGTAGAAAAGGATAGCTTTCCTACTTTGCCAGGCAAAGGGGGACACAGCGGGCTCCTGCCTCGAACAACTATGTGTCCCAACTTGGAGGAGGTAGTGAGAAGTTTTATAGTCATGATTCAATGAGGGGGCGTGGTCAGCTCACGGACGTTCTTCTGATTGGCTGATGGTGAGGTAATCGGGAGTCAGCATCACCAATCTTCTGGTTCCAACAGGTCTGGGGTCTCAGTGCTTGTGGGCAGCAGACAGTTAACTTTTCCACCTGGTGGGGGTTTTATCTGCGAAACATTCAAAGATAGTGTTGTGTGTATCCCTCAGGCGGGGACCAGGATCCTGCCCCAGGGCTGCACTATTGTTTCCCTCTTGACTGTTTGTTTCTCCCTGTGTCTGCATCCCCTCCCTTCCCTAATTAACAACTGCTTGAATCTTCCCCGTTGGAACTCAGGGAGGGTCATGGAGGCTGAAGGAAGCCTGTTTCCGGTAATCAAAGAAATGGGTGACCCAGAAAGCCTTTTGTGCCCTGGAGCCCCACAGGGCCCCCACTCGCTATCAATCCTGGTGGACCTGACCTAATCAGGTGAGCTCTTTAATAGCTGAGCGTTTTCTCGGGCTAGAGGCAGAGGCGGAAACCAGAGAGACATGCTGCTGACCTCAAGGCAGCATCGGCACCCACGCTGGGCCTGCCACGGGCCACGTGGAAGGAATGTAGATGGCCTCCAGGAGCTGGGAGTGGCCCCAGGCCGGAGCTGGCAGGAACACGTGTCCCCAGGTACAGGTCAGCAAGGGGACGGACCCTGCCAGCTGTTTGAGGGAGGCTGGAGGGATTTCCGTCTCCAGAGGCGGATGCAACCATGAAGAGCTTCAGCCCATGAGACCCGGAGCAGCTAGGGCAGCCCCATCAGGTCCACACGGACGGGTACTTTAACAGCACGCTGAGTTCTGGAGGATGGAGCCCAAGCTCAGTGATGGGCAGGGCTGCTTCCTGGTGAGGTCTTTTTTCCTGGCTTGCTGGTGTTACAGACGGGGTTGTGTCCCCACCGCCCCAAATTCATATGTTAAAGCCCTAAACCCGTATGTGACTGTTTGGAAATGGGGCCTTTCAAGAAGAATTGAGTTAAGTGGAGTCCAAGGGTGGGCCTAATCCAGTAGGGCTGGTGTCCTTATAAGGAGAGGAAGAGGCACCAGATTTCTCTCTCTCTAGGAAAGGCTGGGTGAAGACACAGTGAGAAGGCGGCAGTGTGCAAGGCAGGAAAACACCAGGGCATCTCCTGTGAAATGAGGGCCTCTGTCACTATTATACAGTGTGCTTTGGTGGCTCCGGATGTCATAAGAGAAATATTCAGTAATTAGTGCAAACACTGGTGAAGCAAGGACATCTTTTAGTTAATGATCTCATGGTACAGCTAAGAAACCAAAGAGATTATTTTATAAAAGAAAAAGAAAAAACGGCTGGAGTAATTTAAAAATTTCATAAAGTTTGCTGGATATAAGATAAAATTTCAAAATCTATAGATAGTCCTTATATTAGCAATGAGGAGTAGGAAATTAAAATCAGGAATTTATTTAAAATAAGTATGGATTTGGTATTAAAAACACCTATGGGAGCAAGTGGGTAGTTTCTTCTTCAGCTTGGGCAGCTGTAAGGAAACACTGCAGACGGGGGCTTAAACTTACTTACAGTACACAGTCCACAGCAGATGTGATCCCACATTCTCAGAGAGAAAGCCGTAATAAAAAAAGTCAGTTCTAGGGCTTCCCTGGTGGCACAGTGGCTGAGAGTCCACCTGCCGATGCAGGGGACACGGGTTCGTGCCCCGGTCCAGGAAGATCCCACATGCCGCGGAGCGGGTGGGCCCGTGAGCCATGGCCACTGAGACTGCGCGTCCAGAGCCTGTGCTCTGCAACGGGAGAGGCCACAACAGTGAGAGACCCGCGTACCGCAAAAAAAAAAAAAAAATGTCAGTTCTCCCCAAACTAATACATAGAGTTAATGCAGGAGGGAAGCCCCAGCAGATTTATTATTAGGAATAGGTGGAATAAATGTCTCAGAACTGCCAAAAAATACCAAAAGAATTCATGGTGCCTGGAGGAATATTAAATAATCAAGCACTAAGTTACACAGATGCTGTAACAGAAACAAGGTGGTCACCTCGTGGGGCTTCACAGTCAGGACCCCGGAGCGAACAAGAGTCCAGGGATAGGTCCTGGTGCACCTGACAAAGGTGGACGTGACTTTGGGTACATATGGCAACCAGGAACATGTCTGATCAATGCTCGTGTTCAGTGATCTGTGTTGCTGTGAACACATGTAAATAAGAACACGTATAAACATTCGCCTCTGTCCCTTTGAAAACAATGACCTCGATCAGTCTGGGCCAGAGGTGGTGGACCTGACGCGGCTCATCTGACTTCACCTCACCCCACGGAACCTCCATGTGGCTTCTCAGAGAACCCCAATCATGGGAGGGAGGGCTGCTCTGTTAAACCATAGACGCGTCTTTGTGCTTTTCCAGCTCAACAGAAGGGGAACCTCTGATAGAACCTTCTCTTAACATCACACGTTTAAAGAACTATTAACTGGAGGTGGGTTTGCGTGGAAAACCTCCTCTTCATCCATCGGCCCAGACGTGCAGGGCGGGAGGAGACGCAGGACGCACAGCTGGCCGTGGGAGCCTGGGCTGCAGGGGTGGGGGGGGGCCGCGGAGCGAGGGGTGGGAAGGGGGTGGGCTCGGGCCCCTGGGCTCCCTGTGAGCTGTAGGTTCACCCCCAGCCCCTCTGCAGTGGCGCCTGCCCGAGGGAAGCTACCAGCCAGGGGACCGAGAACTGCTGGGGAGGACTCTGCACTCCCTACACCCCAACAGTCCCGCCCCCTCCTCCCTCGGCCCCTTCCCGGGGGGGACACCTGTGCTCCTCCAGGACAGCCCTGCTGCTCCCAGCTCCCTCCAGACCCTTCTCCACCCCTGCGGCCTCCCTGGACAGCTCCAAACACTGACCTGCCTGAGGAGTCCCAAGCCACCTCTAAGCGCCCCCCCGCCCCCGAAGCCCACCCCAGCTCTCTCCCCTGCTCCCCCCTCCCTCCCTGCACTGGGCTGGAGCTCTCGGCACCCCCGGCTCACACCTCCAGGGATCTGCCCGGGAAGTCAGCCACGGCCGGCCACCACACTCCTTTCTGGGAGACGCTCCCCGGCCCCTCCCAGCCCCCCACCGGCCTCCTCTGCGACCCCAGCCCAGCCAGGAGCGTCCAGGCGGCCTGAGCCTGAGTGGCTGGGACGGCCTCCGTGTCAGCTCCAAGACTACTCGGGTGGTTTGTAGCTGAGCAGGAAGGTCTCAGGCGAGGTCAGAATATGCCAGAGAGACGGGAGAACCAGAGGGGCAGCGGAGTCGCCGTCAAGGCTCTGGTTTCCGGCTCCAAGGCTCTGAGCCGTGCATTCACCCCGAACCCGATTCCCACGGACGAAGGCCCTCCTGGTCTTGATTCGGCAGACAGAGGCCCCCGCGGCCCCTGCCTCCGTCAGCTGCCCCGTGCACGGAGATCCTGAGGTCCCCGGGGGGTTGTGTGCCCAGGGAGCAGGAAAAGCGCACGTGGGTGAGGCCCAGGTAGGAGTCATTTATGCAGGTGGATGGGCGGTGGGCACCGGGCTCGCACGGGGCACTGACTGCACGGGCCCTTCTCTCTCCCAAGAAGTCGGAATCAATTCAATTTTCACCCCAGACCTCAGAGGTCGGTTCTATTACCGTCCCAGTTTGCGGGTGAGAGAACCAAGACTCACAGAATCTGAGCCCTTTTCTGAGGTGGCGTCACAGCTGCGTTCCCAGCCCCCGACATCTCCCAGTCTAGCCACCTCGTCCTGGTAGGGGTCCCGGAAGGACAGAGCAGTGGGCTGTGCAGCCCAGGGAGGTGAGGACCCAAAAACGGGGTCGCCTGAGACCGGCCGCCTCCTCTCCTGCTCCTTGAAGGAAGCGCGCAGAACGCCCAGCCCCTGCCCGGTGCTGTGGGCCTTGCTGAGCTCCACTTGGCCCCAGCGTGCGGTGTTGGACCCCACGGTGGGGGCCAGGTGGGTCGGAGCCACTCACGAAGACGCACGTCCTGGGACCAACCAGCCCGCAGCTGGGAGGGGTTGGAGAATCAGCTGGTGTCCACCCTCCAAGGTGCTAGAAAGTGCCGAGAACCAAATGCGTCCTCGCCGCCTTGAAACAGTCCTTGGTTTAGCAGGACAGACGAACGTGTGTCAGTGCTCCTTAAACCTCGGTGTGTAACAGCCACACACTACCCACCGAATGTGGGTGACCAGGCCTGGGGCCCTGCTTGGGGGGAGGTCCAGGGGGCTGCGTTTCAATGAGCAGTTTTGGCGATCTGATGCGTGTGGCGCTGGACCACCAGCAGGCAGATCTGAGCTAATCAGACGATGAGAAGACAGGGTGGTGCGGCCTGCCCTACGCGACGCGGGCGCACTTCCTGCAAACAGCTGAGGAGGCGCTCACTACGTCACCGGTGATACCAGCGCTGTCTTCTCAGACTTTGTTTTCGTTGCCAGCTGCTTCTGGGAGTGAAGACCAGCCAGGGCTACACCTTCCTCCAGTGCTTCTGGGGCATGGGGCCGGCCTTCAAAGCAAAGGCCCCCTGTGCCCAGCACACAGGTGTGGTTTGCTTCCAGGGCACTCACGAGGCATTCGCTTCAGTGGCTGATGGAGCAGGCGTGTGCTGGCCCCGGGAATCCAGAGGAGAAGGGCTTTCTCACCGGGCATGAATCTGTTTCCCAACTATGGACCGCGCGAGGTGAATAATTCATCACCGGTTGCTTCTTGTGGTTCCAGGAGGCTGGCGAAGCCGCGGGGCTCTGGAGCCGCTCCAAGACCTGCTCTGAGGCGGAGAGGCGTCTCCTCTCACACCCTGCTTCTCAGTCGTGCAGGAAGAGAGATGGAGGTCGGGGGGAGCGCGTGCTTGCAGCCTCCCTCCCCACCCGACCGGCCTGGCTGCCTCTGGTCCACCGCACCCTTGCCCTTCTCCCTTAATTTTCTCCCTAAACTGTAGGAGGTGTGTACGTGGCTTTGCTTAGGGGGTTACAGAGAAGTGCGGAGGAGAAAGAGAGTGAGGGTGAGAGGAAGCACGGAGGCAGAGGCTCGGCCACCATCACTGGGTACAGGGTCTCCCTGAAGCTCTGGGACCGCAGACCACCCAGCGAGGCGCCTCTGGGGGTCTTAGCAGGGTGCCCGCGGGGACTGGAGGAAATCGGCGAGGGTTCCTGGGGGAAGCGGGGATGCCCCTTCTTCCTCTCCCGTTGAGATGGCGGTGGATTATTCGAGAACTGCAGCACTGCCAGAGCAGGACTAGTATGGTCTGGTTTTCCTCCTGAGCATCTATTTTTTTCTGCATAAATTTTCTGAATGACATGTAGATAAATTCTTGAACTTATGAGTGTCCCTCTTGAGACAGGATTTCATCATCTTACCTATTTAACTAATTTATTAGTTACAATTACACCTCAAAATGGCATCAACGCTGGCATAATCAAAAACTACGCTTCAATTATTCATCGAGACTTTAATTAAGAAGCCCCGCTAAATTAATAAAAGCTTCAGAAGGAATGTGATGAAAACGACTCACAGAAAGTCTTGACCAACTTTTCTCCATCTCAGGAATTAAGTTTCCTCCTGCAAATTGCCACGAGCCCTCCTCCTAATGGACACGACACACAGGCAGGTGAGAAAACCCCAGGGGCATGGAGAGAGCAGGTGAGAAAACCCCAGGGGCATGGAGAGAGCAGGTGAGAAAACCCCAGGGGCATGGAGAGAGCAGGTGAGAAAACCCCAGGGGCATGGAGAGAGCTGGTGAGCCTGGTGAGTGTGATACTAGGGGAAGGTTTTAAAGGTGCCCTGGGATTAGTCCACCAGCTCCGTTTTCCTGGTATCCGAGAGCGTGAGCGGCCCAAGGCTGCCTGCAAAGCTGTGGCGGGGGAATTGCCCGGGTGGGAGCTGGCCTTGGTGCTGACGTCCATCTAGGCCTCCCAGGACGGGGCCCCTCGTAGCTCCTGCTGCTTGTAGGAGGTGCGTCTCCCACCCATCTTCTGAGTACCGTCTTCTGAGTGTTCAGCCTCAAACTGGGTGAGAAGTGTCTCCTTAATTTCTCTTTCTGATCTTTCTTTGTTAGTGTATAGGAATGCAAGAGATTTCTGTGTTTTAATTTTGTATCCTGCAACTTTACCAAATTCACTGAAGATCTCCAGTAGCTTTCTGGTAGCATCTTTAGGATTTTCTATGTATAGTATCATGTCATCTGCAAACAGTGACAGTTTAACTTCTTTTCCAATCCATCAACAGAAGAATGGATAAAGGAGATGGGGTACATATATACAATGGAATATTACTCAGCCATAAAAAGGAATGAAACGATGCTGTTTGCAGCAACACAGATGGACCTAGAGATTATCATATTAAGTGAAGTAAGTCAGGCAAATCAAATATCATAGGATATCACTTATATGTGGAATCTAATAAAAATGATACAAATGAACTTTTTTATAAAACAGAAGTAGACTCACAGACCTTGAAATCAAACCTATGGTTACCAAAGGGGAAACATGGGGGGAGGGATAAGTTAGAAGATTGGGATTGACATATACACACTACTATATATAAAATAGGTAATCAACAAGGACCTACTATATAGCCCAGGCAACTCTGCTCAGTATTCTGTAATAACCTATATGGGAAAAGAATCTGAAAAAGAATGTACTTTGCTGTACGCCTGAAACTAACACAACATTGTAAATGAGCTATACTCCAATAAAATTTTTTTAAAAAATTGGGTAAGGAAATGCAGGAAGAGCCGGGAAAGAGAGTCTATGCTAGTTCTGGTTCCAGGTGAGGGTCCAGTCCAGGTGAGGGTCCAGGTTTGGAATTCAGACGGGAGAGGAGCATGGTTAATTATTCCTGCCCAAACCCACACAGCTGGGTTCCTCCATCATGCATTTAGCAAACCAGAGCAGAGAGAATAATTATGCTCCAGGGGTCAGAAGAGCCAGGGAGGTCCCTGGATCCTGGAGGTGAGAATGAGGCTGGAAGTGAGTTGACGGGCACCAGGCGGATGAGTGCAGATGCGTAGGACAACCAGGGGGGACGCTGCTGGGGAGCCTCGTGATGTGGGGGACTCGCTGGGCCTGGGTTCCTTTCCGAGGTGGCCCAGCCCGGTGGGAGTGAGTGACGTGAGTCACTTTTATGTGTCCTGTGTCTGTGGATTCAGCTGTTTTCTCTTAGGGTGGATGCTAACTGCCGAGGTTATAAGTAGCTTATCTACTTGTCTACAGACTAAGGCCCTCAGACTCAGTTGGAAGCCTGAACTCCAGGCCCAGGACCCCGTGGTCTGTCCTGGGGGAGGGCGTGTGGTTCAGGGAACTGCCCCCCAGGAAGTGGGTGTCCCCCTGCCGTTGCTTTCAGTGGAGAGCTTTGGCCGGGGCAAGGGGCTCAGAACAGGTAAGAGAATGGGGTACCGCCTACAACAAAGGCAGTGCTGGCAGGTCCAACCCACTGGGTGACTTGCAGGGGTGCCCTTTCCAAGCTGACCTGGGGCTGTGGTGGGAAGACAGTGGCCATATCTAGAGGCCACCCTGGTCTGGGGTTGCTGGTGCTAAGGGGCCACGACCGGTAGACACAATTTGAGAACCTATCAGCGCCTATTCTGGGATGGATTCCACAGGACACAGGAGGAGGGAAACCGGGGCATCTTCCCTTGGGGGCCTAGAAGGTAGCTTTTGAAGCAGCAGACACAGATAATGGGAATACCGTTATCATTTTCCACGATGATTTATGGGATGTTTTGAGCATGTGACAGGTTTTGTGATAGATGAAGCCATTATACATGCTTCCTCATTCTAATGGATAGATGTTATATGTCCCATCTTGTGGAAGTGGAGATGGAGACCTGGGCTGACTCCCTGAATCACCACAACTGACCCAGCCGGGCTCCCGGGCAGGTCTGTTGTGCTCCACCGCATTTGGCAACAACCTACCGGTTACAGTGCCGAGGGGTCGGCAGCAGACACACCGCTCCCTGTTTCTCAGTGAAGACGCAGGGTCACCTAGGTTGTCAGCGAAGTTCCAACACAGACTATTATGTTTCCCAACATGTGTCTAAAATCCCTCTTACTCTCCAGAAATGTAGGGCAGCTGCGGATCCCCAGCTGACGTCCGTGCCCTGGCAGGGGCGGGGTTGACGTGTTACTTCCTGGGGGCAGGGATGCTCCCTCTTCTCGAGCCCCTGCCCAGCGTAGGTGGCCCTGCATGCCAACTTCCCGGATCCCAGGACCCACTCTGTTCTGCAGACACCTAAGATGACAGCTCCCTGTCCCCCAGCCTCTGACCCTGCGGGAAAGACCCCGGGGTGGACCAGCGAGGCCAGGGGGAAGACAGGGCGGTGTCTGGACACTCTGAGAGGTCACCTCAGCAGTTAAGGGGGTGCAGCCCTGGAAGGGTGTGTCCACATGTCCTTAAAGTGCTGGGGTTCAGGGGTCTCTACCCTCTCAGGACTCCTGTGAAGTCACCAGCTGGCTCCACAGCCCAGCCCCCAGCAATGACAACATTCACCCAAGGTCAGGCCCGGCACCAGGGGGGCAGCCTGCAGTGAGGACGAGCCCCCCCGGCCGGTCCCCCCACCAGATGCACGAGGGACACGGAGGTGAGTCTGGGAGGGACACAGGACCCGGAAGAGGACAGCAGGGAAGATGCCACGGAGGAGAGCCACACCCTTCTCTGAAAGACGCTGCCAGGAGCGTCATTTCTGGGAATTTATCAAGACGTCTTGAAAAATGGCAGAACAAAGAATGTAGGCGAGGTTAAGTCAAGCACTTCTGTGTTTGTCGGGATATTACTGAGACGGTAGCTGCTAATTAATAATGCATCTCTACATGACACCATTTACTTTACTGCCCTTAACGCAGGGATTCCAGGGCCTAAGCCAACATGCCGTCTTCAGTTATTTATTAATAGAGCCAGTCACGAAATGAGACGATGCAAGCAGTGTTTACCACCCAGAAATGGAGGAAAAGGGTGTTACCCTCCCTCACCTCCTTTCTAGGCAGAAAAATAAAATAGGTCCTCCAGGGGTGTTGTTGGGACTCTTCCTCAAAGGGTCTTAAGAAACAAACGCCCTGTTTTTTTCTATATTGATTGATGTTTCCCGGGGGAATTTGTACATCTCCTGTGGTCCTCTTTCAATGCAATGAAGGGATTGTGTTAAAACACCCCCAGGGCTGAGAGCGAGGACGCAAACGCCCCCCTCCCTTCTGCTTCCCTTCCTCTCAGTGTCTGTCTGTGTCTCTCTCTGTCTCCGTGTGTGTCTCTAACTGTCTCTGTCTCTCTGTCTGTCTCTGTGTATGTCTCTGTCCCTGTCTGTGTCTCTCTTTGTCTCTGTGTGTGTGTCTGTCTCTCTGTCTCTGTCTGTCTCTGTCTTTCTGCCTCTGCTCTGTGTATGTCTCTGTCTCTTTCTGTCTGTCTGTGTCTCTCTTTGTCTCTGTGTGTGTCTCTGTCTCTCTATCTCTGTCTCTCTGGCTCTGTCTCCCACACACACCCCTACAACCGATGATTCTCAGTTTTCGGGGGAGAATCCCAGAATCCCAAGTTGGAGATTGTCACCTGTCCTGGAATCTCCCCTCACAAATTCTTTGTCCAGGTTTTTCTGCCTCTGCTCGGGAGCCGGGGAGAACAGTCTCTAACGCAGACGCAGCTCCTGTTACAATTACGGGGCCGGGATCACCAGGAACAACCTATAACAACACACATTTAAGCACAAAAATGTCATCCACACATTGAGCTGAAATCTTTCTCTTGCTTCTTGACACAGATTTCAGCTCAGCGCCTGGAGGACACACACACACACCCAGGAAAACCGTTTCTTCTACTTGAAAATTCTTCAAATATTTGAAGGGCTTTTCCCTGCGTCCTCTTAATCTTTTCTGAGCAGGGCAAACCCAGCTCCATCAGTAGACTCCTCAAGAGCTGCGGGTCTTGTGCCCTCTGACACCCACTTCAGCAAACACCCCGAGGCCACCGTGAGCTGAGCCAACAGCCAGGAGTCCCTCCCGCCCAGGGAGTCTCTGCCCAGTGCCCGCCCCTGAGCCACCCGCAGCAGTGTGCCCTGGACATACCCAGGGCTCCAAATACTGCGTCAGGGGCCCAGGAGACAGCGTCACCCCCACCCTAATTTGTAACTTTTATTGTATGTTATCATACAGCTCAGATTTGCCTGAGCCTTTCTCCTTCATGTCCTGTCCCCTGGGCAGCTTTCATGTTTCCATTGTAAACTTCTTGGCTTTGTTTGTTTTTCTTTTTTGGTACTTTTAAAGGTTTGTTCATTGACCTGAATGACTTAATGCATAAAGATGTTTTCTTCAAGTTTTGTCATGTTTTTTTTCCAGTTTAGAATCAGGGCAGCATGACCAGAACCAGAAGAGACCATAGACATGAAGTTATTTAATTCCTTCTTCATTCATTCATTCTGCGCAATACTTTTATCCTTGCTGTAGACATCTTCTTTCCTTCTTCCTTTTGGTTTTTACTGAATAGCATAATCTTAATGACTGATTACATTCCCTGACTCCTAATTCCTTATATTCAAGGTGGGCACCCTGCACAGCCTTGTGACACATTCATTAATTTATTCTTTTATTCAACAAATTATTGTAACTTTCTATTATAAAGGATTTCAAAGAGAAGAGAGACTAGTATTATAAACACCAATGTATACACCACCCCAGTTTTAAAGAAACATTGTGCCTATATTTCTTCAAATATTTTCTCAAATATTTTAAAGCATATTCTAGACACCATAGCATCTTACACATAAACGCTTCATCATACGTGTTCACTTAAAGGATGCACACACTTACAAAGTCTGTATCTTTACCTGTATCCATTTACCTATCCATCCGTCTATCCATCTCTTACAAAAGCCACAATGCCACATCTAAGGAAGATCACAGAAATAAATCCTTTGATGTTTTATAATTTCCAATCCATATTAAGAATTGCCCTATTGTCTTCAAGGTGTCTTTTCATACTTGGTTTATTCTCTGAGTTTGTGACTAGGTATTTTCAGGTTTTTATTTCATACGACTGTTCATCTTCCTTTATAAATCACTGATTTGTTGGAGAAACTGGTGCCTTTTGGTTTGTCCGTCTTTCCCTGTATTTCATGTAAACTGCTGGATGGATCCTGGGCTTGACCTGATTCTAGTTCAATTTTCTCTCAGGAATTCTTCCCAAGTGGAGCCAGTTTCTGCTACTGCATTGCCTCGGGGGCGCTCACATCTTAGTGGGGCTGAGGCTGGCGGGGTCCTCCTGATGCCCCGACCCCCAATCACCCTTCACTAGATGAACGAGGAGTTGCCACTTATGACTATTGAGCACATCATAAGGTCCATTCAGCAAACACGCCGAGGCCGTCATAATAGATCCTACATCACTGAGAGTTTACAGATGGTGGTTTTCTAATTCTAACTTCACTTTTGAGTAATGCCTGGGATTCTTCTCTAAAGAAGAAGTTTCTCTCCTCAGTTTAAATACGGGAAGATAACATTTGACCTTCTTCTCTTTAATTTCAACGTGAAGAGCTGGCTCTAGCAGTCTCCCCCTTTTGACCAGTAAGGATGCACTTTTGGGCCATCATTGTGAACATATGATTTTTTTTTTTTTTTTTTTTGCGGTACGCGGGCCTCTCACTGCTGTGGCCTCTCCCGTTGCAGAGCACAGGCTCCAGACGCGCAGGCTCAGTGGCCATGGCTCACAGGCCCAGCCACTCCGCGGCACGTGGGATCTTCCCGGACCGGGGCACGAACCCGCGTCCCCTGCATCGGCAGGCGGACTCTCAACCACTGCGCCACCAGGGAAGCCCGAACATATGAGTTTTATATGTTTGATAAGTTTCAATCAATTGCAGTTTTCTTTCTTTCTGGTATTCTTGTTCTTCCATATCGGGCCAGTACGAACCTTTCCCAACAATTATCTTTAGGTGAGAGTTTAAAGTTTTTACCAGATTTAGAAAGAAAATCTTATTTCTTCAAATATTTTCCTTTATCCAGTTTTGGGTGTTTTAGGCAGATGGATATTGTGCCGCAGGTAACTGAGACTGTTGCATTTTTTCAGCATTTCTCTTTTCTTTGTGTTTTCCTTAGTAAAATTGCTACTGCTCTATTTTCAAGTTCAATTTTATTTGCTTCTGCTATGTTTAATTTGCTCAAAATTCCGTCCAGTGTATTAGTCAGTGTGGTTATTGTGTGTGTGTGGTTTTTTTTTTTTTTTTAGCAAGAGTCTCATTTGTTTTTTTCTTTATAGTTTCTATTTCTCTGTTCGTTATGACCATGTGTTTTATTAAATCCTTGAGCACAATTATAATAGCTGTTTTGAAGTCCTTGTTTGCAAATTACAACATCTCTGTCATTTCTGGGCATTTTTCTATTGATTGATTCTTCTTGGAGTTACGGTGGTGTTTTCTTGCATGTTTACTAATTTCGGATTGGATGCCTGGAATTGTGATAGTTTTGTTGATGAGTATGAGTTTTATTGTCTTTCCACAATTATTTGAGACTTCTGTTTTGTGTAAGATACTGTTCTAGTAACGGGGGACATAATCGTGAGTGAAGAAGGTCACATCTCCTGTGGGCACGATGCTTATCATGTCGCGAGGTGTGGGGGAGGGAAGACAGACAAAAGTAAACAAACGAAGCAATAACGTGAGTTCTAGACAACTTTTCCCTTACAAGGCAAAACATGCATTTCATCTCCCAGGCTCCATGGAGCTCTGGGGGGAAATGAATACTACAAAGGCTCAGAGAAAAATTTCAGTTCCATGAGTCAGATGTCTTGTGGACCAGCTGCTTCCCACAATGAGCAAAAGCTTAGCATTAATGGAATAAAATGAGAGGAAGTATGTACCACTGCGAGGTTCCCACCTGAACACATCTTATTTTCTTATTGATCAAATTGAAAGAAGGTGGCCATAATTTCAAATTACAGTCTATCTTAGAAAACTGCTGGAGACAGAAGGACAGCCCCAACCAGCTGCTGAGCCGTTTGGCTCACAGAACAGGGTGGGCACAGCGGGCAGGGCCACCTGCAGAGCCCAGCATCCTCGGCGCTTACTCTCCCCCCAACGCAGTGAAAAGCAGAAGTAGCAGCATCGCCGCAGCGGGCATCCTCGTGGCCCCAACCCCGGAGCACAGAGGAGGAGCCGTCCTGCTCTGAAGCGATGTCCGTCCCGGAGCATCTCTGCAGGCCCGGCTCTGGTCACAGGACGGCCCCTCTTGTGTCCACTCCGGGCATTGTGCCCCCTGCCCATGCTGGAGCCCATCACAGACCCCCAGTCCAGGTCACAGCGCTCACCGTACAGGCACTCGCGTCACCAGCATTTGTGATCAGATGATGAAAACAGGAGGTGCAAACCTGCCCTCAGAAGACGCCAGCTGCCAACACTTCAGTGTTTGAAGACAGAAAACAAAATTGGGTGAACTAAGAATTCAGCTCAAGAAGATAGAAATCGAGTAATAGAGCAGAAGTAAAGATATTAGGACGCCCGGGTAAATCAAAGTGAAAGTGGAAAATAAAGAAGAGATGCATTAAGTAGGTTTTGTAAATAAATGAAATAACCATTTCTTCTAAAAGACTAATAAAATAGATACATGTCTAGCAAATCTAATCAAGAAAAAATAAGAGTGAGACCGTATACATTTAACGGATTTTAAGAGATTAGAACCGCATATACTGGGTATTCAATCAAGGTCTGTAGGACTAATGAAAAGATATTTTAGCACAGGGTTCCGTGCACAGCTGTACAGTAACTATTTTGAGATCTGGACGAAATGGTTGAGAGTTTAGGAAAACACAAATCACCAATACTGGCTCACAAAGAAATGGCTACACCACTTTGGTAAGTTAGCCTGGCAGATGGTAAGCCCGCAAAAATCAATAGTCTTTCCTGTGCTAGAAATAAAATACCTAGAAACGGAACTGAGGGAAATATTTTGTTTACAACATTGGCAAGAACTATAAAATGAATAGGAATTATCTTGAAAATGAAGGTACAAGGCCTAAATGGAAGGAAAGAAAGTCTTTTTAATGGACATGAAACAAGATGTGAAGTAATGTAAAGACAGCCTGTTCTTATAGGACAGGATTGGAGTTTTAGGTGTTATGCTGAACACCTAAAACTCCAATCTTTCCAATCATAATGTAAAAGTTTAATGCAATTCCAGTCAGACCACCAGGCACCTTGTTTAATGATCTTGCAGTTTATATGGAGTAATAACGTCCCACGAATAGTCAAGAAAACAAAAAGAATAATAATCGTAATATGCCTGAGGCGGAAGGGTAACTTATTTCCAAGGGTCTTTAATCAAATCAATACGGTACTGGCCCAGGGGTGGAAAAGCATATCAGAGGACAGTCGGGGATTGAGAAAAGAACCTAGTCTATGGGATTTGATTTGGAGAAAAGAATGTATTGTACAGTAAGTGCTGCAGGCTTAGCGGTGCCCCGTCTGGATGAAGGGGAGGTTCACGTCACACCAGGCGTAAACATCATTCCAGGTGGGTCAGAGGATTGCGTGCGGGATAATGATAACAGCGATGAGGATGATAGAAACACCCAGAGGTGAACCTTGCAGTTTTCATGTAGAATCTACAAATGAGAGAATGATTCTTAATCAGGAATTTAAAATCCATTAAAGAAAGATTTTTTTCCCCCAAATAGCCGTGAACATCTTTCTTTTTTTTTTTTTTTTTTTGCGTTATGCGGGCCTCTCACTGTTGTGGCCTCTCCCGTTGCGGAGCACAGGCTCCGGACGCGCAGGCTCAGCGGCCATGGCTCACGGGCCCAGCCGCTCCGCGGCATGTGGGATCTTCCCAGACCGGGGCACGAACCCGTGTCCCCTGCATCGGCAGGCGGACTCTCAACCACTGCGCCACCAGGGAAGCCCCGTGAACATCTTTTGATGGCAAAACAATGCTTTAAATAAAGCCAATATGAAAATAATATACAGTTAAAGTATTTTTAATGCAAATGACAGATGTAAGATGATTATTTGTAACATCTGAGGAGCACCTAATGTTATTAGAAAGCTGCCGAAGGAGAAACCAACAAACTAGTGTCTGTCTGAGAAGATGTCCAAACACATGGTTATTTAGAGAAACACAAATAAAAGAAACACTTTGATTTCTACCCCTAACCCTCAGACTAAGGAAGGCAAAATAACATCTCCTGATGGCAGGGAAAATGGTGCTCTTTTATATTATTCACGTAAATTTAAGGGGTTAGGGGCTTCCCTGGTGGCGCAGCGGTTGAGAGTCCGCCTGCCGATGCAGGGGACGCGGGTTCGTGCCCCGGTCCGGGAAGATCCCACATGTCGCGGAGCAGCTGGGCCCGTGAGCCATGGCCGCTTGGCCTGTGCGTCCGGAGCGTGTGCTCCGCAATGGGAGAGGCCACGGCAGTGAGAGGCCCGCGTATCGAAAAAAAAAAAAAAATTTAAGGGGTTAGAGTGTTTTAAAAGACAGTCTGGAAAATTCTACTATACACTTCTGTCCTGATCCTCCGTGATGCCACCAATCCATTCTCTCTGAGTGCATTTTGGTGAGGAGGGGGTTTGCCAAAATGTGTGTGTTTAGATGCTGCAGTCACGTGCTGGGGAATCTATCACGTAGAAATAAAAATGCAATGGAAAATTATTTCTGCTGTATGTGGATGTTTCGTGAAGTGCGTGTGTGTGCGTGTGCATGTCTGTGTGTGTGTACGTGTGCATGCACGTGTGTGTGACAGTGGCCGTGGTGCCCGCAGCTGCCCAGGACACAGCTGCATGGACGCCATCGTGGAGAATGGGTGACGACAGCCACCGTCCAGCCGCGTCGCGTCCTTGGGGCCTCAGAGACGTTCACGGGAAGCCTTGACCTGCAGGCTCAGGGCTCCCTTGGCCACGCCCCTCTCTCCCTTTGTCTCCGCGGGGGGTAGGGCTCGGAGGACCAGGCATAGATCCCCGCCTCCCTCCACCCTCCTGCTTCTTCCTCACACACGTGCTGCGGCCTCCCCGGCCCGGATCCAACGTGCGGCCCGGGAGCCCTTCCCACCAGGACCAGGCGCAGCGTGGACGCCGTTCAGCCCTCGCCTTCCGGGGCCCTTGGCCTGCGGGATGCCCCTCTTCTCATAGCACTTAACATATGAACGCATCACCACGCACCTTTTTTCACTGGGTCTGTAGTTCCTGTCTTTCTCCAGCCCTTAATTAAAAAAAATGTCTTTGGCAGAATTTCCCTCCTACGTCTTCTTTTCTTTGAATCTCACTGGAAGACAGAACAACACCCAGGAGGGCCCGGAGGGAGCTCTGGTGGGTCAATGCTGTTTGCTAAGTTGAAACATTTTCACAACAAAATCTAGATTTCTGGCTTCTCCTGAATAAGTGGAAAGATTTTGCGATGTTCAGCCCATATCCCCACATGGACGCACCGGCTGAAGCTGTGTTCGCTGTTCCCTGAGATGACGGACCTTCCACGTGGCTGAGACCCCTTCCCCTCCCGCTGCCAGCGCTGGGCTGCCCTCGGTCACCCCCCCTCCGTCCTCACCCCCAAGGCACAGAGTTTGCCATATCCTCCCTGACTTCTGCCCATGTAGGGCACGGGGTGGGTGCAGATACCGCAAGGCAGGAGGCGAGGGGAAGGGCCTTTCTTCAAGTCCGTTGTTTCTACCAGCAGCACCCCAGGAACAGCAGAGTCACGACAACATTCAGCTTCATTCAGGCCCCCTGCCCAACCAGACCCCGGCCAGGCCTGAGCCCAGCTCCACACCCCCCCCCAACCCCCGCGTGATTACCCGCTGCTGAAACATCCGGTCTGGAGTCTGCTTCTCTGGCTGCATCTCGACTGGACGTGTGTCCTGTATCATACGGATTTAAAAATCCAAATCACAGACTTGTCCTCTTGGTCATCGCCTCTTTTTTAAAATTTATTTATTTTTATACATTTATTTATTTTATTTATTTTTGGTTTTGGCTGCGTTGGGTCTTCGCTGCTGCGCGCGGGCTTTCTCTAGTTGCGGCGAGTGGGGGCTACTCTTCCTTGTGGTGTGCGGGCTTCTCATTGTCGTGGCTTCTCTTGTTGCAGAGCACGGGCTCTAGGTGCACCGGCTTCAGTAGTTGTGGCTCGTGGGCTCGGTAGTTGTGGCTCACAGGCTCTGGAGCACAGGCTCAGTAGCTGTGGCGCAAGGGCTTAGTTGCTCCGCGGCATGTGGGATCGTCCCAGACCAGGGCTCGAACCTGTGTCCCCTGCACTGGCAGGCGGATTCTTAACCACTGCATTGCCTATATTTAGACACCATCAGTTAGTTTGCATGATGGCAGCCCCGGGGCCTCCTTCCCTCTCCTCCCCCTGGGGCGAAGGTGTTGCCCATTTCCTGGCTGCCACCTCTGAGGACAGCGTGGACAGTCCCCCAGCTCCCGCCCAGCTCCTCTCTCCGGGTCTGGACAGAGTGGTCCTGGCCCTTCTGTCGGGCTGGATGGACAGTACCGGGACCCCTCCTCCTGTAGGGACTCCTTTGCCGTGTGTCTCGCTGGATGGACTTGAACTCTGTCGGCCATGCATACCTGCTGATTGGACCTCCCACATCCTCTGGTGCTGGCCGTGCCAGGGACCCATCGCAGGATGGCAGTCACAGCTCCCCGGGACGTGCGGACCTCTAACAGGACGGAGGCCCGTCTCTGCCCTTCTATCAGTGGGGCTCCAGGACAGGTGCCTGGGCCGATGAACACCTGGTCCCAAGTCTCTGGTGGGGGCTCTCGGATCGGGACCCGAATTGATGGTCAGTTGGTCCCGTGTCTTGGGGAGACCCTGGAGGAGCAAACATTAGCCAACAGAGGGGAGAATCGAGGTGAGGACGGGGCGGAGGCTGTTTGCTGGCGTCCAGTCCCCAGTTCCAGTAGCTTCGAAGGCAGATCCCCCCTCTTTGCCCTTTTTCCGTGTGCCGCCCATGCTTTCCCCTCTTTTGACTGTTATAACGGGATTTTTGTAATGTACAAACAAGGCCTCCTGGTGACATTGCTGAGTAAAAACTGGAACTTTCTCACGCGCTAGAAGTTTTTATTGTGGGGTGGGAATACCACTAACCACACTGTTTCTCTAGGAAAACGTGTTTCAAGTAAAAACAACTTACAAATAAACTTTAGGGGCACGATTCATTGGTATGTAGGGGGAATCACATAGATTATCGGGAAGTTACCTGTAGAACAGTAATTACAAAAAAGCAAAGTAGGAAGAGCGTCCACTGCATTGGGGGTCTGGTTTATATGCGTATTTATGAAGTTCTGCAATGTGAACTAATATGCCCACTCTTGCCCTGTCTCTGCTTGAGAATCTTTTACTGTGCGTCAAAATCAGCACAGTCAAAATCAATGCTGTCCGCCTGACGACTGTCAGCTTTCGCTACCCTGTGGCACAATTCAGAGAACCAATTTTATTCATAGACTCATGCAGTGATAGGACTGGAAATAATTTACTAGGATCCGTGACTGAGTTGTGTTTATTTTAGAAGTTGCTTCACAGGGGCTTAAACTTGCACCACACGTGATGCCAGAGGACGCTTTCCTCACGTTTCAAAGGCCAAGACCCTGTCTTTGTAGGTATCTTGCACTGTTTCACTCCAGTGTTTCTGGACGCTTCTCTCTGTTTGAACGTGTGGCCTCTGCTAACCTGCATCCCCTCCTCCTTCTCGCCCCACCTGCTCATCACTCACGAGGAAGCACAGACACTTCAGCCGGTGGAGAAATTACACCTTATTTTACTTCCAAAAGGAGAGAGTTGAGGAACACTGTTGTGGACGTTCAAGATGTTTTTGTAAAGAGACCGAACGCCGCCGGCACCGTGTCTTCAGGGGTCCCCGTCGGCCCCCTGCCCCACCGCACGTACAAACCCGTCACGCACAGAATGAGTTCCCCCTCCCCCACTCGGTATACACACGAGCACCTACGCAAAAATCTAAGTTTGTCACAGAAACGCAAGCGAAGGCAACCCCGTCCCAACCAACCCCTTAACCTCTCCTGGGCTGTCACAACGCCATCGGCTGCAAAGCGGATTCAGGCGTCAGCAGCTGTCTTGCTGATGCTTCTGGGAGCTCGCCGTGGGCTGGGCTGCGCTCTCTGTGACCCATGCACTTCGAGGGGAGGTGGCCACAAGGCTTTTGTCCCTCCAGGGTGGACCCTGACTTTCCAGGGCACAGTTGAGAAAGGGGCCCCGAAGGGCTGGGGGAGCCTGAAAGACAGACGTGCCCACGCCAGCCCTACCTAAGGTCCCTACAAGGGCGAGGTGCCGTCCTCAGACCGCAACCACATGAGGTCATCCCACGCGCATGCTGGTCAGTGGTGGGGCCCCTCCGCTCTCGGGCGCCCACCTGTGCGGGCTTCCATCCTCACACCTGGCACACGACCGCCTGTTCTGAACGGTGGGCCGTGCACTGCACACGTCACCCCCCTCCCGCCCCAATTGTCCTTCTGCCCAGAGGCCCCATTCCAGGCTTGTGGCCCCCCCGTCCCTGCTGCCAGGCCCTCCCCTCCAGGGCCCCGTGGCCCCGCCAGGCACCGCTGCCTCCTACTGGTCTTGGGGCCCGGAGTGGAGGATGCGGGCTGGGTCGGGGGTGCTGGGACTGGGCTTAGGTGGTAACAGTGCTGCTCGGGGTAAGACGGGTCCTGCCTTCCAGGGAGGAGAACAGACCGCAAAGCTGCGCTGAGCATGACGTGCTCCATCTGGAAAATGCTGCGTGCCCTTCCTTTTCACATCACAGCTTCTGGTCTTCACAGCCTACTTTTGTTTCCACGTGAGCTAGTCATGAAATCATGGAATGTAGCTTTGCAGCTGTAGGACCCTCTGACGGCTGACAAGCTGTCTCCCTGCTGGGCTGCGGAAAAGCAGACGCTGCTCTGTCTCATGCTGTCGCCCCGGAGCTGAGAAAGCGACCGTGGCCGCCAGGAGCCTGCGTTCCCAGTCACTGCCCCCGTGAGGGTTCAGTCGCAGGCAACAAAAACCACGTGAACTAGAGGATCCCGCGCTTACGACACCATGGGAAGGTCTGGAAAAGGGGTGCTAAGCCCTCCTTGAATGATTTCTAGAAAAATCCAGATATGGCTGCAGTCAGGAAGGTCTGGGGGAAGCTGCTGGCGTCAGGAACATGCTCTCTTAGCTGTGGCTCAAGGTCCACGAGGCTCTGATGCAAAGATCCCCGGGCTCTAGACCAGCAAATCCACGTGCACAGTGCCCTGTCTCTGATACCCACGAAGCCGGGCACCCCACCCGGAACCTCTGCTCAAGCTGCCACCAGAAACCTGCGCTGACCCCAGGACACCGTCGGTGGAAACCGAGCCCTCATTTCCACCTTCAAACACCCCCGAAGCATCTGAGATCGGTGGGATCTGAGTCCCTTCTGCCTGCAAAGAGTCTGGGGATTGTGACCCCTGGGTCCGGTCCCTGTGGGGCAGGAGGAGGCCGGAGGGGAGCTGATGCCACAGCTGCCTGTTGAGAAAACCCTCTGGCCACGGTCCTGAAACCCATGTTTGCCTCCTGGAAGCACACACACTTGGCAGTTTTCTTTGAGCCAGAAGAAAGTCATCAGCTTTTCTCTCTTGTCCCATCTATGGGGAAGTTAAAAAAAGAAAGAAAACCAATGATTTAATCTAATTCATACGTAAACAACGAACTTTACAGACACACAGACCAATGTCACAGCCAAGGTCGACCAGAAGCACTTCCTGTTTCGCTCTGTTAAATCAGTGGAAGAAGAAGAGGCCAGCTGAGGAATGACCTTCGAAGAACTCGTTAGCTCCTGAAAAAGAAAAGTAAATCCCTGCTTCAGACCAGCACAAAATTCAGTTCCAGATGGAGATGGAGGAGGTGGAAGGGAGGGAGGGGGTCGGAGCCCCGTTGGTCTGTGGGCCCTCACCAAGGCTGGAGCTGAAGCCACGGGCCGAAGTGGCTGCCCTTTGGGTCATTCTGTGGGCATCAGACCCAACCCCTTGGTCAGAAACAAGAAAAGAATATTTCTCTTCAGGAAGATCTTTCTAAAGGTCCAAGTTGCCGGTTGCAGCTACCTCTAGAGGTAAGAAACCAGCCACGGTTAGAGCTGCTCAAAAAGACTAACCAAACAAACAAGCTGATTTTAAAAAGTGGGCAAAGCATCTGAACAGTCACTTCACAAAAGAAGGTGTATCGACGTCAAAGACGCATATGGAAGGCTGCTCAAGGTCACCGCCCGTCGGGAAACACAGTGTAAGGCCACACACAGCGGGGCTGTGACATCCCACTGTGGTACCCATGTGGGGGCAGGGAGCGGACAGTGCATCGTGCTGGGAGGGCGTCGAGGGAGCACAGAGTGACCCAGCCCCTCTGGAGGACAGCCGGGCCGTCTCTTCCAGAGTTAGACATCTGGTTACCGCATAAACAGCAACCCAACTCTTAGGAATGTACCCAAATCGAAAACTTACCTTCACACCAGAACCGGTACGTGGATGTTATAGCAGCTTTCTTCATAGCTGCCCAAACTAAAAGCAGCCGGGATGTCCTTCAGCAGGAGGCTGGATAAACTGCCTGTGGTTATCCTTATGGTGGAAGACAGCCCAGCAACAAAAAGGGAGACCCGCACCAGCATGGGTGGACCTTACGTGCACTTTGCTAAGGCCCCCAAGGATACGTCCCGTCTGATCCCAGTTATGTCACATTCTGGAAAAGGCAAAGCTATAGGAACGGAACACATATGGAAGGTTCTCAGGGTTTGGGGGTGGGGACAGGACTGGCTGAAAAAGGGGACACGGAAGGTAATTTTTAGGGTAACGGAACTGGTCTGTAAGATACCGTGGTGGTGGCTACGTAATTCTATGCATCTATCAAAACCCACAGAAGAAAGTGAGTTTTACTTTGTGAAACTTAAAATAATGAACCAGAAGGTGAGGGGATCCCAAGATGAAATGCAGACCTTGACAGATGAATCTAACTGTATTAAACATGTATGATATGAACTTGCTGAAGGGGGTGGGAGAGAAGGAGCTTATCAAAGTAACTTTGGAAATGGCGTTGTGATTGGAAACCATAAAGGTAGACAAAGGAACTGGTGTTGGCCCTGTTCTCTAGGTGGTAAACTGGTTCTCACAGGTCAGCAGTTCTGTAACTATGTGTGTACCAGGGCGAGTGAGTAAGTGATGTCGATCTCTCACTGTCAGAGAAGGGGTGACGGTCAAACAAAGGGAAGACTAGAACGGACCCTGATGCTGAATTCATTCTGACACGAGAAAGCTACACACACACACACGCACACGCACACACACGCACACACACACGCACATGCACATGCACACGCACACGAACAGGCACCCAGACTGTGTATATAAAATCCAGCTCCAGGGGCACCTTGCAGTGGGCCAGAATCTCCAAGTGCTAAAAAAAAGATGGGAGCAGTTCAAAGGACACAGCCGCCAACCTGACAGACCTTCCAAGGCCACAGCTGGGCCAGCTGGGCCAACCAAACACATAATGATATAACTGACTTATAACCCCCCCGAATAAACGTCCACGAGGCCACACTGATATCAACAAATACCTCCATAAATAAATAAATACATGAAACGGACAGATATTTCTTGTATAAAAACTCCAGATAATAAAAGGAAAAGTAATGAGTGAAATAGAAAATCATCAGAACACCATGGTACTAACAGCTGCAGGAATGAGCCACTGATGGAGTCTGAAATTAACAGGGGCTCCAAGGAGAAATGAGATAGTTGCGACTGGAGTCTTGGAGTGTCTCCCCTGAAGTGTTTACTAATGACTGCTGTGGCTTTAACACATGACCGCCAATTACTGGCTACTCCTTCTTCCAGGACGTGGAGCTTGACTCTCCTCCCCTTGAGTGTGGACTGGACTTAGTGGCTCTCCCCTAAGAAACAGAGCGTGGAAAGAGAATAATAGTGACGTCATGTACCCTTAAGAGGTGAGATAAAATGTCACATCGCCTCTGTGACATCCATCCCCCAAAACCTAGTGTAATCATGGGAAAACGTCAGAGAAATTACATCCTACAAAACACATGATCATCACTCTTCAAAAGTGTCAAGGTCTCGATAAAAAAGAAAGACCGAGGCCTGTGCAAAGATCAGAGGAGACGAGGGACACGTAATCACTGAATCATGACGAATGTGAACAGGATGTCCTAGACTGAATCCTGTAACAGAAAGGTCATCGTGGGGAAAACTGATGAAATCTTTCGTTGAATTCATAGAATAGAGTCAATGGCGATTTCTTAGCTTCAGTATCTACACCACTTAATAATGATCCAATTTTAATAAACTTAAGCTGTGTTAACATCATGGGAAGCTGGGTAAAGGGTATACAGGAACTCTCTGTATTATCTTTTCAACTCTTCTGTGAACCTACAATGATTTCAAAATCCTAAGCCAGAAACCAACAATTCCAAGACTGTACTTCAATGATCTAAGTTTGGGGCATTAATGAACAAGTTGAAAAAAAAAAAACAGTGAAAAGTCTGGCCAATCAAGGATGCTCTGTGGGGGAAAACAAGCTCCTTCGAAGCTTGAGGAGCTGTAAAGGCAGGACCCTGAGGAGCCGTAAAGGCAGGACCCTGAGGAGCTGTAAAGCAGGACCCTGCAGGACTGCACACTCCTTCCTTCTCCAGGGCTGCATACCTCCCTTTACATTTAGGCTGGATGGTCACCTACCTGCGACCCCTCTCGGTTCACTGGAAGGTTCACTTCCCTTCATAGTAAGAGGGTGTAGGAGCCAAAAGGAAACCGCCATTGGTAGGTAGACTTGCAGAGGCTGGAAAGCCCTCCAGACACCGGCATCCACCTTGGGGCTTCCCTTTCACGCTGGCTGCCCTTCCCTACGGTGGGTCTGGCCCTGCGGGGACTCAACACTTCTGGTTCTCTTGCTGCTGTTGCCAGATGCCCCTGGACAACCCAACCCAGAAGACCCTGTTACCCTGGAGACACAGGCTGCCTTGTCCTTCTGAAGGGCATTCGTCCTGTGTCTTTATTTTATTCAAGAAAACAATGTAATGGAACCAGATCTACATCAGGCCAGCGCCCCAGTCGCCTGTCAGGACGCATCTGTCAGCTGTGTCTTTGGAGTCCTCCACCTTAAACCCCAGGGAAGGTCAAGAGGAAAACAGAAGTTTCCGAGTGAGGAAGGAAGGACAGACAGCATTAGCAACAAGCATGCTACCTGGTGATGGACGTCGGGAAGACGCCGGAGCCCACTGGTGCAGAGCTTCCTTTCCTGGGGTGTCTTGTGAAACCAAAGAGATTTACCTGTGCCATGAGCTATGCGTCAGCCTGAAGACCGGGGCTTGGCCACAGTGACCTTTCAGGACACCGGCTCTGCGTTTCCAGCATCTCTCACACAGCTGACACTCCCAGGATTTGCTGGTTGTGCGTACAGAATGGTGTAAGAGTCTCTGCCGCCATAATCCCTGAACCTATAACGCTGATGTGCTAATGTAAAAGGAATATTTTCCCCCTTGAGATAAAATGCCACTGAATGCCATCTGTGCTGCCTGTAATTTTAGCCATAAATCCTGGTTGTATTTACCAGAGATTTGTTTTTCAAGATGGCTAATTTTAGTCTCCAATTCAACTGCACACTAATTTCCTTGTTTCTTTCTTGCTGAGAAATCTGATATAACAGCTCCTCATAGAAAGGGCTTGGCACGTTCCCAAAGCACTGCAGCCTCATTTACTTAGAGGTGGTTTTCTTTCTTCCTCTCCCCGCCCCCTTCGTGTTTGGGCAATGCGGGTAGAATTCAGAAGAGTTGAAACAAAAACAGGATTGTCCTTGTAGAGACGCAGAGGGAGTGAGCCAGGTTGGGTGGGCTTCGGGGCCAGGGGTCAGCCTGCTCTGAGCGGCGGGGGTGCCCTGTACTTGGAGCCGCTGGAGGGGCTCCCCATCCTAGAGAGCAAAGGAGAGAAAAGAAGATATTCCAAGCCCAGTGCTGCCACGACAGTCCCTAGGCACCATGTTACATTGTGGAAAACATTTGGAAAGTTTCTTTCATTTTTCTGAAATAGCTGAAGTGATGCATGAGATTGGCTGAAAGTCTAAATCTAATTACACTAGATAACATGGAGCGACCCGTCAATACGGAAGAAACTGTGTGATGGAAGCTTTTTAAAAAAAGGCACTTAGCCATGAAATCTGCATATACCAGTAAATTTTATTTAGAGGAAACAAAATATGCATCTCCCATCCTATTTCCACAAATCATGAGTTCTCTGGGGAAGCACAGTGAGCTGGGTGGAAAAGTGTTAAATTGGAAGCAAACAGAAGGGCACAAAGGACTCTGGGAAGCGGGTCCCTCAAATGCTGCAAAGGAGCCTTGCTCGCAGCCTCCCCCAGGATGCGATTCACGCCTGGGGCGGTGGGGGATCTAGGGGGAGCCCAGAGCATGCGGACACCCGAGCATCTCAGAAAGCTCTCCGAGCTCAGGAAACAGACTGCTGGGCTGAGGACTCCCTTAGGTGCTGGATTATGTCCACATGTGATGGGGGGGAAAGAACCAGCTTCACCATTAGGCGAAAGCTAAATGCAGCTACTCTGGGGGCTGCGTGAGCACAGCCCACCTGCTCTGCAGAAACTCTCATTGGTACTGCTTCAAGGACGTGGCTTAGGAGGTTAGCAGCTCGCCAAGGTCATGGGAAATGCAGAGCCTCCAGCTCTGCTGACCCCTGACCCCACTGTATCCTCCAACCTAACAGCGCCAGGCGTGCGGCAGGTTCTCAACAGTCGATTACTGAATCTATCTATCGGTGAACGTTGCTTATATTTATTTTTGTATCTTAAAGGGAAAGCGCATGTACTTACTCAAACAGAAGTAACCAAAAGGCAGCACTTCTGGCTCAGTAAACACTCAAATGAAATGTGTGTATTGACAGAGACCTTGGGAAGTTGGCACCACCTGGTGGGGGTCAGGATGAGGACCCTGCTCTCCCTCTGCCGTCCCCCCGTCTGTCTGTGGGTCCGTTCTCGGCTGTTTGTGGGGACTTAACGGAGACCAAGCTCTAGCTACGGTGACAGACCAGAGAGATGGCAGGTCCTAACCTCTCCGGTTGCTGGTTCCCGGGACGTTGAGGAGGGAGAGACGGAAACACTGACCTCGGGGCGGAGGTTGGGACACAGACATCAGTGTCACAACCAGGCGAGGCCAGGGCTCTGGGCAGCCAGCCAGGGGGTCTGGGGGAGTCTAGGGTGATGGAGTGAAGAGGGAACTGAGATGGCAGAGACGCTGCCGTCTGCAGCTGGTGACCTGGGTCATTCGAGGTTCACTGTTTAAAAAGGAACCACCCGCCCTGCAAAGTCTGCAGGCCCTGCGCCGGTTCCTCCCAGAGGCTGGGCAGTGGCGGGGGGAGTGACTGAGGCTGCCCCCTCTCTGTGCGATGGGGGGACAGTGGCCTCCTGAGATCTAGGACGAGGGAAGGAATGAGAGGGGCTGAGGGGGACCTGAGCTGGCCTGAGCACCCACGAGGCCGGGCTGGATGCCTAAACTCCAGGAGCTGAAAGTCCACAGCAGCGGCCGGAATTCCGTGTCACTTCTGTAGAAATGCCCTGTTCTCTGTCTCACAGGGACACATTCGCCTGGGACGGGCAGTGTCCTGGCCCGGGGGCGCAGGGTCCCAGCTGCGGGGCTGTGCCGTCCACCCGCAGGGTCCCGTGCAGCCCTGGATGGGGGCCCAGCCTAACGACACCCGGGGGCAGCACTGCAGTGACTACGGAGTGACCCGCTGCCTGCCACACGTCTGTGGCCTTGCTGGGATGGGCTCCTCCCCGCTGTGTCTGCGGATCCCGCGGGTATCAGGAGCATGGATGTGTCCTGACCCAGAGTCCTCCGCTCCGTGTCTGCTTTGCCTGACCAGGTTAGCATCACTGTAGAAAGTCCCGCACCTCCCATGAAGGTTTCCATTGAGTCCGCGGCGATCACGTGGGAGCCTGGATGGCCGGAGGGCCTCCCAGACGGCAGGCTCTCAGCAGCCTGGCTCCTGGGATGTCCCCAGAACCTAACAGGGCTTGGCGGGACCCTGGGGCTTCACCGGAGCACGTCTTCCCGTTGGAGACGGACGTCAGCTCCGCAGGTCCTCGCTTTGTGTCCTTCCGTCCTGATGGCTGGTTTCTTCTTACGCTTTGCCGCTGCCCTTGGCTGGGGCTGGGAGGGGCTCCCCCTTAGACTCCTGCCCGTGCAGACCTCCTAGCTCCCTAAACACGACAGGCCCACCTGGCCTCTCTCCATCCAGAAAGTTCTTTGTGCAGATACCTGTCCACCTGCCTCCTGCCGGCCACCCCTCCTCCCTCAGGCTCTGCCCAGAGACCACCCTCCTAACTACGCCCTCCTGACCCCCTCGCGTGCACACAAGCCACACACATGTGTGCATGCAAACACATACTCCCACACTTGTGCACGCCACACGCGTGTGCAGGCAGAGACACGCACTCACATGCACGCCGCCACCCGCCTCCGCCCCTTTGCTTTGTACTTTGCATAGAGCGCTGATCACCTACCGTAATGTGCACCTTGTTTATTTCATAGAGCGCTGGTCACCTGCCGTGATGTGCACCCGGTTTATTGCATAGAGCGCTGATCACCTGCCGCGATGTGCACCTTGTTTATTTCATGGAGCGCTGATCGCCTGCCGTGATGTGCACCCGGTTTATTTCATAGAGCGCTGATCACCTGCCGTGATGTGCACGCGGTTTATTTCATAGAGCGCTGATCACCTACCGAGATGTGCACCTTGTTTATTTCATAGAGCGCTGGTCACCTGCCGTGATGTGCACCCGGTTTATTGCATAGAGCGCTGATCACCTGCCGTGATGTGCACCTTGCTTATTTGGTTAGTTGTCTGCCTCCCCAGCTAGATTTTGAGGGATTTTATTTTCGCCTCTTTCATTCACTCTTGTAGTCCCACCACCTAGAACAGCGCCTCTCACACACAGAGGGAATGTACTAAACGTTTGTTAAACAGCCAAACCTCCTTCTTCTGGCGCATCTTGCCGGACTCTTGCCCCTCCACAGGGGTCAAGGCCACTCATCCCAGAAGCACTGGTTGACTGGATGTCGGACCCAGGGGTGGGCAGCTTGAGTGACCCCTTCCCTCATCAGCCGTGGTTTATTGGGGTGTTATTGCGGGGTGCCGCGTCTGCACGTCCCCCAGAAGGCCTGGTGCTTGGTGTCACGTGCAGAAGGGTCTCGCCGGTGGCTCATTATTTATTTATAAGTTGATGAATTTCAGCCCCTTGCAGTGGACGGGTATAGCCCGAGTAGCATCCTCAGGAAACTGGAAATGGTTACGATACTAATGCCACATTGTTCTTATCTACTCGTAAAGTAGGCCCCTAAAATCCCAAGTAAAAGTTTGGTAGGTTTCAGTTTCTGTTACCCAAACACATGCAGACATTTAGCAGTAACAACGCTCTTCATGCTAATTCCACGTAATACTCATGTTGTCACCAAACTTGGCAACGTACGTTCCCTGCCGTGGGGTGGCTCGCAGGGACCTTTTCCTGACAGACCTCCCAGCTGTGATCTTCTAGTGGGAGATCTATGGGACCGGGATGGTCACACCATCCTCGCACGGTGGACCGTTCACCAGGAGGGTCCTGCATGGGAGACAGACAGGAGACCTTTCTCTGTGTGCCGTCTCTGGAAAAAGCAGGAGACTGGAGTCACCCTCAGCCCCTCCGTGGCCCCCGATCCTCGCTCCCAGTCTCACTGGTTCTGTTCTGTGCTGAGGGTTTTGGCTGTGGACCCTGGTGGGGGTGGGGGTCCTCCCCCCCGCTGAGTCTCCCAGGAGAATAGGTGGGCAGTGGGGTGACCCTGATACGGAGCAGAGAGAGGGGACCTGGTGGGGCAAACTCCCTACCCAGGACGTGTGCAAAATCTCTACCCTTCCGTTACCCACAAACTCCAAACCTCGAGCTCCTTCTAGCAGAAATCTCCCCCAGACGTCTGAGAGCCCCTTCCATCACGGGCCAGGCACAAGCCTACTTTGAGTGTTTATTAAGTATCTGCTGAATAATGGGCTCCTGTCAGCATATTAACAGGAGCCCAGAGGACCGTCCTTCGACTCAAAGACCTTCATCCACAAAGACACATGGGTCATTTGCATTTCCACCTTCTGTGCTCTCATTACCATTTCTTTTATATGTTACTAATTATGTGCCTTTATATTTCTCTTTTCTTTTCTTCCATATGAGAGCAATTGAATTGCTTGGTGAACAATAGAAAGGGAGAAATTTAAAAGCACATTTGCACATAAACACATTCAGTGGGCACGCTTTCTCCCAGACAGGCAAGGTTGAGGGTGCCCCCTGGAAAGGTGAGGTCCGGTGAGGGTGGAGAACAAACACGGGGGCCGCGGGGTCCCGCGTCCAGGGGTCCAGGCTGATTGCATAAACTCCCTCCTCTCTCCACTTCTTTTCTTCACCAGCAGAAGAGCTTTGCCTTCTCAAAAGGCAGCTGCTGATGCATAGCGATGGCTTAAAAGAGGAATCTTGAGCTGTTTGACAGTGTCACCGAACAGATGGATGCAGCTTCAAAGTTTCTTCTCCAGGAGAGAGCAGAGTGTCCGCTGAGGGCCTTAATGAGACATGAGAAGAGAGGCAGGGAGAGCGAGGCCGTGGAAATCACCAGAGCCAGAGACACAGCAGGGGTGAGACGGGAGGCAAGACCGAGGGAGAGAGAAAGTGCTGAGGAGGGCAGGGGGGCTCAGTGGGCAGAGCCAGTGGGCTTGATGTCCTCCTCTACTCTGAGCCCTGACCAGTCAAGGTGCCCTTGAGACCTGCACAGATGGCAACGTCTCTCCCAGCGGTCATTTGTAGCTTATCGTCAGCCCAGTTCAGTAGAATCACATGCATCACCCATCCATCCAGCTGTTTCCCCCTCCCTTCCCTCTTCTTCCTTCCTTATTTCCTTCTTTCCTTCCTATTTCCTTTCTTCCTATTTCCTTCCTTCCTTATTTCCTTCCTTCCCTCCTTCCTTCCTTCCATCCATCCCTCCATCCATCCTGCCATCTGTCTGTCCACCCATCCACCCATCTCAGTCATCAGCTCTGAAGGCATTGGTTCTGGATAGGGCTGTCTGGGTCTCAGTTCAGCCTCCACCATATAACAGCTGTGTGTCTTTGCACAAGTATTTCGTTCTTTGTGCTTCTGACTCCTTGCCAAGAAGTTGGGGGAATTCAGTTAGATGAGAGCGGCCACCTACTCACCTATGTGCCTGGCCCACGTGGAAGCTGGTGGTCGTGCTGGGTGTTATCTAGACCTGGGTGGTTGTGGGAGGTTCGGGGGAGGCTGTCTGACCACACTCCCAGGGGAAGGGAGAGGCCCCGGAACCAAGGAGGGGCTGGGGACGTATCCAAGAGCAGTGAGGGCAGGGCCTCATGGGCGATGGGGATGAGAAGTGTCTCAGGAAAAGCAGGAGGTGGAGGACCCCACTGCGTGTGCCTCGGTGGTCTCACGGTCCAGCTTCTCCATTTGTCCACACAGGCCATGTTCTGGAGTCATGTGGGTCTGGGTCAAGGGTCCTCATTTATGTGTCCACCTCTGAGGAAATGACCACACCTTTCAGGCTTTGGTTTTCTCACCTTCACAAGTAGTACATTAATAGTTCCTACCCCAATGGCCCTTTGAAGATGTAATGAGGTAA